>NC_137143.1:30561211-30598711 GCF_949319135.1 Squalius cephalus | reverse complement strand
TCTAACAGTCTAACAGCCCTCTCAGCATGATGGGACGATTAAGAACGGGTTTGATTGCTTTACGAGTCTTGATGGAGGGATTCAGGGTTCAAGGCGGGACGGTCATGATCTCTTAGCCCATGTAGGGATATTTCCATTCTGTGAGTGGCACGTAGGTCTGCTTGACAACCTGTGGGGACGTCCACCGGAGGACATAGTGTGGGCCGCCGGGCTTGTCGTTGGTGCCTGGAAACATTATCAAAAAGCATGAGATGGGAACTTTATATTTTTGTTAAAACGCTTGAATTATTCAGCAAAAACCTGTTTGTTATGTGAGATAGAACTACTTTTCAAGCTGAATTAACTAGTTAAGCAATACTGATGTAATTCCTTTCTGATATCATTATATGTATTGTGCAAAAGTTGTTTGTAAAGGGTTTACTTGGAATAAGTGGTTATGTGGAAGCTTGTTTCCGCCACAGAATAAAAAATACAAAAGGTAATTGGGAGTAGAAAAAGGTAACTTTTCATCTCACAATTCTAACTTTTTTTCTTGCAACTCTGAGTTTATATCTTGCAAAGGTCAGAATTGCGAGTTTATATCTCCCAATTCTTAGGAAAAAGATTTTCTTATTCACAATTTCTTATGGAAGCTTGTTTCCGCCACAGAATAAAAATATAAAAAAGGTTATTGCTACTATCTTACAATTCTGAATTTATTTTATTTTATTTATTTTTTTGCAACTGCGAGTTTACATCTCGCAATTCTGACTTTATAACGCTTTATAATTGAGAGTTGTAAACTTGCAATTGTGAGAAAAAGAGTCTGAATTTTGAGATAAAAAGTCACAATTACCTTTTTTTCTGTGGGGGAAACAAGCTCCTGTAGTTATGAGACTGAAGCTGAAATTCTGCATGTACATTTGCACAGATAAGGGCAGTAAGGGATTTTAATCACAATAGTCTAATGCCAACATGGGCTTTAGTTTTTAAAGAGTGTGTTTTTGATGCTTATTGCCTGGTCCTATGGATTTAAGGTTTTTGATGGAGGACTCAATTATTTTGACTTTAAATGATGCCAATGATTCAGTCTCTAGAGATTAACTTGATTGAATCTGAATGATATTTGGTTTTACCTGATGCTCTGGCGCCACCAAATGGCTGCTGGGCCACAATGGATCCTGTAGATTTGTCATTGATGTAATAGTTTCCAGCAGCGTTTCTCAAGACCTTTCCTGCCTCATCAATAACAGCCCTAAAACAAGCAATTCAATTAGAAATGTATGTTAAAGATACAAGTCTAGTGCAAAGATATGAGTGTCTGGACATTTTTGTTGAAAAGCTGGGAATGTGCTGATCTGGGTTTGGGAATGTGAGATCTGGGTTTGGGAATGTGCTGATCTGGGTTTGGGAATGTGCTGGTCTGGGTTTGGGAATGTGCTGATCTGGGTTTGGGAATGTGCTGGTCTGGGTTTGGGAATGTGCTGGTCTGGGTTTGGGAATGTGCTGGTCTGGGTTTGGGAATGTGCTGATCTGGGTTTGGGAATGTGCTGATCTGGGTTTGGGAATGTGCTGGTCTGGGTTTGGGAATGTGCTGATCTGGGTTTGGGAATGTGCTGATCTGGGTTGCTTAATGGATTTCATTTGCATACTAACTTAATCTAATGACATGGTGCAGCACTCACTTGTCTTGGGCAAAGACGGCTCCTGTCAGGGCGTACGGAGAAGTGTTGTCTATTAAGTGCAGGACCTTCTTGTAGTCAGATTCAGGGTAAACGTAAACTGTGAGGATGGGCCCAAAGATCTCCTGAAAAAGCAAAGAATTAATATATGAGATGTTTTATATTCACTGTTTTTGACTTGCTCTTATATTTCACTTTTCAAACATTTTAAAAACATTACTAGTTTTCCATCAAGTAAATTAAAGACGACCTATTATGTCCATTTTCAAAGTTTTGATTTAGTTTTTAGGCTCTAGTAGAATAGGTTTACATGCTTGAATGTTCAGTTATTTTTTTCCATATTCTCCATTGTTGCAGCTCCTCAAAGATGTCAATTAAAGC
Organism: Squalius cephalus; assembly: GCF_949319135.1. Classification (NCBI taxonomy): domain Eukaryota; kingdom Metazoa; phylum Chordata; class Actinopteri; order Cypriniformes; family Leuciscidae; genus Squalius; species Squalius cephalus. The sequence continues at coordinate 30,596,669 of NC_137143.1, read as the reverse complement.
AAATGGGTGACATACAGTAATGCCTTCAATATCTAGATCCGGGTGACTGTGTGTGGTAACTGGATCAGCTGAGACCATCCGTTTGTAAAGAGAAGCGTTAAATGAGGTTAAATGGAAGAGATCGTTTTATCTAAACAAACCAAAGTCCACCCATTCACCGTCCTGAGCCTGTGTGTGTGTGTGTGAGTGCACTCCTGGTCAAAAACCAAACAAATGTCTGAGCCGCTGTGCCTTAAATTGCCTGAAAATGCTAAATTTGTATACCTCATTCATGATTTTCTCCTGTGCGTCGGTGGTTTCAATAATTGTGGGTTCCACGAAATATCCTTTTTTATCATCACAGTTTCCTCCAGCGATGATCTTCAGATGTGGAGAGGATCTGGCATGTTCCAGATATTTCTTGTTCCTGGCGAAGGACTTGGAAATAAAAGACATTGAGTTTAATACTTCGACAAAAGAAAACGTCATGCTTTGTTAATGAATAGGACAGGAAGCTGGTTTGTACCTTGTCATCGATAACTGCTGAGAAGAAAGTGCCGAAATCTTCGACTGGCTGTGAAGTGAAACAACAGAAAAATGTCACATGAACACTTGTGAGCAGCCATTAAAGGGGTGGTATAATGCCCTTTTCACAAGATGTAAAATAAGTCTCTGATGTCCCCAGAGTGTGTATGTGAAGTTTTAGCTCAAAATACCCCACAGATATTTTTATATATCATGTTAAATTTGTCACTTTTTGAGGGTGAGCAAAAACACACAGTTTTGTGTCTGTTCCTTTAAATGCAAATGAGCTGCTGCTCCCGGCACAGGGGGCGGAGCTTCAACAGCATGCACTCACACAGACATGCACTGAACATTTCAAAAACTTTTAGCCTTTTATGTTCAAACCGGAGTCAGACAATGATGGAGAGACTCGAGAAGAAGTGACAACATGTAGAAGCAACAGGACATTTCTGAATGGTTAGTTGATGAGTTTATGAAGCTGATGTGTAGTTATCTTCTAGTCATTGATTAGCATATTCTGTTTTGATAATCTATAAATCGTGTTCAGGGGGCGGGGTTTATGTAAATTTTAGGGTTGGTGATGTCACTAACCCGGGAGGAATGTGGTGTAGTCTCTACCAGCCGTTTGTTGTAGTCCTTAAAAAGCGATTTCTTTAAAAGCAAATATCTCCCTTTGCTTTGAACTTTGAGCGTTGTAACTTTGCAGATGTTGTTTATGCTCAAACAGCAACATTACACACTAACTAAAGTTAGAAAAGTCAAATCATAATCAACCACCCCTTTAAAACACAACCATGATCTGCTGAAAATTCAGTAGTCGCCAGTAATAAACTCAAACTCTTCTACTTACGTCTCCCAATTTGATCATTTTGTGCACATCCAGGAGTCCCTGTTTGATCTGAGGCCACAGTGAGTCTGGCACGTACATCCTGGAGCAAGCCGAACACTTCTGTCCTCCGTACTCAAACGCTGAGCGGATGGTGCCGGTCACCACACTGTCAACGTCTGCGGACTTGTGCACAAAGTGGAAGTTCTTGCCACCGCATTCTAAAACACAGGAAATTAAAAAATATTCAGATTTTCGAATTGTAAATCTTACACATCATTCGTATTGAATTCTCAATGCAACGGAAAACACAAACCTCCACCGACACGAGGGAAATTCCTGTAGATATCCAGATTCTGGGCGACCTGCTTCCACAAGCGTTTAAAGGTTCTGGAGATGATACAGGAAAGTCAGATTGGAGCGATATAAAAATCAGGACATGTTTAACATCTGGAAAAATCATATACATCTTAAAAGGTTTTCTATAGCAAATCCTATTTGTGTCGTCAAGTTCATTACACAACTGTTCAAAAGTAAATAAATTAATGTTATTCTTGCAAGGATGCATTAAATTGTAAAGACACTTATAATGTTGCAAAAGATTTTTTCTTTTAAATAAATGCTGTTTTTTAAACTTTCTATTCATCAAAGAAAATATATATATCATGGTTTCCATAAAAATACAACTGTTTTCAACATTGATAATAATCAGAAATGCTCCTTGAGCATCAAATCATCATATTAGAATGATTTCTGAAGGATCATGTGACACTGAAGACTCAGCTTTGATCACAGGAATAAATTACATTTTAAAATATATTCAAATAGAAAACAGTTATTTTAAATTAAAATAATATTTCACAATATAACAGTTTTTACTGTATTTTGGATCAAATAAATGCAACTTTGTTGAGCAGAAAAACATTAAAATCTTATTAAAACGCAAACTTTTGAACAGTTTTAAAGTTAAAATCCTACAAATTTTAGATTTCAACCATGCAAAAAACACCCCAGGGGTTTCAACTTTCCCTTTGCACTGCAACACCTGCAGTCTGACAAAGTTTAACCCAGACAGAATGTTACACTAAAGATAAGAGTAACGCAATCACATTGCATACAGTATGACCGAGTCAACCAGGATAGAAGCAGACGTACGGGACACTGCCAGTGAAGTTAATGCCAGCCAGATGCTCAGAGGACGTGATGGCGTCTCCAAACACCGGGCCGTCAGCCGGGACAAACTGGATGATATTGGGTGGCAATCCAGACTCTCTCAGGATCTTATAGACGGCGTAGCTGGCGGACATGGCCGTGTCACTGGGTTTCCACAACACCACGTTACCCTGAACGCATATTTGTGATGAATTCAGTGTTAGAAATGAACCAAAACTCTCAAGTGTCAGTGCATGTCACTGCAAATAATGTAATATTATCAATTCGACTGAACTGACACCCTCAGATGAGAACAAAACTGGATAATGACAGTAATGTCTTCTGCAGAGATGCTTATAGCAGGATTGATCTTGTTTCATAATTGATGAGCTTTTCTCTGTTATTGAACTGAATCAAAACTGAGCTGAAAATACTATTGTCTTTTTGAAATTGAATTTGTTTCATAACCAAAGAATTTTGCAACATTAACACTATTATTTTCCAGTTATCTCTGTGAAACAATCTGTATTGAATAAAGCGCTATATAAATAATCGTGACAACATCTAACCATGATGGCAGGGGTGCCGGCAAGGTTTCCACCAATCGCTGTGAAGTTGAATGGTGCAACAGCAGCTACAAATCCCTGAAACAAGTCAAATCCAAGTCAATACCCAATCATGGCTTGCGCAAATAAATCCGTTACGCAATTATCTGATTCTTTAGGAAAGGCCAGAGTAGGGAGCTCACCTCCAGTCCGCGGTACAGCATTGTGTTGGTGCTTCCATCGCTGTCCAACGGCTGCTGGTGTTCCAGCTCCATCGCATGTTTGGCATTGAACCTGAAGAAGTCGATGAGTTCTGCAGCCGCGTCGATCTCAGCCTGGATCACAGTCTTACCCTGAGACAGGAGCAGAGCACATCAGGAACCGATTCTCTAAGATTAATGAGAAGCCAGCAAACATAATCCCATGTGTAACAGACTAGTTAAAGGATTAGTTCACTTTCAAATAAAAATTTGCTGATAATTTACTCACCCCCATGTCATCCAAGATGTCCATGTCTTTCTTTCTTCAGTCGAAAAGAAATTAAGGTTTTTGAGGAAAACATTCCAGGATTTTTCTCCATATAATGGACTTCAATGGCAACCAACGGTTTGAAGGTTCAAATGTCCGTCTCAATGCAGCTTCAAAGTCTCTACACGATCCCAGTCGAGAAATAAGAGTCTTATCTAGCAAACGATCGGTCATTTTCTTAAAAAAAACAAAACAATTATATGCTTTTTAACCACAAATGCCCGTCGTGTACCATCTCTGAGATGCGCCACGCATTACGTCATCACGTTGGAAAGGTCAATAAAAATAAAAATAATAATAATAAATTAAAACAAAGATGTCGGACGATTTTGACATTGGAGGAAAATGTGTTTTTCGGCGTTCCCTACCTTTTTGAAGCGGAGTACACAGACAGATGACGTGATGTGTGACCTTTGCAACGTGATGACGCATCTCAGAGATGGTACACGACGGGCATTTGTGGTTAAAAAGTATATAACTTTTATTTATTTTTTAGAAAATGACTGATCGTTTCGCTAGATAAGACCCGTATTTCTCGACTGGGATCGTGTGGAGACTTTGAAGCCGCATTGAGACGGACATTTGAACCTTCAAACCGTTGGTTGCCATTGAAGTCCATTATATGGAGAAAAATCCTGGAATGTTTTCCTCAAAAACCTTCATTTCTTTTCGACTGAAGAAAGAAAGACATGGACATCTTGGATGACATGGGGGTGAGTAAATTATCAGGAAATGTTTAATCCCATGTGTAACAGACCAGTTAACATCAGACAACAGCCTCCAAATGTGCAAAGGTCTCAGATCGAGGGGTTGCTAAATGTTTGTGAACACGCACCTGTCCGATCATGGTCTTGGCCAGAACGTCTGCTCTCTCGGGTCCACTGATGATGTCAGCAGCTTTGAGGAAGATCTGGGCTCGATCTGCAACCGGTTTAAGATCCCATTCCCTCCGAGCAGCTACTGAGGCCTCAATGGCTTTATTGATCAGCTCCTAAAGACACAAACCAGACCAAATGATGATGCGAAATAAAACCTTTGAAATGATGAGTTCAAGTGAGGTGTTCAATAAAATCTCTCATATATTGATGTTATAATTTACACTAAAAACATACTGTACCTTATCAGCGTAGCAGAACTTGGACACTTTGTGAGAGTGGTTGAAGGGCTATGAAGAAAAAAAGAGAACTAATTAACATAACATCACACTGAACATGATTTATTAGAACAATAACTCAATATCTATAAACATGTATGTACATCAATGTAACATAATTATTAGTGCTGGGAAAAAATTAATCGAGATTAATCGAATCCAAAATAAAAGTCTGTGTTTGCATAATATATATGTGTGTACTGTGTATAATTATTTTGTATATATAAATACACACATATGCATGTATTTATTTAAGAAATATTTGCATGAATATACATTTATACATAATTTATATTATATATAAATATAAATAATCTTAAATATATACATGCATATGTGTGTATTTATATATACAAAATAATTATACACAGTACACACATATATATTATGCAAACACAGACTTTTATTTTGGATGCGATTAATCTCGATTAATTTTTTCCCAGCACTAATAATTATATAAATTGTGAGAAAAGCCATTGTAAAAACTGGACGAGATGTTTATTTAAAGTACAACATAGAAATAAATATAATAATAACACAACACAATAATAATAAATGGATTTTAAATATTGGCTTAAATTTAAATGATTTTATTTCAAGTGCAACAGAAAAATATAATAATAATAATAATTGGACCTTAAATGTTCATTTAAATGTATGTTGTGCATGGCACAATATTAATAATAAACATAATATTTCATGCTGTTATGAGCTCCACGGTATCGCCGACTATTTCACTGTAAAAGAGCAACAGATCACATGTTCACACAGAAACCAGAGGAATGATTAACTCACAGACAGCTGGTATCTGATATCTTTGGTCCACACTTCTTCATTTCCAATCACACATGGAATCTCTTCTGTCTTTCCCTTCAGGTTTTGTAACGCCTGATGATCACAGTAAAACAGAAACGGTCAATCAGATACAGGACATCCGATTCAGTGTGTGTGTGATGTGTGTGTGTGTGTGTTTCACCTTCTCCAGGTCTGATCTCTCTTTACTGCCCTCTTTAAACCCGAGCACGGGCTCATTCTTCACCTCCACCGCTGCACACGGGAAGGTCTTGAACCTGCAGAGAAACAAGCTTGCTGTTACTGAGTCTTCAACACTTCTCAATTAATCTGAATCTGCTTTTTCTTTAATCTCGTTCAGTCACGCAAAACACAAGCCTCTCAATCAGTAACTTATATAAAGTCATCTAGACAGAATGGCTTCAAGAATAACTTGTTGTAAATCCATAACAGGAGACAATTGGGTCACTTTAGTTTTGAATGCATCCAGCTGAAAGACAGCTGCTTATTTATTAAAATAATAAATATTATCACTATGATAAAAAAAACGTATTAAAACCCTTGTTGAAATAAACAAAAAAATATGAATGCATTTCTAATTTATAAGTATAGTTCCAGTCAAAGTTTGGAATCATTACTATTTTTAATGTTTTTGAAAGACGTCTCTTATGCTCATCAAGGCTGCATTTATTTGATCAAAAATAGAGTAAAAAAAGTAATATTGTGAAATATTATTACAATTTAAAATAATGGTTTGCTATTTTTATATTATTTAAAATATAATTGATTTCTGTGATCAAAGCTGAATTTTCAGCATCATTACTGCAGTCTTCAGTGTCACATGATCCTTCAGAAATCATTCTAATGATTTCTCTAATCTAATTCTATTTATATAATAATCATTCGAAACAGTTGTGCAGCTTAATATATATATTTTTTAATTTCTTTATTCTTTGATGAATAATAAAAAAAAAAAACAGCATTTATTTTAAATAGAAATCGTATGTAACAATATACACTACCGTTCAAAAGTTTGGGGTCAGTCATTTTCTTTCCTTTTTTTTTTTTTTTTAAAGAATTTAATACTTTTATTCAGCAAGGATGTTAAATTGATGAAAGTGATAGTAAAGAAATGGTTCAATGTTGCAATGTTTCCTTTATACAGTCTTTGAGTATGTGTATTATGCTTATGAATAGCTAGATCTAACGTTACAGTAAAAACAATGAGAGGCACTTGTGCAAACAGATCTCAGCAAGCTAACAGTGGGAGGACAGGTTTCTTGAGCCATTACATAACACAGTCTGTCTGCCTAATAGCACGTTAAATGCAAACTTCCAAGCTTACACACATCACATGATAATGCATAAGCACACGATTATTATTTTTCAATGCACAAGGTGACACATGTCAAATAGGCATCAGAAGACTCTCAGAGTGAAAGTCATGTGTAAGTCCATGTGCAATCGCATACATACCCCTTCCAAGACTGACAGATGACAGATCTCACTCGTAGCATGTTTAATCTGGACGTACAGGGGAAGGAGAGATTTTATATATATGTATTACAACTAAAAAAAAAAACGATGTGTATCCTCCTGCTGAGGAACTATAGCGCTAAAGTAGTATTAGAATACTTACACTCTCCAAGATCACAGACGAACTCACATGAATGGAGGAGAACTATCACTTCCGGGATAGGGGGGGATTTCATGACAGGCGAAATGTGTTGAGCCGTTACATTTCATAACAACATTTTCTAATAAAAATAGATAGTAGTGATTAACTGTTTTATTTCAAATTGTAAAGGTACGTTTACCGGCTCATTATAAAAAATATAAATAATAAATTCAAGTTAAGCGGCGCCCCTGTTGTTCATAAATGGGACAGGCAAGAGGGCGAGTCTCTCACTGGCCAATCAGATTTCGAGACGTTATGCTCCCAGTGAAACATAAGAGTCGATATTCATACAGTGTTTCTATTAATAAAATATTAAAATGTTATGCCCATTTGCCAATTTTTTTTTTTTTTCTGCAGTCAAAACTAGGAGTTTAATCAGTACAACACTAAATAGAGTTGGTGTTAAATCTTTTTTTTTTTTTTAAATATCAATTCTACCTTAACCACGTGACGCACCCACATATGTCCTTAAATAATGTTTACATTTGTGGAGGGCGAGAAAATGTGTGTGTGAAAATTATTTTTCTATAATAATATTTACCGCTGCACTTCAACCTGCAAATTTGCAAAGGCTTCGAACGTGGCTCAACTATTAAGAAACAAGGATGTGAACTATCCGTTTTATAATTACGTTTTTAACACAGTTAGCATCTAAATTTCATCATGGCCTCTATGCTTCCCAGGTAAGAGACAAGTGTGTTTCCATTGAGAAGATGTTGTAATGAGACTATAAGAGAACATGTCCACACACCTCCAGACAGAGTCAGAAAAAGCATAATATTCATGTGGTTTGAGGCTTTTTTAAACGTCCATACCTTCCCCTATTCAGTCTGAACTTCTGAACAGTTAAAACTCGAATAACTATACATTGACTATCATAACTGTCCATTTGTACATAACATCTCAAAATTGTAAATAACATATCTGTACATTCATAAAACTATATGCATGTATATATTTAAGTATATATATATTATAAGTATATAATATATATATATATATTTATATATATATATATATAATATATATATATATATATATATGTATATATTTAAGAAATATTTGCAAATACTGTAAATATATTTATACATAATTTATATTATATATAAATATAAATATTTTATACTGTGTAAAAATAAAAAAAAATTCTTAAATACATACATGCATGTGTGTGTATTTATATATACAAAATAATTATACACCGTACACACACATATATTAGCCTATGTAAACACAAACTTTTATTTTGGATGCGATTAATCGTGAATTAAGCCCAGATTATATATATATATATATGTGTGTGTGTATCTATGTATGTATACAGTATATACACATATATATATGTGTGTGTGTGTGTGTGTGTATCTATGTATGTATATATATATATATATATATTAGGGCTGTCAAACGATTAATCGCGATTAATCGCATCCAAAATAAAAGTTTGTTTTTACATAATATATGTGTGTGTATGGAGTTAAATTTTTTTCTATATATAAATACACACACATGCATGTATATATTTAAGAAATATTTGCATGTATATACTGTGTATATATATTTATATTATATATAATTTATATTATATATAAATATTTTATATATAAATAACACATTTTTCTTAAATATATATATATATATATATGCATGTGTGTGTATTTATATATAGAAAATAATTATACTCCATACACACACATATATTATGTAAACACAAACTTTTATTTTGGATGCGATTAATCGCGATTAATCGTTTGACAGCCCTAATATATATATATATATATATATATATATATATATATATATATATGGCCATAAACGCTAAACAAATAGTGTTTTGTTAAACTTAATCATTATGAACAAAAGGACCTCAACAAAGCAAATGAATCAATAATGTTTATTTTTTGACCCAGCACCAATTACATTCATTATTTTGAAACATACACCAGTTGCTCACACACCAGGAAAACTCATCTGCAGCATAAACCAATGACAAAGACAACCTAGAAATGTTCTAATGTACGTGTACTGATCCTTTCAGATGTCAAAGTAATTATAATAAAAAGAAACAGTGCTATGAGAAGGACGCCGGCCACAGATGTTGCGAAAGCCACTAACTTACAGAAACTGTAAATCTGTTGTAGATAGGCTTTCTGTGAAGCTCGCTGATGCTGGTTCGATGATCACTTGCTGATAGGGGTCTAATGAACTGGTGTTTTTATGCTCTATTAGAAATTCCATTTAAATTCAAAAGTAATTGTGCAACGTCACTGGATCTGCAGCTTGGCGGACAAAACCCGTCTTCAGAAAAGACCTCATACGGTCAAAGGTATGTAATGTACTGTGATGTAAAATAAGGCTAACGTGACCCAACAGAGCAATAACATCCAGTGTTTTATCTTGTGTCTGGTGAACTAAATAACATTTTCTATGAGCTCATCTGATATTCTGTACATTCACTGATAAAGGCATGATGTGATAAGCTAATGCGTTTGTACCCTTTATAGGAAAACCAGCATTATTGATGTGCAGACAAAACAAAGGCCCGAAACATATACTATGCAAGTACGTGAACACAAGCGCTACACAAGCTCGGTTTTGTGTGTTGTGTATGCTTATGAAAGTTCACACAATATGACCCCATCATTACAGTTTCATGTTTCACAGATTTTTCAGCCTGCATTTGCTGCCATTTTGTGCTTTTCTTAAAATGAACAAACATGAACACAGTTTTACTTTCTCATCCAGTTTCAGTTAGAAAGCTCTTCCGAATACAACATTCAAGTTCAAGCACAAAGATATTTACCAAATCATACCTTTGTTTTGAATACTTGGAGAGATACTTCTCATTTTTCCTCTATAAAGACTATGAACAATGGAATTAAATCAGAAAACACGCAACATGCACTTTTTCCAGTTCACCTCGCGATTCTGCCCTTTGCCCATTTCTTTGTTCATAACTCATAAAATAGATTTTAACAAGAGGCATCTGACCCATATTATGGATTCAGATTCAGAAAAGACAAAAAATAGCTTAATTTTCACCATAAACGATAAAAAACATAGACTAACAGTGTTTCAGGTTAAAAAAGGCGAGAACTCAGTGCAGGTTTTATTTTTTTCTAGGGAAAAGCATCCAAATTGGCCCTGGATACCCTGAACAATATAAAAACGTGAATTTTATACATTTATAAAATTCAAAAGCCAGACTTTATTTCATATTTGATAGGTTTGGGTATCAAATACACAAACCAAATTGCAAAATTTACAGATGATTTTATCAAATATGATATCAGCTCTTTAGCTAATAAAATGAATGAACAAAAACAATGCCCACAAACTTATTTACTACAAAATATATATTTTAAAAACCCTCTGCAACCATATTTGAGCTTATAATTACATCTTTGAGCTATAATTAAATCACTTATCAGTTTAATAAACCCATCAAATTTTCCCATATTTTAAGATTAATATAATTAAAATAATACGTATGAACAAATTTTTAACCCATGAAACATACAGGATTAAAATGCAAAATATAAAGGCACCAAGCAAGACAAACACAAAGGCAATTAAACCTCATAGATACAGAAACTTTATAAGCCATATCCATGAAAGCAGACGCCGAATCTGTACGGAACAGCGGCCATCATGAGGACCTCAATGCAACTTGTCCCATAATCCTTTGCTTTTGTAACTATTGAATTTATATATATTTATAGACATGGGTATGATTTCAGATAAACCCAACCCCAGCTAACAAAGTATGTTCTCCGAACATTCAGAATGTCCATGAAAAATGTTTTAAAAATGTTAAAGAAACATTCCATTTTGCAAACATTCTGGGATTGTTACTTTTAAATGTTCTCTGAACATTCCGAGACAAGTAGTTACATTTAAAAAAATTGTTTTTGTGCTAACATTTTGAGAACATTATTAAAGACCATACAACTTTAAAAAAGAAAAAAAAAGTTATATTATGTCACTGAAAGATCGTTTGTTCATCATTTTGAGAGAACCTTGCCGAACGTTCCCTGTTGGCTGGGACATGGTCTATATACAATCAAAACCTCCACCGAAAACTCTTGACTATTTAGCCTTGCAAAGAAATGAGCTTAGACATCAAGAAAGTCCCCATACAATCAACAAAATATATTTGATTATTTCCCTCATGATTATAATGAGTGCAACTTTAAAAAGTAGTGGAAATGCAGTAAGGCCATCCAAAATGAACCTGCAATATATACAGTATTTAGGCACATATCTGTAACCCTTGAAAAAGCTTCCATCATCATTGGTAGCAGCTCGAAATGATGTGACGCTGTTCCACAGATTCTGTGCGTAAACATCGTGAGGCCTGGGCAACACTTTAAAACACACGAACAGAGGAAATCAATCGCCTGCGCTGCAAACAAAGGCAAATCATAAACACAGATCACGAAATAAGGCCGATTGCATAGAACGTGAGCTTGCTCTGTGTTCCACTTTCGCCACTGGGTTCGGGGCTTAAAAGGCCGAAATGTTTCTGCAGTAAACCGTCGATTTCTGAAATTGTTTTTAGAAAAATAAAAAGCCACAAATGTTCTGATGCGTTTGATCAGAGGGGGTTCAGTCCGTTTTGGTCTGATTGGCTTTCAGTCTGATGTGTCACTGAACGTTTTCCAGTTTCTCAAGACATGGATTTGGGTTTGATCAGGTGTATTGTGTGACGTATTTTGGCTGGGACTGATCCGATTCATAGCAGAGCTGTTGCACCGTGTGACGCATCGATATTGATGTCAAGCACAAAAACAACCCTCATCAACTCCGCCCCACTCTGACTCGGAGACGGTAAAGCACCTACAGGATTTTGGGTTTGTGGGAGTGGGCTCTGTCCCTCAGTATAAAGCCATTGGCCGATTGCTGGGTGGCCCGAGAGCTGATTGGAGCTCGTGGGGGGAAGAGGGCGGGGCCTGGCTGGGCAGGTATCAGCTGATTGGCCCCTCCGTCTCTCCATCCTTGTCTGACTCGTCTTGTATCTCGTCAGTGTTCCCTGAGTCACTGCTCGCGGTTGAGCTGATGGAAGGAGAATTTCTGAAGGAATGAGATATTGTACGCAGTCACATTATATGATAGATAGAGTTGTCAAAAGTACAGACTTCGGTACCAAGTCGGTGCTGAAATTTTAGAAATGTGACGATACCAGCATTTCCCTCTAGCATTTGAACGCTGTTGAATGGATTCTTTAAAACCTCTGATTGGCCATTGTGTTCACACGCTCAACATATATGTCTCTGATTGGCTACAATAATCAACAATGACATCTTTGATGCTCTTTATCGAGCGCTTACATAGATACACACGAGTGTTTAAAAGCAGGCGTCTATCAGCGGATCCGTCTATCAGCGGATATATTAGGGATCTGAAAGCTGAATAAATAAGCTTTCCATTGATGTGTGGTTTGTTAGGATAGGACAATATTTGGCCGAGATATTGAAAATCTGGAATCTGAGGGTGCAAAAAATCAAAACATTGAGAAAATCTCCTTTAAAGTTGTGCATTTATGTTCACGATTGTGCAGCATTCACTCACAGAAATACATGTTTTATATATTTACGGTAGGAAATTGACAAAATATCTTCATGGAACATGATCTTTACTTAATATCCTAATGATTTTTGGCATAAAAGAAAAATCGATAATTTTGACCCATACAATGTATTGTTGGCTATTGCCACAAATATACCCGTGCGACTCGAGACTGGTGACGTGATCCAGGGCAACATATGTTGAGCACGTGAACACAACGGCCAATCAAAGGTGTTTAAGAATCCGTTCAACAGCGCTCAAAAAGCTAGAGGGAAATGCTGGTATCGTCACATTTTTAAATTTCAGTACCGACATGGTACCGAAGTCTGTACTTTTTGACAACTCTAATGATAGATTTGGTGTCATTCATCCAATCAGTGACACTGACACCACAAATATGCAAATAAGGATGTTAGGCTTTGTATTTATCACTTTTGAAGACTACAAACAGTAGCAAAAGGCCTTTAGTGAAGCTGTATTGTCTGAATGATGTGTGAGATCACCTGCCACCCTTGATCATCCTCCTGCAGGTCTCCATCTGCACGTCCAGCCCTCGCTTCATGCTGCACATCTCCATGTACTCGTGCAGGTGTCTGTTCATGTCACTCTTAGCGGTGGCCAACTCCATCTGTGTGAGAGAGAGAGAGATATTTCATCCCAGACACCTTCAACTCCGTCATAAACGAAGAGGTTCAGAAGGGGGACAAACACTATCATAACCAATCACAGACAAATGAGAAAAACAGGCACATTCGAACCTCAATTTGTCCGATTGTCTTTTGATATTCCTGCTCTCTGGTCTTGAAAAGAGACTCGGTCTCATCGATGAGACTGCCGAGACTGCCGTCCTGAGAGGCACAACAGAGAAACAGGCTTATTTCACTCATATTTCCTCTCAATCTGAACGGATGTATTGAGAACGACAACACGATACACTACTGTTCAAAAGTTTTTTGAAAGAAATTAATACTTTATTCAGCAAGGATGCATTAAACTGATCAAAAGTGACAGCGAAGACATTTAAAATGCGACAAAAGATTTATATTTCAAATAACTGTTGTTCAAATAACTGTTCAATATGAAGCAGCATGACAGAAAATCAGAATGATTTCTGAAGGATCATGTGACTGGAGTAATGATGCTGAAAATTCAGTTTTGTATCACAGATGCAGATTTCACAACAATGTTTCTTTTTTTGTTTAAAATTAACAACATTAAAATATCGAGTCAATACATAATCAATCCTTCATCTAAAATGTGTTTGTGTCTGACCCTGATTCACTATGGTAAGCCTATTATAAGTGTTTTTAGACCTGTCGGGATAGTTTTTGTGCGAAATTGTGAACATGCGTCACTCGCCATGTGTGTCTCATCATATCTGTAAATAGAGTAAAGTTGCTTGGCTGCTGTGGTGTGTGTGTCTGGTGTGAGAGGTCAGAGGTTAGTTGAGTGTGTGTGTGTGTGTGTGTATGTCTGGTGTGAGAGGTCAGAGGTTAGTTGAGTGTGTGTGTGTGTGTGTGTGTGTATGTCTGGTGTGAGAGGTCAGAGGTTAGTTGAGTGTGTGTGTGTGTGTGTCTGGTGTAAGAGGTTAGAGGTTAGTGTCACAACGAGTGAGAAAGGTTGATATGGAGCTGCTAAATCTCCAACCTCCGGAGAATCACCCATTTTAAACAAACGGGGAACAGAGGAGAGACATAGCTCGTAATAAAACAAGAATCAACATCAGATAGAGAGAGTGTGTGTGTGTGTGTGTGAACAGAGGAGAGTCTGCTGGAGAAAAGAGAATGAGACAGAGCTCGTAATAAAACAAGAATCAACATCAGATCGAGAGAGAGTGTGTGTGTGTGTGTGTGTGTGAACAGAGGAGAGTCTGCTGGAGAAAAGAGAATGAGACAGAGCTCGTAATAAAACAAGAATCAACATCAGACCGAGTGTGTGTGTGTGTGTGTGTGTGTGTGTGTGTGTGTGAGAACAGAGGAGAGTCTGCTGGAGAAAAGAGAATGAGACAGAGCTCGTAATAAAACAAGAATCAACATCAGATCGAGTGTGTGTGTGAGAGAGAGAACAGGAGAGTCTGCTGGAGAAAAGAGAACGTGAGAGCTCGTAATAAAACAAGAATCAACATCAGATCGAGTGTGTGTGTGTGTGTGTGTGAGAGAACAGAGGAGACTCTGCTGGAGAAAAGAGAACGAGACAGAGCTTGTAATAAAACAAGAATCAACATCAGATCGAGTGTGTGTGTGTGTGTGTGTGTGTGTGTGTGTGATAGAACAGAGGAGAGTCTGCTGGAGAAAAGAGAACGAGACAGAGCTCGTAATAAAACAAGAATCAACATCAGATCGAGTGTGTGTGTGTGTGTGTGTGTGTGTGTGTGTGAATAGAGGAGAGTCTGCTGGAGAAAAGAGAACGAGACAGAGCTCGTAATAAAACAAGAATCAACATCAGATCGAGTGTGTGTGTGTGTGTGTGTGTGAACAGAGGAGAGTCTGCTGGAGAAAAGAGAGCGAGACAGAGCTCGTAATAAAACAAGAATCAACATCGGCTTGGCTTTTCAGAGATGGAGAACTGAGGGATTTGAATTTTTTGTTGTATTTTATTGAACAGATAAACTGCCATATGTATTGAGTTAATTGTAAAGCATCATCTATTTTGAAGTCTCATATTCATCCGCAGTCACTCAGAGCTGAACAGTAGTAGTGTCGACTCACCGTGTCGGGAGTGTCTCCGTTGCAGTCGAGAGCACCGCTGCTGTTGGTAAGGGCACAGGGTATGTTGTAGTTGGTGAAATCTTCCCATAGCAGGAGCGTATCGTCGTTCTCCTCCCACGTCAGACTGTCACAGTCATCATCGACGTCAAACGTCTCCCGCCTAGCAACAAATGAGTTATCTGAACAATGTCTGCACGCGAGGAAAAACAAAGGGACAGAAAAAGAGGAGAGAGAAAGAGCAGGCAGTGAAGACAATCACGGACAAGACAAGAGTGAAGCACAAAACAGGACGAATACATACACAAACATACATACTGTATAGAGATTACATTCACACTTCAGCTGAACGAGTTTTCCCTCAAATACTCTTCCAGTAACGTTAATACAACGTTCGTTCAAAGTTATCTCAGACCAGTTGCATAAACTTAGCCTCTATGTTAAAGGGATATTTCACCACTGGAAAGATGAGTGTGTATTTAAATATGGTCATTTATGTAGTAGAAATGTGAAATTATTTTAGAAGTTGGTGCCTTCTAGACTGAGAAAAGCCAGAAAATGTATTTTTGGCTCATGTGGATGAAAGACAACAACTCCCAGAATGCACTTGCTTCGCTGCCCTACGAGGACACTCCCAAGCCACGCCCACCGGTTACAGAGGGCAGTGTCGGGAGAAATGATACAGCTAGGCTACTAGTCGACTCGAAACTGAAAAGACGGCGTTTTATCGTGAGATCCCCCTATGGGCGGGTTGAAGACATGCGGAACGAGCTCCTCCTACTGGCTGGAGTCTCTCGCCTCTGGACAAAAAAGCCTCTGATGATGAAGCTAAATGATGATTTTTGCATCATCATTTCTTTCCAGACACACAATACAGAAATCTCTCGTCTCAGGGGGACATGAGGGAGGGAAGGACGGTCACTCGAAAATACTACCGGGTTTTGACTGATACAAAGCTTCATGCTAATCGGTGAAGTATCCCTTTAAAGAACCAGTTTGAGTAACTAGCAGTTAGATAATAGGTAATCTGTCTTACTTATCCAATTCAAATAAGACTTATCTACCTTTTATGTAAATGACTTTAAAAAGTTAGGAACAGTCTTGAAAAAAAACTTTTAAAGCAACACTAAGGAACTTTTCCTTTTCGGTCGCCCTACTGGTTGGAAGCAGAATTGTCCATTACCGCTGTCGTAAATAATTTAGCCTACTGTCGCACACTCGCTGTTTTTCACCGGCTTTGGAATGAACGATGTCCACAGACAAGGTAGAGTATGATGCATGATTTTATGAAAGTATGATGTATTGCGACATCAGAAGCGAAGAAAAACTAAATAATGACTATTGTAACGCTTGACGTAAAGCAAGTCAAATTTGTAGTTTTCTTCTGTCTCATTCGAACTAAAAAACGCGACCCGGTTTGGCAAACTTGCATAGTGTGGTTATAGCAGATATAGGGCTGCAAAGCGAATCCAGAAGTGCCGTTCACCCTGTTACGACTTGATGAACCACTGAAACCATTTTGGAAACATTATTTTAAGGTAAAAAATGTTCCTTAGTGTTGCTTTAAGACTAGTCTTAGCCGTTCATGCAAGCGGCCACTGGTCTTTAAAAATGTTCTCAAAAGGTTTTATACTTCGTTCTTGGAATGTTTTTAACTGAAACATTTTAGTTGGACATTCAGAATGGACATTTTTGCATATATTACTAAGTTTATGCAAAAGGGGTAGGATTAAATAAGTGTATACTTCTTCCTACTCCTTTTCAGACATATCTATGTTGGCTAATGTTACTTATTGTTTATTGAACGTTTTGCTTATTCAACTTAGTACATTTTTTGATGTTTTGTTTGGTTTATTTTTTGATATGTCTCAAATAAATTTCTTCTTTCATTCATTCATTCATTCTTAAATCTAATTCAGCAATTAAAATGAATAATGCTGTAGAAAATTGCTGCAAAAGTAGATGAAGCTCTTATCAGGAGTAAGAATCAGATGCTCAAACAGAGAAACACAGAGATACAAGCTTTACATGGTCAACACTGTAAATGCATGGAAAAATTGCCCCCCCCCCCCCCCCCATTGCTTTTGTGCGTCTGCAATTCTTGTCATCACCACTCGATGGAGACAGAGTACAGACATGAAGCAATCTCAGTCCAGCATATATCTCTCTGACTGCAGTCTGAAAGCAGAATCTGGACTCACAGCTGGTTGAACATGCGTTTCATCTCGTCTGTGATGTTAAAGGGAACGTCTTCCTCTGAAGTGCTGGGATCAGCATCCATCTCTGAGCTTTCCTCGTCCGAGACCTGCTTCTTCTCCTTCTTTCTGCATGCAACAGCCGCCTGAGACCAAAAATATTACAGGCATATTAAAAGCCATGGACATATAGTGTGGGTTTGGCAGCAATGCAGTATGTGTGCACTGCAGTAAAGATCCCTCCTCAGCAGTTTTCCTCCTGCGATCTGTGTGTTTTACCCACCCTGTCTGCAGGTGCTCTGGAAGGACTGATGTTGAACATCTTGGACATGTCCTCTGAGTTCCTCTGCTGAGCCACGTCACACAGTTTGGCCGTGATGTCGATCCTCCTGCAGATGTCCATGTCCACCTTCATGGCTTTCTCCTGGATCTTGCAGTCGAGGTCGGACATTTGCTAAACAAAGATTCAAGCAGTGTTAGAAAATGAGAAGAAAACTATTGGTGCACAAACAATTATGATGCTAGAGAAACAAGAATGACATTCGCAATGTCATTAGATTTGTGCTTAGTCACAATTTGTCTCCAAACCTGACCTATAAATGTCTGTAGCTTTAAAAAAAAGAAAGCAATCTCACTTTATTCTCACTCCCATGCCTCTATATTTACACATAGGCCACGTGCACACTGCAAAGTTTTGCCATGTTGACATGGGCTAAATACAGTCAGTATTTGATTTGACAGCCGCATTTATTAACAGGTGTGACACTCCGATTGTCCCAGCCTGTATGAACAAGTAAAGAGATAGTTCATCCAAAAATGAAAACGTTTTCTTTACTTACCCTCAAACAGAACACAGAAGAAGATATTTTAAAGAATGTTGGTAATCAGACAGTTTATGGCACCCATTGACTTCCATAGTAAGAAAAAAAAATACTATGGAAGTCAATGGCTACTGTCAACTGTCTGATTACCAACATTCTTTAAAATATCTTGTTTTGTGTTCAACAGAAGAAACTCATACAGGTTTGGAACAACATGAGGGTGAGTAAATGATGGGTGAACTATCCCTTAAGCAAAATAAATCCACTTTTCTGTTGTAACCATAAATGACATAATTTAATTATTAAAGATGGTCCAATCGATGAGCAAATTAGTTTAAATGCATATTTTTTATAATTTATACGGTTACACTTTATTTTAAGGTGTCATTGTTACAGTGTAATTATATATTTAATTACTGAGTAATATTAAGCAACTACATGTACTTACTATAGGGTTAGGGTAGGATTAGGGTTTGGTTGAGGGTTAGTTGCAGGTAATTATGCATAATTTATTGTTATTACTATGGTAAGTAGATGTAACATATGTAACAAGGACACTGTAAAATAAAGTGTTACCATTTATACTTATTTTAAAAATAAATGTTAATATTTTTTAAATATATTTTTTATTATTTAAAAAATATTTAAAAACGATATATTTAAAATAAAAATAAATGTTATTTTTTAAAAGAAAAATATATATTTAAAAGGAAAAAATAAATGTTTAAAATAAAAAAATCCCTTTACAAAAAAATAAATGAATAAATATTCATTTTTTTAATTAAAGACTAAAAAAATCTATTTCAATATGTATTCAAATACATTTATCAAATAAATGACATACACATTAACAAAATACACATTGCATTAAGAACTGATTGTTCAGTTTGATTCTCTACTACACACTGCATACATGAAAACTCTTTTTTTTCGGGAGTGAATTGGGTTGTAAAATGCAGTTGTCGCATATAAATAACTGAACTGAGTGCAAAAGGAACAGTATTCATTGATAATCATATTTAGCTGCAGTATTTATTCAAACCAAGAAACTCATTCTCTTAAAAACCAGGATCACTTCAAATCACTGTAATCTCATGCTGAATGCCAATTACATCAGTCATAAATCAATGTCATTGCACATAGATGGCACGCAACACACTTGAGCAGTTCATTTCACCTAAAGGCCTCATGGGAAACAATTGCTCTGACTCATTTATGGTGTATGGAGAAGAGGAAAAGGCAGAGCACCAAACCGCAGACATCCGTCATTAAAAACACAACACACACAGAGTGCAAGAAACAGATGCAAATGAAACGAATCAAAGCAATTGTTTTCCTTTATTAAACACAGATCATGTCTTGCATTCTCTCTTACTTTCAAGTCCAGGATTTTCCTCCGGTTCTCTACGGCTCTAGAGCGGCATCGCCCGCCAGCCTTTATAATAAATACAGATTTCAGTTCAGTTTTTATTGCCGCAAATCTATTTCTAATATTTACCGGCACACGGTGACACTCGTGTGAATGACTATAGCTGACAGACGAGGCAATCCGAGAGCGACGTTTAACGTTAACCCGTAAATCCAGGATAAACGGTTTATTCATTCCTCACCATCCAGATCGGCTGGTATAAACTGAAGGTGTGTATGTGTTTGACACTGAAACAATGACAATGTGGGCATGTGTGTATTGTCTGCCGCAGGGGAAAAGAGCCAAATAAAGCCGAGCGTGTTTCTCTGCTGTCAGGAAACAGAAATCGTGGAGAACAGCCAGTCACTGGGTTAAATTTGGAATGAAGCTAATAAAAAAACCTGATTGAGATTCTTATCGAATGTAGTGAAAACAACATCCACATGAAATATTAAGTTTTATTTGGACTGCAAACTGATAATGTGATCAAACAAAATAATTACAGTGAACTTTATGAAATTAAAAATGATCTAAAAAATGTTCTAAGAACATTTTGCTAACATTCCCATTAAGGTATAAAAAACGTTTTTTTCCTCCACTAAATGTTCTATGACAGTTCTAAGCGTCGTTTTAAATTATTTGTAAAAAAAATTCTTGTTTATGCAAATTTTAAAGGAACATGCCGACTTTTTTGCACTTTAGCTTATTCACCGTATCCCCCAGAGTTAGATAAGTCCACACATACCCTTCTCATCTCCGTGCGTGCCGTAACTCTGTCTGACGCACACACCGCTAGCCTAGCTTAGCACAAAGACTGGAGGTAAATGGCTCCAGCTAGCATACTGCTCCCAATAAATGACAAAATAACGCCAACATTTTCCTATTTACATGTTGTGATTTGTATAGTCACAGTGTGTACAAATAACAAGGTCACATGAGACACAGCCATCTTCTAACCGTATACATACTGGGAACTATATTCTCAGAAGGCGAAGCACTGCTACTTGGGCGGAGTGATTTGCTTGCAGCGCCTAAGAAGCCCCGTGGAGAGGAGCAGAGAGTTCGCTCAGAGTTGGAGTAAATCACTCCGCCCAAGTAGCAGTGCTTCGCCTTCTGAGAATATAGTTCCCAGTATGTATACGGTTAGAAGATGGCTGTGTCTCATGTGACCTTCACTGTAAAAAAATCTAACCTCCCCAACTCAAAATTTTCTAGTGACTGGTCACATCTAAATTTTTCAATTGGCCCAAGTGAAATTCTGTAAATTTAATTTGATAATTTACATAATTTCACTTGGGCCAATTGAAAAATTTAGATGTGACCAGTCACTAGAAAATTTTGAGTTGGGGAGGTTAGATTTTTTTACAGTGTTGTTATTTGTACACGCTGTGATTATACAAATCACAACATGTAAATAGGAAAATGTTGGTGTTATTTTGTCTCTTATTGGGAGCAGTATGCTAGCTGGAGCCGTTTACCTTTAGCCTTTGTGCTAAGCTAGGCTAGCGGTGGGTGCGTCAGACAGAGTTACGGCACGCACAGAGATGAGAAGGGTATGTATGGACTTATGCCGCATTCCAGGCAACCTGTAACCCGTGTTTTTCCAACTCGTAACTGGGAGTACATCGTTCCAGGCAACCTGTAACCCGTGTTTTTCCAACCTTATACCCGTGAAATTGCACTGGAACGGCAGTAAAACCCGTAACTTCCCACCCGTGAATCGATCGATGTACTCCCAGTTACGAGTTGGAAAAACACGGGTTACAGGTTGCCTGGAACGCGGCATTATCTAACTCTGGGGGATACGGTGAATAAGCTAAAGTGCCAAAAAATTCGGCATGTTCCTTTAAGGGAACATTCCATTTGATCATTTTGCAAACATTATGGAAATGTTACTTTTGAATGTTCTCTAAACGTCCTGCAACATTTATAAAAATGTTAAACTGAAACATATCAGACAAACATTTCATCTGATGTTTTTGAGAACATTATTAAACGAACGTTCCATTAACGTCACAGGAAGAACGTTTGTTTATAACCTTACCGGAACGTTAGGGAAGACTCTGTCTGTGTATGGAAATACTCACATCGCTCATGAGGCTCTTGAAGACCACCAGTTCAGCTTTCAGTCTTTCAACCTTCTCGTTCAACTCGTCCTGAACGGTTTCAGACTCGTTCACGTTCTGAACACACACACACACACACACAGACACAAAAGCAAAGCAACGTAAGAATACATTAAACAGCCTGTGTGTGATCACATTTCACTCTGGGTCTGCAGGTTTAGGTTTAGCTGGTTAGTTTGGTCTAGTTAGCCGCTTCTACATACAAAGCATCTCCATTGACAACCATTAAAAGCATTAAAACCATTTTTTTATTTGATCAAAAATACAGTAACGACAGAAATATTGTGTAATATTATAAAAAAATGTAAATGAAATAATAAAATGTCATTTATTCCTGTGATCAAAGCTGAATTTTCAGCATCATTACTCCAGTCTTCAGTGTCACATGATCCTTCAGAAATCACTCTAATATGATGATTTGCTGCTCAAGAAACATTTATGATTATTATCAATATTGAAAACAGTTGTGCTGCTTAATCCTTTTGTGGAAACCATGAAACATTGTTTTTCAGGATTCTTTGATGAACCGAAAGTTCAACAGCATTTATTTGAAATAAAACTGTTTTGTCACTTTAATTTGAAGTTAAATTAAATTAATAAAATAGACATGTTTTTGTCATTCGATAGCTTACAACAGGCCTTCACATCACTTTAGTAATAAAGCTTACAGATGTTCATGTTAAACGGCCTAAAGCACAATCACCCCAGCTTGAACACAACACACACTCTCCAGTCTAATGAAATCCCCACAGAGGCTGAAGGTTAGAGAGGAAATCCATACGGCTCAGGGCAGAACTGGAAAAGCTGGGCATGTTTGGGCTCTCCGGGGACGCTTCTCTCCTCTGCGCTTTTGCTGACCCATAATCCAATACAAACAGATGCAGACGTTTATTGATTTTCCCGCTGCTTCAGCAGAAGATGGATCTCACACCTGCAGTGTTTCTGGGGAATATGGGGCGTTTGAGACATGGGATGCAGCACTGCTGTTGATGTGGCGGTCCAGTAGAAACGGGTTCTGATGTCATGTTTAAACACTGACATGCTTCAATGCATCCTGACCCAGATTGTCACACACACACACACACACACTAGTTTAAAGCTACATCCCAATTCAGAGGCTGCATTCGAAGGCCGATTGCGTCACCGCTGCGCAATGAAAGCTGTCATGATTCGAAGCCTGCATAAAATCCGGCTTCAAAATGTGACTTTCTTTTCCCGGGAAACAAAGGACACAACAGATGGATCCTTTGCGGACTTGCGTACCCTAGAATGCATTGCACGCTGGTGACGACACGATTTTTCTTGAGAAAGATTGCTTTTAAATCCAAGTATTAGGTTTCAAATGACTCAAATATCTAATGATACAAATGTAGAAAATAAAACTTTAAAGAGGTTCAAACAGGGCCTAAAATGAACACTCGTCAAACGCCAAATGCGAGTAAAAATCGGTGTTGGCGAGTATATGAAACAATGGAGTTGGCCAATAACATTTTCATGAATTCTAACGATGCAAAATTGTCAGAACATAAACAAACGTGAATGATGATCAGGACAGCTGATGGGACAGTGTTGCATCGTCACGAAAGTTTAAGCCTTGCCAATTTACCAATTTAAATATTCAAGCAAGAAGATGCGAAAGGGAACTCAATTCTTTATTTGCGCACTGTGTGGGAACTTCTGGGAAGCAAACTTCCGAAACGCGCGCCCAGAAATCCGTGTATCAGACAGCGTGCGAATCCTGAGTTGAGCTCTATTACATGTATTCTTGCAATTGGACAGACATATTCAAACAAAATTATGACTAAATGCTCGTCTTGGCAAGCATCCTTGTAAACATAGTCAGTTATGAACGTAAACAGTTGTGTATCAGTATATTGGATCCATGCATTAGCTCTTAAAGTGACAGCAGCCTAATATTCCTGATGCTCTCTGTATTTTTAATGTTGATCAAACAACAAATGACAAAGAACAATCACTCATTTCTCTTGACTGAATAATTGTTGTAACTTTAATAAGGATTAATCTAGGTTTCATGGCTGGTAAAAAAATATTTATGGCCGGTAAAGTCACCAGCCATTGGCAGGTGTGGCAAAAAGTTATAGTTTTAGGTCTTGGGTTCAAATGTCGACTTATATCTTACTAAGATACTCTTTATTATACAGAAATGGACCATGGTGAACATATTTAGTTAAGTTGCGAACCCTGTTTTATTTTTAGATTTTCAAAAAAGTCCAGTACAAACCTGACTGCCTCATCAACGGCAGCTGTCGCACTGCTGGACGACAAGAACAATCCTCTGTAATCCTCATTTAACAACGCTCGGTCTGACCTTCACGGCCTTCGAAGGACGCAGCCTCTGAATTGGGACACAGCTTATATTTGCTCAGATCACATGTGTGTGAACTTTACTCATCATGTATTTTAGCATGATGGTATGATGTGGGGTTGTTTAACATATTCAAATCATTTGAAATCTCTGACTTTTGATTGCACTATTTGCAGATACATTTTGAAAAATGCATTCACTCAAAATGTATTTTAAGATTGGAAACGTACTGTATTTTCTTGCCCCTGCAAGGATAATTTCTAATATATTTCCTCATATTTTTTGGTAATTTTTATAAATATATTTTCAATGTAAATATATTTACTGTATGTTGTCCAAAATACATTTTGCATTGATTTAAAATGTGTTTTTAGACCAGAAAGGTATTGTTGAAGTATGTTGAATTATCTCAAATATTTCTTCAATATATTTCCTATATTTTAAAATACTGAAAATGCATTTTATGATTGGAATTATTTATTTTTTTGCCCCTTGAAGTGAAGTATGTTTTCCAATAAAGGCTTAAATTAAATATATTTAGACTTTGGAAAATATTTTTTAAGCTGTGCGGTTTACATCATATATCTAGCATAATTCTATATGTTGACCAGAATTTTTTTTTTTTTTGTCATATGGGAAAAAGGAAACTTCAGGAAAAGTCTCCATTGGTTGTTATTAGGAGAAACACTTAATTAGTGGTGCTAATTGGGCTAAAAATAATCATGCTAAAGACATTCTTAAAAATAAAGGGAGTCCAAAAGGTTTTTTTTTGTTTGTTTTTGGTTCCTCACAGAACCTTTCAGTCAACAGTTCATAAAATAACCATTTTATTTTTTATTTTCCTACTAAAGAACCTTTTGTGGAATGAAAAGACTGATGTTAAAGGATTTTCATGGAACCGTAGATGCTATTTTAAGAGTGTCTGTCTGTATAATGCCAGTATGTTACTGTGCACTCATACAAGATTTCAGGGTCGTAAAGTGACACACACACGTCATGTAACGGCAAATGTAATTAGTATCACAGCGAGAGCGTCTCGACGGCTCCTGCACAGGTGATCTCACCTCCTGCAGCGTATCCACCATCGACTCCATCTGTTCTCTTCTCGACAGCTCCTCTTCCCATCTGCAACACACAGACACACCTTTGATGAGTATAACGGGGCTGGGCGGCATGAATCAAATCTTATATCACACTTTGAGTCATTTTATATCATGGTAACGGTGTGCATAACAATACCATTATTTTATATTATGGCAACTTTCCTGTTGTGGCAACAATGTCAAAGCCTCATTTTGTGGAGAATCCAATGAATTAAAAGCTAATCTCATTTTTTTTAAATGGAGCTTAATGGGCTCAAACCACAAGATTAGATAAGTCATAACAAATTAAAAGGTCTGACTCAAAGCAATGCTCTTTTTTAAAGTCTTGATTTTGTTTTTGGGCTCTACTAGAATAGGTTTTCATGCTGAAATGTTCAAAAACACATTATTTTCCCCATATTCTCCATTGTTGCAGCTCCTCTCTTCCCAGTCTGTCAGTAACGCTCTGTTTAATTCCTGTCTCGATGAAGCCCCTCCTTCTGAAAAGCACACTGTGCTCTGATTGGTTGACTGGAGCAGTGTGTTGTGATTGGTCGAGGGCTTCGAGTGTGTTTGGGAAATGTCCCGCCCCTTACCATAACCGCCAGTTTAACACACAACTAACTAACTCAACCAGGCCCCGCCCCTTTATTCTTCGTATTAATTATTATAATGAGGAATATTGTGACGTGTTCGTTCCCGGAAGAAACTCAAGACTACAGTGGAGGAGTTTCAGGAGTTCAGAAACACTGACACTGATATAGAGAAGAACTCCCACTGAATGTGCCTCCAGAGGGTAAAATGGCAATGGCAATATATCTAAACCTGTGACAACATCAATTATCATTTTGCTTCATGTTACAGTTACATTTATGCATTTAGCCAATGCTTTTAACCAAAGCGATTTACAACAGAGAAATTTAAGTAATTCAAAGCCACAGAGCCAATTATATTCATAGTTTACAATGCCAGGTTTATTAGAAAGCTATTAGATCTTATACCAAACAACACCCTTTAAAGTCTTGACTTGGTTGGATCCCGTTTGTGTTTTTGCAATAATGCAAGTATTTTTGTTGCATTCAAGTGTAAATAACATGAAGCTGTCCTGCCCAGTGATAGCCATTCATTCTCTGATTATAAACACAGGTGCTCATCATCTCCATTTCAGTGTGATTGATCCTTCAGCTCAGGAATCCTCCAGTAAACCCCTCGACCGGGGTCAGCCGGCGTCTGTGGTCTGTGCGCCCACCCCTGCCGCTCCGTAACCCGATACTGACAGTGGAAAACCAGCACAGACTGACCGAAGGCCGGATGAATGTGAATCATTCTTTATAGATTTTGAACTTATTCATGTTACAGATGATCACTGAAACACTGAAAACACTGAATGCCATTAGAAATATCTAGTGTAGTCATGAAACAGTCATGAGGGCACAGGCTGATTGGTCCTTTACATGCAATCTGTTAACAATCACATGATTACCACATGGCACAAGCTGATTGGCCTCTGCTGATCCTGCAGCCAATGAGATTGCTTGCTTAATATTTGAATAGTCTGGTTCAGTGTTCGAACCCTCCACCTCCCCAGCTCCTCCTGCCTAGATCTGCTACGGGATTTATGCATGTCTATTTATGAAGCCACAGCATATCTTACATGCTCACAGCAGGGTGACTGTGTATCTGTTAGCAGTAGCAAATAAATTAACGTTGCCATATTCAGTAACATGCTAAAACTATTTTAAGACTTGTCATGATTGAAATATTCATATTATAAATATAAGTAAGCAATAAGGTACGAGAGGCTGTGCTGTATCGTGAATAAGTAACGGCTGAAGGGTGTTGTTAGGCACGAAGCGGAGTGCCTGCAAACCCTTCAGCCGTTACTTATTCACGATACAGCACAGCCTCTCGTACCTTATTGCTTTTATAAAACGGTTACCACACAATACAACTATTAAAGCCGAAAAACATAATCACATGAAGTAAAATCACTAAAAGCCTTCCTTCCGCTGGAAAAAATAGTCCCTGACTGTAAACAGCAACAAGATAATGAATGTTTCTTGAGTAGAAAATCATCATATTAGAGTGATTTCTGAAGGATCATGAGACACTGAAGACTGGAGTAATGATGCTGAAAATTCAGCTTTGATCACAGGAATAAATTGCAGTTTAATAGTTTATTCACATAGAAAACAGCTATTTTAAATTGTAATAATATTTCACAGTATTACTGTTTTTACTGTATGTTTGATCAAATAAATGCAGCAAAAGAGACTTATTTCAGATTCACTAAAGAAATCACACCGCCCCAAACTTTTGATCTGTAATATATGAATATATATGTTAATAATTGTGTTACAAGGATTATTAATAATATTGATAATATTAACAATAAATATCTTTGGTGTTGCATAGAGACTTGGAAGCATGTTTAAAGTATAGAATAAAACATGACATTATTTCATTATGTGGTCCCTGTTTGGTTTATAGCATCCTGCAAAGTAAATTAAAACCAGGAAACATGAAACCACAACCCTGAGAACCGCTTCTGAAGCACTAAAAGCATTACTTACATACATGCATCTTCTGCTTACAGCCTGCAAATTATGATTGACAGCTGTAAAAAGGCAGTTAATCAAACTTGTAAACAGAATGTAGAAGGACTTTGCACACCGGAGGGCTTCTTTCGACAGGGAATCAAATCATTTCTGAGGCATCGCTCCCTGTTTCTGCAGCAACGCTTGAGATCACCACGAAAATACAGTCTTGAGCACATTCAGTGCTGAGGATAACACTCGGCCGGCATCATGGTCACTACGGGGATGTAAACACTTCCCTCCTCATGAATGTGACGCTGAATGAGACACACGTCTATAAAGGACACAGACCCATGATGTCAGCATACTAATTAGAGCACTTGATAATCTCAAGTGACTGAACTGGAGACTGCTCTACACACACACACACACATGCTCTCAAACGCAAAGTAAGACACTTCAGCTAAACACTTGCCTTCCCAAAACATACACTCTCGACCTTTGCTTTAGTGTTGCCACAGAAACTGTGGCAGAGGGAAACCTCTTGAAAATGGGTTGTTTGTCTCCTTAAAAGTTCACACACACATTCACTGCAGCAAATTACAAACACTGAACTATTATTTACAATGGCATTCAAACGTTTGGCTCAGTATAAGACTGTTAAGATGCATTAAATTGATATGAATTTAATTAAGATATCTATCTATCTATCCATCCATCCATCCATCCATCCATCCATCCATCCATCCATCCATCCATCCATCCATCCATCCATCCATCCATCCATCCATCCATCCATCCATCCATCCATCCATCCCCAGGATCTATCTATCTATCTATCTATCTATCTATCTATCTATCTATCTATCTATCTATCTATCTATCTATCTATCTATCTATCTATCTATCTATCTATCTGCTAACCTTCCGCATCCATCCATCCATCCATCCATCCAGCCATCCATCCATCCATCCATCCATCCATCCATCCATCCCCAGGATCTATCTATCTATCTATCTATCTATCTATCTATCTATCTATCTATCTATCTATCTATCTATCTATCTATCTATCTATCTATCTATCTATCTATCTATCTATCTATCTATCTATCTATCTATCTATCTATTTAACCCAATAACCTGCTAACCTTCCATACAGTAAGATATTTGATCTCCCGCTGGTCACTGTATTTCTCTCTCTCTCTCTCTCTCTCTCTCTCTCTCTCTCTCTCTCTCTCTCTCTCTCTCTCTCTCTGTGTGTGTGTGTGTGTCTGATTGGAGCGTGGGAGACTATGGCTGGACTGATGGTGATCGAACGCTGTTCCTAAAGTGCTGGTGTGTGAATCACGCTGGTGCAGAGCTCTGCAGGTCACTGGAGTTCATCATCCGCATCAGCCAATCACAGCAAAGCACAGCGCATCACTTCCTGCTGGAGGCTGGGTGGTGTCACCACTGATGCAGAGGACAGAAGGACACAATCTGATCACAACGGACAGTCTGGACGCTTTACAGGGTGAAGAGAGTCTTACTGTCATTAGAATATATAAGTAATCAACAATATATACTATGAAGAGATATGAAAGCATTTTTCACTGAGATATTGGATATTAATATCAGTTTCAGTTTCATGCAAATCTTTATTTTCCCCATGGACAGAAACTGCAGTGTTGCAGCAGCAAAAATAGGTTCAAGATATGACTCATGATATGAGGTTTTTGATCTTCAAAATTAGTTTTGTGATTTCTAGTCCATGTCTGTCGACTTTGAAGTCATCTATATGATAGTACATTTAACAAACTTAACTATCAGCTGATATATATTACATGATATATAAATAATTTTATTCAGCAAGGACACATTAAATTGAACAAAAGTGACAGTAAATACATTTAGACTGTCACAAAAGATTTCTATTTCAAATAAATGCTGTTTTTTAAACTTTCTATTCATCAAAGAATCCTGTTTTTTTGTGTGTGAATGATTTCTGAAGACTGCAGTAATGATGCTGAAAATTCAGCTTTGATCACAAGAATAAATTACATTTTAAAATATATTACAATAGAAAACAGTTATTTTGAATTGTAATAATATTTCACAATATTACTGTTTTTACTGTATTTTTGATCAAATAATTGCAGCTGTGGTGAGCAGAAGAGACTTCTTTCAAAAACATTTAAAAATCTTACAGACCCCAAACTTTTGATCGGTAGTGTACATTTAAAATGTGTAGTCTTTAACGTCTAATCGCGGACCCAAAACAATGATGACATCATCTGCCACTCAGGGGCGTGTACAAATGCTCATGCCCCGCCCCCTAATGACCAACAGCACAAGTAAATTATGGTTTAGCCAGGCGTTTATGTAAACGAAAGGTTTAACTCAGCATAAAGGAGCGACAATCATCCAGCGTCTATAACACAATGGTTATTCACTTTCACTTCACCTAAACCCACAATTATATCTAGAGCAACTAGTGAGGAATGATTTGAGTCCAGTCAACGCTGAACCTAATCTCATCTGGACAGAGTCAGACAGGAATGACAGCAATAAGAGAACTAGTTCATTCCCAAACAAACCCCATAAGGACGTGACTGGCTAATATAGACCTTACAAGGACAGACGGCAACAGATGAGAAACCTCGTGTGACAAAGTCATCCCACAGACATCTGGCTACTGACCGCATGCCTTATGAATGAGTCCCATCATGCACTGCACACATGATTCAGAGTCACAAAAACACCTCAGTTAATCTCATTGCTGTTCGAACATCATCACTTACTGACTGATGACCTAGTTGGGGAATCCAAGTAGTGCACGAATGAATGAAATTTCAAATTGGTTGTAAATGTGAATGTTGTCAGAGCCAAAACCAGCCAGAAAATACAACTCATTTAGCCAGTTGATAAGAAGACGGACTCGTGTGACCGAAAGTTTCCCATCATTCTCTACAGGAGCTCGAGAATGATAAAATGCACAGATAAAGCAGATACTGCATCTTTTGGTCTTTATTTGTTGCATTAGCTCTAAAAAGCTTCTTGTCTTTATTGGGAAGTGAAAATAGAGGGGAAAATATGCATGGCCAAACTCATCCCAGGAGGACTGACCATTCCAGAGGGATATGTTAATATCCTGTAAAATGTTTACGGCCAGCTGTTTGCATACAGTAATGAAGGTCTCCTGGCTATGAAAGTCATTTGTTATGGGTCTGCTGTTTATTATATACACTGTAAAAAATAATTACGGTAAAAAACTGCCAGCTGTGGTTGCCAGGAATTTACCGTAAAAAATACGGTAGCAACATTTTAGGTTTTACAGACTTAAAATTTACAGTAATAAACCGTATTTCATTATCTGATATAATGTTAATTTACCGACCTATTGAAGTATTAATATCTGTTTTGTACCATTGTAATACACTGACAACCAACAATCACAGTAGTAATGAGTCACATGATCAATCAAAGCTCATCACAAGCAGTTCCTCCACAAGACAGTTAATACTAATATATATATATATATATATATATATATATATATAAGCTGCACAGTGTCATTCACATAAACATGAAACACCATCACGGTAACACACATGAAATTTAAAAAATACATTAAACATTAATTTGACAACATTAAATGTTACATAAAACCCTAATGTACATAACTGATTAGAAAAAAACTAAGAAAACTATGATGAAACATAGTTATTTCAACAAAAATACATCAAATGTGAAGTGTCACGCAGGGAATTGTGGGAATGTCAAATTACGGTTTTACACTGTAAATTATACAATGACTTGTTCGTTTTCACTTCCACAAATTGTAAATTTAACGGTATTTTACAGTAAAATTACATTAAATATACCATTAGATCTATCACAATTTTTTACTTACCATGTAGTAAGGAAACTTTCTGTTAACCAATTAACAGGTTTTCACTGTAGCATTTTTACAGTCTTTTACTGTTAAAATCATTGGATATGAGGCGTGAGCACATCGCGTGCAGCTTAAACGCTTAAAGGACTGCAACCTGTTCCCCGACATTTTTTTTTTCTGTGATAATTTATTCTACTTTGTCTCAATCTATTCAAAGGTGTGTTGACCAGTGATTCATCTTAGCTGAAATACTGCTGTATGTGCAGAAATAAAACGCAGCAAATGCAGGAAATCAGCGATTTGTTTGTTCGTAGAGTTTATGAGTCTATGATTAACCTGAGATCCTCCGGAGAGAAGGAACATATCTTTCTGTGCTCATTCAGTGTGTGTGAGCGGACAGCAGCCTGACCATAATCAAACTCATAAATCACACACACACACACACACACACACGCCGTGATTTATCACTAATACTCTTTCCCTGGCACGTTCATTGGTCCTCCCGTTAACAGCCTGCAACATCTTCTTCACCATGTGAGTTTATTGCATGTGGTGAGCAGATATTTCCTCTGAGAGTGAATCTATCTCATATTTAGGGCTTGATTAAATCCTTTTAATTTTTTCCGAAATTTTTCATTTTTCATTCTG
Organism: Squalius cephalus; assembly: GCF_949319135.1. Taxonomy (NCBI): domain Eukaryota; kingdom Metazoa; phylum Chordata; class Actinopteri; order Cypriniformes; family Leuciscidae; genus Squalius; species Squalius cephalus. Next base: position 30,564,198 of record NC_137143.1, on the reverse strand, counting down.
GATCCCATTTAAAAGGTTAATCTAAAATTTTATAATCTAAAAGTATGTCTAAATCAATTGAATTCTTCAAATTGTAAAAATGTAATAATTGAATTAACCTGAAATTAATAAATGTAATAATGTATTGCATTTTTAACAATATTAGGTCTATATGAAACGTGCTTTTATTTTTTCTGAAATTCTGTGTTGTCTTAATTTTCTGGGATTCTGTGCTTTATGATTTAAAGCAAATTTATGATCAGAAATGGTGGTAATCAAATAAAACAATTTGATTAATCTTTTAAAATGTAATCAAATTAGTTTGGGCAATTCACATGCCAAAGTTTAATGCTTAGGATAAAAGGGTTTAACAAACATGAGCGTAATAATTGTGAAGCTTGCTTTAACAAGCACAACACTTATTTCCACTAGACCTGTTCAGAAGAATCCTCGTGAGTGCCAGAGTTAGGGCAGGTCGAGGCACAAACCTTGAGATTCCCGGGCTGCGACACACATGTTCCTTGAAATGCATCCAAATAATTATCGAAAGCTATTAAAAAGGGAAATTCAGTTACAAAACCAAAGAACATTTACATAATTGTGCAGAATGTAAAAGTCATTCAGGTTGCTGTTTACGCCACACTTCATTAAATTCACTGGAAAAAAAAGCACTGAAATCTTGACAGATCAGGGACAACACAGCGTTCATAAGACTCGTCCTACGTAACCTACTGTTTTATTCCACATAAATCATGCAGTAAACATCTTCAGAGAAGACATGTTAAGATAGGATGTTGCAACTCAATTCGCTCAATTTAATTCACTCCCGTGTTGCCATACTTCCACACACACACACACACACACACATTCTTAATCTATCTTTATGAGGACATTCATTGACACAATGCAATCTCTAGCCGCTTACCCTAACCTTACCCATCACAACTAAGTGCCTAACCTGACCCCTGACCCTAAACCGACCCTTAACCTCATTATAACCTTATCCCTAAAACCAAGTCTTGACCCTCAAACAAGCCTTTAAAGGGCTCTCAGAAAGTCAGGACCGGCCAAAATGTCAAACACAGACACACACACACACACACACACACACACATACACACACACACACACATTCATAAATACATACATACATTTATACATACATATATTCCCATGAGGCCTCTCTTCTTCCTGAATACTACACTGCAAATAGAGTGAGAGAAAATAACTTCAAAATGATTTCTGAGTGTATCAGTAACGGTCGACCGGACGCCACACAGAGGACAGACCAGGGTCTGAACGGGCCCTTGAGAACTGGTTAAGTGTGGATAAGTGTGTGTGTGTGTGGTCCTGGTACAGCTTGTGGACCAAATGTCCCCACAAAGATATTAATACCAGTCATTTTTGACATTTTCGACACATTCATTTCATTCAAAATGAAAAATGTACAAATGCAGAAAGTTTTCTGTGATGGATAGAATATACAGTTTCATCATTATAAAAATCATTATTTCTATGTAAATAAATAATTTAAAAAAAATTTGCTTAAAGAAAATGATGCTTATTTTTTAAGTTTGTGCAAAAAGTACACTGGGCATGTCTGGGCATTTTACATGACTATGCATTTTTTCAAATTATTAACTATTTATTAAACATTGATCTCTAATTATATTACTGTTGCCAATATAAAAAATAAAAAAAATCCTTGGAAACCATGCATAACAGTGGTTTTACACACATTTAATAAGGTTTCCATTATTCATAACTCATCTCTTATCTGTGGTAAAATCACTGTTATATGCAAGCCCTCTTGTGGCTTTATTGACATGGGATTTAAAAAGACATTAACCCAGGGTTAACTGCAGTGTGAAAAGCCTAAAGAGAGCAGAAGACGCCCAACACAAGCTCAGTCCAAAAACTAGGGTGTGATTAAAAAAAAAAAGATAATTGTGGCATGAGGCACAAAATGATGAGGGATTTGGAGGCTCACGTGTGGGTTTAGTGATGGAAACTGAGGTAAGCAGACATGTGTGAAAACAGGTGTGGACATTTAATACAACAGCTGACACAGTCATAAAGTCTCTGAGCAGCTGGAGAAGCAGAAGAACCAGTAACCGTTCAGAGCCCCAGACTGGGTCAGCAGGGAAACAATGCAACTAACCAGAATAAGCATGCATAACTAGGACCAATTGCTCAATTCAATTCACTTCTACTTCTTAAACAAAGTTGAAGCATGACTTATTAAAGAACTTGTCTTTTTTTTTTAACCGTCTGGTGCTGTTCGGTCGTTTTTGACTGAAAAATTATACGTTTATTTTTTTTTTGGGGTGTGTGTACATTTTTTACTTTATCAGAATGGTACGAAACTTGGTAAAGGTTTTGGCACTTGCTGTGTGAACAAAAAATAAATAAATCATGGACATGATTCAAAAAGGTTAAATGGTCTTGAAAAATATATAGCCACACTTGAATTGTTCATGGTCAAAAATGAAGATGAATTTCATCTAGTGGAAGCGTTTGGAACTGCAGCCAAACAAAATCTTCCCGAAAGCTCCTTTTTTGAACTTGTTTAGATTTATAGCTTTGATTTTCTCACAGTTTTAAAGTCAACCATGTTTTGCAAAATATATATTTCATATACAATTTTAAAATAGTATTTTTGTGCATTTTTTAATAATAACAAATGTCTATAACTTTTTTCGCGTCAGCAATAATCTGCCCAAGTGTCTTCTTTAAAAAGAGACCAAACTTAGGCTAAATCTTTGCACAAGTATTCAAAGAAAAGTATTCAAAATGCAATACTATCAATACAAATGACCTAAATAATCATGCATATAAGGATATTAATATAGATAAATGCAAAAAAGCTTATCAAGCAGAAAATGCAGCTGTATTTTTGCACAAACTCGTGTCACAAAGTGATTAATTTTCTTATTCATTTTAATTTTTTTTGCATATTGTTAGGTCAATGTGCTATATATATTGTAATATCAATATTGATATATTTT
>NC_137143.1:30196211-30556211 GCF_949319135.1 Squalius cephalus | reverse complement strand
AGCAGCAACCTCCCTGTCTCTCTCTTGAAACCAACACGGAAGTGAATTAAACGGAAATTCATCGAATGGCCGCTTGAGGCTGGCTGCAAAAGTGAGTCAAATCTGCATCTCCCCCATGTTGAAATGCCCAACTTTACAGCAGAAAGAAACACGTTTACAGCCTTGAGCAAAAAGTGGCTTTGGTCTATATAGCTAATTCTGCCCTTCATGACGACTGTGAGGGGGGTGAATTTTTTTATAACTCATCTGTTTAAATTATATTAAGCCTTAAAGTTCTGCATAATTAAGGGTGTGTCCACTTTTGAGTGACAGGTGGATTCCCGCTGCTGTGGTCATTAGTCATCATTAGCTGTTTGTCTGCTGTCTGTTAGCTGTCACGTTACCTCAGCTCATTGTCTGACTGTAAAAATAAATAAATTCGGGAGTGACGCGCTGCCAAGATGGCGACGGTCGGCCACGCCCACTTTAGGCTTCAAAAACGGTCTTCAGAAACCTACGGGTGACGTCACGGACACTACGTCCATATTTTTTAACAGTCTATGGTGTTGCTTTAAGAGGTTAATGTATGTTTTCATTAATGTATGTTTTCATAAAGAAGTCATGACAGAACGTTGAACCAGACTGCAGTTTATCACACACACACACACACACACACACACACACATACACACACACACACACACACACACACACACACACACACACACACACACACACACACACACACACACACACACACACACACACACACACACACACACACACACACACACAGAGTGCGGCAGGGAGACACAAAAGCCATCAATCTGTGCTCTCGATCCAGTATGTTGACTGTTCACACCACAAGAGAAGCTGTAGATATACCAGTTAAAGTCACAGACACAACAGTCAGTTCACTTTATAACTAGCCCGATGATTTCTTCATTTCTGCACTGATGAAAAAGAAAAGGCTGTTTTAGCGGTGGAGCAGCGGAAGAGAAATATCACTGAAGTGTCTGGGAAATCAATAATCTTCACAAACTCAGCGGGTTTGATCAATCATTGCACATGGATTTTCACGCAGTGCAAAGACACTAACGTCTTCTTTCTCTGAATGGTGCAATATTGTGCATGTCTCATTCAACAAGCACATTCTTTATGAGAAATGTATATAAAAAACAATATATTTAGAAGCGTTTCGCTTTTGTTCCAGCAAAAGACAGACAGCTAAAATGTTGTTGATTAGTAACAATGTTTGCAGTCAAGCATCACTAATACTATTGCTCATATTAATTTCACTAAGTATTCAACTTTAGAGGGAAATACACCTTAAATTATGCATGTGCTATTACTTTTCTAAGTGCACAAATAGTATACATAACCAGAAGCTCCAGTATTTCAATGAGACAGAAAACCAAGAGGAAACTAATTTCACAGAGATTATCAAATTCAATCGTGATGCTCTGGAATGGGAATATCAAATGATTACATTTTAAAATCAAATTTACTTCATAATGTACCAATAAGTAGATGCAAATAATTGCATGCATCACTATTTGCTAAAAAAAAACCTAAACTGTACATAATATATTCAGAATGCAAACATATTATTGAGGCATATTACAGCAGTAAAAAACTATACAATAAGTGGCCTTAAATATGATATATTTTAGTGATGCATTAAAAACTCAATGGAACCTTGAATCCACACTCTACTCATTTAGATCACACACAAATTAACAAACATACACTCAATACATGCTCAGATCTGGGAGGTGGTTTGTGTATTTGAGCATTATAGCTAAGCTATTGTTAATAAGCCTTCAAACATTAATCACTCGTTCAGACTTAAACATAATGAATTTGTTGAAGCAAATGGACATGTAGGATCTGCACTTCCCAAACACTGAGCGTATGATATGTGTGTGTGGTGTAATGAACACCAGTGATTCACATGCAATGAACTTCAGTCAGCACTAAAGAGCAGTGTGAGGCTCGGATATCTCCAGCAGGAACAACTACACACACATAAGGAAGGCTTACATGCACAGTGTGAACGCTGAAACCTGTTAACACAGACGCTCAAATAAACACACACTATACGATCAGCATGTCAGAAGACACCAAATGCATCATCATTCACATCATTTCATGTGTTAATAAGCATGTTCTGCTTGTTGCCAATTAATTATGCACTTAGAGGAACAATTATTTTAATTGTACTAATTCACATGGAAGGGAATGATCAAACTAACGATTCTCTGCGCGTCATTAACTAACACTAAGTGGTTAGCTGTAATGGACATGTAATCTGAGAGCATTTCAAATCATTATATCTCAAGTCTAGGCATTTATTGCCATTATTGGCTCACATGAGCATCTGGTTTTTAGTATGTATGTGGGTGTTACTAGACCCAGTAAACAACAACCTTTTAGCCATTTTTAAGGTTTGTACAAATGCTCATAATGTCAGCCTATGGTCTTCATTGGCTGCTCACGAACAACGTCAACTTTGACCCTTAAACAGTTTGTTTTGTGTTGTCGACATGTCGAGAAGTCGCTGTTTTCAGCGCTGCGAATCCAGTTTGCATGCACTTCAAAATGATGAGGACTTGTGCCGGAACTGACATGGAAAACTGACGCCATCTGTTCGTATCACTGTGTATCAGCCAATCAGAGCAGAGTAGACCAATCACAACAGACTGTGCCATTTGACCAATCACAGTAGAGTAGACCAATCACAACAGACTGTGCCATTTGACCAATCACAGTAGAGTAGACCAATCACAACAGACTGTGCCATTTGACCAATCACAGTAGAGTAGACCAATCACAACAGACTGTGCCATTTGACCAATCAGAGCAGAGTAGACTAATCACAACAGACTGTGCCATTTGACCAATCACAGTAGAGTAGACCAATCACAAAAGACTGGGCCATTTGACCAATCACAGTAGAGTAGACCAATCACAACAGACTGGGCTATTTGACCAATCAGAGCAGAGTAGACCAATCACAACAGAGTGTGCCATTTGACCAATCACAGTAGAGTAGACCAATCACAACAGACTGTGCCATTTGACCAATCAGAGCAGAGTAGACCAATCACAACAGACTGGGCCATTTGACCAATCACAGTAGAGTAGACCAATCACAACAGACTGTGCCATTTGTCCAATCACAGTAGAGTAGACCAATCACAACAGACTGTGCCATTTGACCAATCAGAGTAGAGTAGACCAATAACATTAGACTGGAATATTTGACCAATCACAGTAGAGCAGACCAATCACAACAGACTGTGCCATTTGACCAATCAGAGTAGAGTAGACCAATCACAACAGACTGTGCCATTTGACCAATCAGAGTAGAGTAGACCAATCACAACAGACTGTGCCATTTGACCAATCAGAGTAGAGTAGACCAATCACAACAGACTGTGCCATTTGACCAATCACAGTAGAGTAGACCAATCACAACAGACTGTGCCATTTGACCAATCACAGTAGAGTAGACCAATCACAACAGACTGTGCCATTTGACCAATCAGAGCAGAGTAGACCAATCACAACAGACTGGGGCATTTGACCAATCAGAGCAGAGCAGACCAATCACAACATACTGGGCTATTTGACCAATCAGAGGAGAGAAGGCTTACAGAAAGGAGGGGTTTAGAGAGACCGAATCATTTATCGAACTGTTTCAGACACTGTGAGAAAAGAGCTGAAGCTGCAAAATACATTATGAGAAAATGAAAGTGTTTTTTGGCCTTTGATGCATGTAAACCTATTGTAGGAGACCTGCAAAACAAAATGAGGAGCCTTTAAAATAGCATAATAACTATAGGAAGTTTAATTTATCTTCACTTATGGACTAAATGGTTGGTAAACTTCCTGTAGAACATACAAACGAATCTCTAACAAAGATATTGTCCGATTTCATATCCTAACTTGTCTGTGGCCCATTTGAGGTTCCTGTGTGACGTCATGATGGCATAATCAATGGCCATCGCAGACAAAGACGAGCCCACAACAGCAACAGTGTGGGGCTTGTGAATCACTCGCAGGAGGACCAGGATGTGATTCATACACACGTTTCCTCTTTACTCGCCTTCATTTTGAGCTCATTGTTGAGGCTTTTCTGAAGGATAAGGCAGCAGTATTTACTAGTGAGTCAGCACATGCCTGGGCAAAGAGGGCACACACACACACACACACACACACACACACACACACACACACACACACACACACACACACACACACACACACACACACACACACTCATATTCACGCGGCTCGTCTGAGGTCACAGTGTTTGAAGTCATTCAGAAGTCATGCATTAATAAAAACCCATTCAACATCCAGCTGTAATCTCATTTACAAAGGCTGCATGGAAATAATGAAATCTTTCATCATGTCTGTCTCATATTACACTACAAAACCATTAGAACAAAATAGGAAATTATATTTAGCAAAGGAAAAAAATAAATCTATATTTAGGAGCATAGTTTTCAGCACATTTTACCCTCAACTTTTCATTACTGTAAATGCAAAAAATTAACTTCATTACTGCAATGCATCCTATATTGTTTTACTTTTACTATTCCATTTATTTCAATTATTTTTCTGTTTTATCAATAGTGTTCAATCAATCATAATTCAATTTTTTTGTATTACAGTAATGAGATTTTCATGAAAATGATATCACAGTGCAATATATCATAATGGTCATAAAAGCATGCCTTATGCAATCATTTTTTGATTCTGACAGTCAGACATCATCTTGAAATGTTTTGAGATTCACAACCTATCAAGTCTCTGGGTTCCTGTGCATCCCAATGGAATGAATGAAACAATGAACTAAATCACTGGGCAACTGTAACAAAGAGGTTCTCGTATCATATTTCTGAAGACAGCTGCACAATTTGCAGGAGGACTGGAGGACTTTAGCTGCTGAGCATTGCCAGAAAAGCTGGTATATTTAGAGGTGACTATATAATAGTAATCACTGCTGTCGGAACAGATGGAAAAACAAACGTGCTCTGAAGAAGTCTCTGCCTGCCTTCACAAGATCATCCTAATAATCAGTCACATGCAATGCAATGCAAAAAAAAAAAAAATATATATATATATATACATATGTGATTGCATCTTTAAATAACTCAGTCAATTGCATATCCTCAATGAAAGTGCTAATGAATCATTTCTCAGAAATATTTCCCATATAAACACACCAACATCATTTGTCCTGTATGGACTCTGTCCAGTTTTCATGCATACAAATCTGGGCCCTTCAATATATGCTGTTCACCTGCCAAGAAATTCTGCTGCAATGAATCAGTCGTTGACCAGCAGGCTCATTCAGGCCTACAGAACTGTCCCAAACACACAACTCAAGCAAAGCATCAGTAAATGATGCAGTTAACTCAGTATACTCACTTTCTCTTGTACTCATCCCTCTCCCGCTTGACTTTGGCCAGGACGTTATACAAGGCTCTCAGTTCTGGGGTGATGGTGTCGATTTGGACCCCGACCCCGTCCGGATGGGTCCAGGAGACCCCGGGTCCCTGCACAGTCTTCACGCGCTCCCCGTGTCTCAGAATGTGCGTGTAACTCCAGATGGTGCCTGGAAGTCTGGACTCCAGAGAGTCAGTCTGAACGGCCACCTCACGCGTGAAGGAGAAGCCCGGGTACCTCGGCTGACTGGAGGCTTGCTTCAGCTGGCTCTCCAGGAGTTTGTTCCTTCTCTCCAGCTCATGGACTTTGGCGAGGAAGCAGCGGAACCTCAGGTTGAGGGTCTTGAGCACATGTATGTTGGATCCCAGGTCGTTGCGCAGAGCTCTGGGCACCGCGTCCGATGGCGCACCGCTCACCACACCGCCCAGAAACCCCTCTCCAAACAACAGGGAACTCATGCTTTCATTCAGAACCAGTGCGCTTTACCTCAATTCAAATCCTTCAGATTCTCTCTGAAACTGGTGTGTCCATGCAGTTCTTCTCATGCGTAAAAACCCCTCATCGATCGAGCAGAAACAAGCAATGCAGTCATTATCTGTCTATCCTTCCAGGACGCGTCATGTTCTCCATGGGAACGGGGAGGAATATCGGAGCACGCTGTGTGTATGTCAGCTCATTTCTGAAAGTCCGGGACATCTGGAGATCTGCGACGCATCTCAGTGATAATAACGCAATAATGAACTCCAAAGTCTCCGATCACACTGATGTTATTCACACAGACTCTTCCGGTTGACTCCGTGATCGCGCGACTGTTTTATAGCGACCGGCGCGACGGGATCGAGTTTCAGACTCCTAAAAGAAGGAGATCCGCAGCGGACTCTCCGCCCTCACCAGCGCCACACACACACACACACACACCCCGGGACGCGCAGGCGCGCACTCGCGCACACAGGAGGGAGTGCAGGACTTTGGCATTATGTAGAAAACAAATATTTTGACATTTAAAATGATTTCGCTCACCCTGCTAATCTTATCTTTAAAAAAATGGTATATGATGTAAAAATGTTATCTATCTATCTATCTATCTATCTATCTATCTATCTATCTATCTATCTATCTATCTATCTATCTATCTATCTATCTATCTATCTATCTATCTATCTATCTATTTAGTTTTATTTCGCTCACCAAGGCTGCATTTATATGATCAAAAAATACAGTAAAAACAGTCATATTGTGAAATATTTTTTTACAATTTAAAATGTTTTCTATGTGAATATATAGTCAAATGTAATTTACTCCTGTGAATCTTCAGCATTATTAGGCTACTCCAGTCTTCAGTGTCACATGATCCTTCAGAAATCACTCTGATATGATGATTATTTGCTGCTTAGGAAACATTAGGATTATTATCAGTGTTGAAAACAGTTGTGTACAATCTTTGATGAATAGAAAGCTCAAAATAACAGCATTTATCTGAAATAGAAAGCTTTTTTAACATTATAAATGTCTTTACTGTCACTTTTGATCAATTTAATGCATCCTTGCTGGATAAAAGTATTAATTTCTATTCATCAAAGAATCCTGAAAAATAAATTGTATAACATTGTTAATAATGTTTAATTGATTGACAATAATAATCAATCTAAAACCTTTGAACGGTGTGTGTGTATATATATATATATATATATATATATATATATATATATATATATATATATATATATATATATATATATATATATATATACTGTATATATATATATACATACATACATACATACATATATATACTGTATATATATATACATATATATATATATACATACATATACTGTATATATATATATATATATATATATATACATATATAAACATTTTACGTCTTATTACTCATTGCAACAGCATAATCAGTGTAAATTTGTGATTAATTAGTCAGAGTTGAAAAGTTCATATCACTAATAATATTGACAACCAAGCAGACTCGACATTAAACGAGCCATTTGGCAAACTCATAAATGAACACTGTCAGGAGAAAGTTTTAGGCTGAAGCACACAGAAGAAGAAGAAGGCGTTGAGCTGATGACTTTTTCACTTTTGCATGTTGTGGCAACACAAAGCTTGAGCGCTTTCATTTCACCAAATGACTGATTGATGAGCAGAATCAGACATTATTACACAAGCATACTCCTTAAACCTGCCCTGGCTTGATGGCCATCTGAACATGTGCAGAAAACACACCCATGGATTTATCAGGATCATTTGCAATTTTTGCAATTGTTTTGAATAGACAGTACAAATATGCAAAACCAGAGTTATTGGGAATGCAGTCATGTCTGCTACAAATCCTTTCATTCAAGAGTTAAGTGCCCACGTGAATCCATCTTTTCTCATATAAATCTATTATAAAAAAGGCAGCTCCTAATGAGTTTTAGGCGTCTGGGGAAAAGGTGTATTCATGACGTGTTGAAATGATCAGCCTGTGTTTTGGTCCTTTAATGCCATGTTTAGCAGCTGATTTTGCTTTGTTGTGAACAAGGAAATGAAAAATACAGAAATTATATTTAAGTTAAAGTCTGGGTGCAGTGCCAGAATTTTACATATTTCAGTAGTTCTTAAGTGAAAAAAAAACACATTTCATTTCATTAATTTCAAGAAACAGAGGATATCTTGCCCTATAATAGTAGTACTTGAGTAAAAAAACACTCAAAATAATATTTAAGTATAGTAGCCTAGTGCAATTAGGACTCCCCTGCCTGTGTTTAATTTGTTTATTTAGGCCTATTTGTAGTATTTAGTTATTGTGCATATTGACAAAATGAGGCTTTTTCTACTGTACATTAGGCTAATGTTAAACATTGCATAGGCTACTATAAAAACTGTAAACCTTAATCTTAATCTTCATAGACTAATAACCGATTTCCCTGATGTCGTCGTCAGAAATAAGAGAAAGTAGCTGTTCAAATCTACTGTCTAGTACAGCACTTGTCTTCTAATACTGTAATATTTCACTTGTGCTGCGCCCCCTGCTGGTTGTGCAGAAGTGATCTGATTAATATTCATGATGTGGCAGCGAGCACCACTAGTCGGCGCTGTGATCTGATTAATATTCATGATGTGGCAGCGAGCACCACTAGTCGGCGCTGTGATCTGATTAATATTCATGATGTACAGCGAGCACCACTAGTCGGCGCTGTGATCTGATTAATATTCATGATGTACAGCGAGCACCACTAGTCGGCGCTGTGATCTGATTAATATTCATGATGTACAGCGAGCACCACTAGTCGGCGCTGTGATCTGATTAATATTCATGATGTACAGCGAGCACCACTAGTCGGCGCTGTGATCTGATTAATATTCATGATGTACAGCGAGCACCACTAGTTGGCGCTGTGATTCCTCCCTGTTCGTCAAGCGCTGGAGGATCAGCAGGCGAGGAAGAAAACAACGTGAGCACCATGCCGAAATCCAAGAGAGACAAGAAGGGTATGAATTTAATGTTTTATCACTTACTATTATTCAACTTTACACACCATAGATTACAATCAATCGAGCTTTTGGATCGTGGTGTGGTTAAAGAGTTGAACGTATTAACGTTATAATTGGCACAGTACTATAATAAGTTGATGTTTGTTACTTGTTTCTCATGCGTGTGGTTAAACTGTAATCTATATTACTGTCATTTATTGAGGTTATTATTGAAGCAGCTGGGTGTGTTTGAATGTGTTAATGTCATTATCATTAACAGTGGCTTTATTTTCTAACAGTTTCTTTAACCAAAACAACCAAGAAGGGGTTGGAGTCCAAACAGAACTTGATTGAAGAGGTTAGTATGACTTTTCGTTGCTCTTTTGGGTGATCCTACAAGTATTTACCATGGTAATACCAGATGATCATGTGATCCATCATGTTTTGAGATGTTGAAGCTTCAATGGAGAAAGAAAGTCTGACTGTATGAAGAGTCACATCATTAATGCCACTCAGTGTGCCTCCAGGTTTGACGAGTGTTATAGCTTTCTGATTTCCTCTTTTCTCTCCTGATCAGCTGCGCAAATGTGCAGATATCTACAGATACGTGTTTGTGTTCTCAGTGGAGAACATGAGAAACAACAAGCTGAAAGACATCAGGACGGCCTGGAAACACAGCCGGTACACACACACACACACACACACACACACACACACACACACACACTCTCACTCTCTCTCAAATACTCTGTCACTCACTCACATACTCACTCACAGTTACACACACACACACATACACACTCTCACACACTCTCACATACTCACAGTTACACACATACACTCTCTCTCTCACATACTGTACTGTCACTCACTCACATACTCACTCACAGTTAGGGCTGTCGCGATAACCGCAATATCGCAGTACCGCGCTACTGACAAGCCAACCGCAGAGGAATTCAAGTAACCGCAGCAACCGCGATATTCACGTGTTTTCTTTTTTCATAAGGCTATACCATTCTTGTTTTGAACTTCGTGCATGTGTATTGAATGTTAAATAAGTTAATAATGATAATAAGACGTGGTGATCATGGTTTTATCATGGTGATTTGTACAGAGGCTTCATGGATTTGCACTTAAGCCTAATGAGAGAGATCGACTGAGCGCGTGCGATTACCTGCGTCTGTCTTTGAGGTCAAAGTCATATCCGTGAAAGGCCGTGTCCAAGGAAAGTTAAATAGTTGTCCTGTCATCCTTTTAACGTTTAAAATAAAGGGTATTTACCATGAATGGCATCAGCGACAGCGCTGGTCAGCATCCACAGCGCGAGGAACTCGCGGTCGCGGGAAACAAAACTCAGTGAGTCACGCATTGAATCAATGCCATTTGTCTCTATTAAGTGAAGCTTCAGCGCTATGCAACGCATTGCTGGTCAGCTGAGCCTTGAAAAGTGGAGCTCAAAGTTAAAAATTAACCTTGTTTCATTACTATCTTTTAATGAATCGTTTTTGAACGTGTTGTTGAATGAATGGTTTATGACTCACTCAAAGACAGTCCGTTGCCGTAACAACTGCGCGCTGAGTGACAGGCTTTAAATGCGCAGAGACGCTGTTTAGTTTCGGTTTATTGGTTACTGAAAATGTACTCGTTTTTGTGCATGCTGACCACATCGTAACACTTATTTATATAGCAACAAATAAATCAAAATAAATCAAAATAAATTAATAAATGCGGTAAAACCGCATATCGCGCTATTGAGCCACTCATAATTACCGCAAGGGAAAATCCTTCACCGCGACAGCCCTACTCACAGTTACACACACTCACATACTGTCACTCACTCACACACTCACATACTGTCACTCACTCACATACTCACTCAGTTACACACACACACACACACACTCTCTCAAATACTCAAACACTCACTCTCTCACTCACTCACTCACATACTCACACACAGTTGCGCATACACACACCTCACACACACACACACTCTCGCGTTCTCTCACACACACACTCACAGTCTCTCACACACACACACCTCACACACACACACTCTCTCGCGTTCTCTCTCTCACACACACACACACACACACACACACTTACTCTCTCACATACTCTGTCACTCACTCAAATACTCACTCACAGTTGCACACACACACACACACTCTCTCACATACTCAATCACACATACACAAACACACACACTCACTCACTCACTCACTCACTCACATACTCACTTACACACAGTTGCACATACACACACCTCACACACACACTCTCACTTTCTCACACACACACACACACACACACACACACACACATGGACCAGTAAAATGTCCTCACTAGTTTGTTGTCAGAATATTTCACTGTGTAAGTGAGGACATTTGACCCTCACAAGTATAGCTAAACCTGTACACACACACACACACACACACACACACACACACACACTTCATGCTGATGCTGATTTACTCTGCTTCATTTAAAAGAGATTAATGCTGATTTGGGGTTTTGTGTTTCAGGTTCTTCTTCGGTAAGAACAAAGTCATGATGATTGCGCTGGGTAAAGGACCGACTGACGAATACAAAGATAATCTGCATAAAGTATGTCAGTGCACGTCATCAATGATTTAATTCATACATGATGAATGTTTACACAAATTTTATGATTTTTTTTTTCTACTTCATTGGCTTACTCTGGCTAATATACAGTATATAACTGGCTAATATACAGTATATAACCGACTGAATGCTGTGTTTTGTTGTACAGCTGAGCAGGTTTCTCAGAGGTGAAGTCGGTGTTTTATTCACAAACAAAACCAAAGACGAGGTGCAAGAGTAAGTAATGAACCTCGGACACCAGTTAATAAGCTTTGATGATCTTAAATGAAACTCAGTGTTTGGTCATAATTCAGGAGTCTTGTGCATAAACTGCTTCTTGATGAATTCAAAACTAGATGGACTAGAAACTAGAGCAACTACATGTACTTACTATAGGATTAGGGTTTGGTTGAGGGTTAGTTGCATGTAATTATGCATAATTTACTGTTATTAAGTACTTGCAACATATGTAACAAGGACACTGTAAAATAAAGTGTTACCATGAATTCTAATAAAATCTCATGTATTCTTCTTTTCATGACATGTTTGTTCTCCCGCACAGATATTTCAGTGAGTTTAAAGAGATGGATTACGCTCGAGCGGGAAGCGTAGCGACGATGGCAGTGACGCTGGACGAGGGTCCGCTAGAACAGTTCCCGCACTCGATGGAGCCTCAGCTCAGACAGCTCGGCCTTCCCACGGCTCTGAAGAAAGGTAAACCATTCCTTCACTGGAAAAAAGCATTCGTATGAGGTTTTCTGACAAATTCATACTCCATTATTGCAATGTTTTTTGTATAACAATATAAATAAGAAAAGAAACCGTAACTGAAATCTAAAATGGTCTATTATCAGTGGAGCATAAGTGTATTTGAAATTGCATTGGACATAAAGTAGTGCGCACTAACATATCGATCCATGTGCAGGTGTGGTGACGCTGATAAAGGATTTTGAAGTGTGTAAAGAGGGAGACACACTCACACCCGAACAGGCTCGAATTCTGGTGAGTTTGTGTCATTAATACACTGCTAAAAATCCTATTTTAGCTTAATTTAAAGTAGTTCACTTAAAAATGAAAATTCTGTCATTTACTCTCCCCTCAAGTTGTTTCAAACCTGTATGAGTTTCTTCTGTTGAACACAAAAGAAGATATTTTGAAGAATGTCGGTAATAGTCAGTTGATGGACACCATTGACTTCCATAGTAGGAAAAAAAATACTATGGAAGTCTACTATTTTTAAGTTGTAATTACTTGCACAGTGTTGCTTCTCAATATTTACTTTTAGATATTTTAGCTAGAAAACAGGACAAAAAGACTAAATTAAAACTTAGTCAATTTTGAAATGCATTTATTGCTGGATGGCTTATTCACAAATATCACATCTCTTTATTTGGATTGAAATGCATTTTAAAAAAAACCAACAAAATCCTTTTATGTCATTATGGAAGTTTGTTTCTGCCATGGAATAAAACGGGTAATCGCGAAGTAAATGAAAGGGGAAAAGTCTGAATTGTTAGATCGTGAAGTCGCAATTACCTTTTTTATTTTCCGTGATAAGCTTCCGTATGTCCTAAACTAACTGGGATTCAATCTTGTATTCTTAATAACATTATTCTAAACCGATGTATTTTTGGCCTTTCAAATCAGAAACTCTTTGGAAACGAGATGGCGGAGTTCAAGCTGTCGATTAAGTGCATGTGGGATTCAGAATCCGGGGAGTTCGAGAAGCTAACGGATGGAGACGTCGAGGACACCAGGAAAGAGAAAGCAGATGAAGACTCAGAGGAAGGAGAAGGGAGCGAATAAAACCTGGACTTTTTTGCCATGAACATTTGTTTGTTTTGATCCAACATTAACCTGTACAATGTTTTTATTGAGTGTTCTTTCAGTCATCTGCACACTGTTTGTTTCAAAAATACTGGAATACACGGTTCTGTATGACTGTACTGAACAGAGAGAACGGGACTGAGGCAAACCGGCGATCTGTGTTATTCTTCCTGTTAAATATAAGTTATTTAGCAAATTTATGGCAAGAAGAAAACAACACAGTGATCCATTACTATTGCATTCATTTTATTGCATTCTCATGTAAATGTGGGGGAATGTAATACATTAAGTGCTGGTGAGATCAGAAAGAGGTTTGATTTTGTCATAGTGTTTATTAGGAAGCAGGTCCAACTCAATTTATCACTGTTGTGTCACTTGATCATAGAAAAATAAAGCGATTTGTGTATTAGTTCTTCTAAATCAGGCTTCATGTTTTCTCTAATTGTCACGGGCTGTCTAGCGGAAGTAGTTGGGACACTCGTGGGCCACTAAATCCCAGGCGTGTTTGAAAGCGTCCACGACTCCCTGTTTCAGAGGACCTTCTGCTGCTGCCGTCAGGTTCTCCCGCAGCTGATCCATGCTGGACATCCCGATGATCACCCCATCCCCCTCATCCCCCTGTGAACACATGAAATAGCTCCATTTAATGAGTTGAGTAAACTTAGGAAATCAAGTTTAGATTTGCTATGGTCATGATGCTAGTCAAATGACCGACAAACAAACTAATACATTATGACAGATTACAAAACTTTTTTGGGGGAAAGTCACTTTGTTTTGTCTCACTTTATATATTAAGTGTCTTTAACTTATGTAATAATTACACTAAAATTAATAATTTGATACAATGCATTAATATGCATGCATGTTTGGACGTTGCACTTATTTTAAAAATGGTTACACTTTATTTTAAGGGGACGTAGTTGCATCGTATTTACTCAAATCAGTAATATTAATTAACTACATGTACTTACTATAGGTTTAGGGTTACACTTTATTTTAAGGTGTCATTGTTACAGTGTAATTATATATTTAAGTACTGAGTAATATTAAGCAACTACATGTACTAACTATAGTTATTGCATGTAATTATGCATAATTTACTGTTTTTACTATAGTAAGTAGCATATGTAACAAGGACACTGTAAAATAAAGTGTTACCGGGTTTAGTTTAGTGTTACTTGTATTTATGCATAATTTACCGTTATTACTATAGTAAGTACATGTAGTAATGTTTAACTATATCACCTTAAAATAAAGCGTTACCTAAAAAATACCTAGATCATATAATTCTCACAACTTTCGTCAGCTGAACAATCAATATGTTGATATTAACTTGAACGCACTGTATTCTCTCCCTCACAGCCTGTTTTCTTTCGTGTCAAAAGATATGGCACTACCCTGATTAAGGTCTGTTACAAGGGGCTTTCAAAGACTCGGCAAACATCCTCAATAATACAATGTATGAAAATGTGCATGATATGGTTTCATGATGTCTCCCACCTTCAGATGAGAGTGATGATACATCCAGCGAATAGCAGCTGATGTGAGAGTGGGTTTCTCTGAGCCGTACGCTTCTTCCAGAGCCTTCTGTACGCCGTCGATGCCTTGGAAGCTGCTCTCCTTCCAGTATCTGAAACACACATCGTTCCTCACAAACATGTCACATTGATCACATTTAAAGGGGTGGTTGATTATGATTTGACTTTTCTAACTTTAGTTAGTGTGTAATGTTTCTGTTTGAGCATAAACAACATCTGCAAAGTTACAACGCTCAAAGTTCAAAGCAAAGGGAGATATTTGCTTTTAAAGAAATCGCTTTTTAAGGACTACAACAAACGGCTGGTAGAGACTACACAACATTCCTCCCGGGTTAGTGACATCACTAACGCTAAAATGTACATAAACCCCGCCCCCTGAACACGATTAATAGATTATCAAGACAGAATATGCTAATCAATGACTAGGAGATAACTACACATCAGCTTCATAAACTCATCAACTAACCATTCAGAAATGTCCTGTTGCTTCTACATGTTGTCACTTCTTCTCGAGTCTCTCCATCATTGTCTGACTCCGGTTTGAATATAAAAGGCTAAAAGTTTTTTAAAAGTGTAGAGTGCATGTCTGTGTGAGTGCATACTGTTGAGGCTCCGCCCCCTGTGCTGGGAGCAGCAGCTCATTTGCATTTAAAGGAACAGACACAAAAACGGTGTGTTTTTGCTCATCCTCAAAAAGTGACAATTTTAACATGCTATATAAAATATCTGTGGGGTATTTTGAGCTAAAACTTCACACACACACTCTGGGGACATCAGAGACTTATTTTACATCTTGTGAAAATGGCATTATACCACCCCTTTATTAATAGTTAAGTCTCTCTGCCCAAATAAATAGATCTTAAGATTGAGCTCACACAGGATTGAAAGAACATGAATCATTGAGTGAGTTATGATAATAATGCACCTGTCCCTGTAAGCTCCAGCCCAACTGTTCCCGAAGAAGCGACCCGCGGGCTGAGTGCCGTCTTTATCTTCATAGTGATATTTCCCAGTGAGGAGCCCACCTGTGAGAGGAGCAGAGTCAAAAGTGCTCCAGATCAAATATGAGACATGCAATGTGTGAAGAAATGCATAAAAGTCAAGTGACAATTCCCTGGATTTTACTTGCGCTTAGTATATATTTTTGCGATCATTTCCAATCAAATTACGCAAAAAGTGTGCAAAAACCATATAATGCTAGCTAGGAAAAATGAGTATTGACAAGACTAGAGTTGATCTCATATCTCATTCCAAAAATGTTTAAAATGTCATTTACAGTGCAGAATAAGTGGTGATTTGAGAGCTTAGAGATAGAAATGAAATTTGTGGGTTAAAAAAGAGACAGACAGATAGATAGATAGATAGATAGATAGATAGATAGATAGATAGATAGATATGTGTGTTGACTTTTGGTCTAAAATTCATTAGGAACCGATTTATTGTGTTTGCAAGTATATTTAAAGCATTATTAAATGCATTACCTGCCAGGGGATTGTATGCATAGAAGCGGATGCCAAAGTATCTTAAACACGGCAGTAGCTCAGTCTCCACCTGTCGTGTGGTTGCATTATACATGCCCTTCAGAAGAAAACACCAACGCTGATCAATAGTAGTTCTTCATTTAAGATCTTAGTTCTGTACTAGTCCTTATACATAGACTGACATAAATACATCCATCTATCCACTTACTTGATATACAGTAGGAATCACCCAGTTATTATGTTTGCAGATGCTGCAGATTTCCGCCACTTCCCATGATGCATAGTTTGATAAGCCCAGCTCTTTGAATTTGCCCTAAACATCAACACACAGCTTAGTTTAGTAAAGGCCTTTGAGTTGTGTCATTCTGAAGGCTTTTGTTTTCTAAAAACAAAAGAAATCTCGGTCAGATCAATAACTCGCCTGGTTGTCATACATTTATCAGAGTACAAAGTCTAGATCTCTTGAGTTGTCCTGTAGAAGTGTGTGTGTAACGCACCTGCTGATGGAGCCGGTTGCAGGCCTCAAGTGTGTGTTGGACGGGGTTCTGGTGGTCCGGCGCGTGCAGGTAAAAGATGTCCACACACTGTGTGCGCAGCCTCTTCAGAGACGTGTCCAGCTGATTCACCACACTCTCCGGTCTCAGTGTTTTCCCCTCCCAGGGGTTCGCTTTAGTGGCGATTCGAACTGTCAACACACATCGAACATGATTCAAAATATACTGCCTTTTAGATTATGTGACCATACAGGAATAATAATCACAGGCATGAGTGAAAATATAATTGCATATATTATTATTATTATTTTAAATACCTTATTTTGTATTGTTTCTTGTCATTTTTAATCCCTTTTTTCTTGTTTGTTGCTGTTCGACATGTTGTTTAATATTATTGGTCTCTGAATTAAAATAACAATAATAATAATAACAAATAATACATTAAAATTCCAAATAATTAAATAAATGATAATGATAATGAAACAATGAATCATTACAATAATAAACAATAATAAACAACAATACTATAATAATAAAATAATAACAAATTATAAATACAAAATATAAATTCATTTATAATTAAAAATGTTAGCATTAAAATAAACAATAAATTAAAATAATGTTATTTTAAGGAAAAGGTGTTTTTTGTAAACAAACAAAGAAAAAACAACAACCCTGAGAATATTAATTCTTTTATTTTGGGAGTGTCCTCCAAAGATAATTTTTTTGGACTTGAACTTTTAAAAAAAGTTCTAAAAGTTGATCTTAAAAGTTCTAAAAGATGGTCATAAAGATATTGTGTTTTTATTTGATTTAATTATTATCATTGTTCGTTATTTCATTAATAAGGTTAAAAGGAATCAAAGAGTGCCAATTTTTTTAAACTTAAAACTGATAGGCTATTAAAACATTTGAAAACAATATCTAAAAGTAAAAAATTAAAAGCAATACGACCTAACTATGCACAGTATTTTTGTATTTTTCTGCGAATATTATCTTATATATATATATATATATATATATATATATATATATATATATATATATATATATATATATATAGTTCTAAAAGTTTGGTTCTAAAAAATACCTCTTTGATCTTACAAATAAACATGTCACGTGCCATGTGTGTCATGTGATCTACATCTACCCACTATAGCTGCAGTGATCACTACACAGTGCACACTGTTGAGGAATCTCTGTACCTGTTGTGGGGAGCTTCATGTCTCCTATGATGGTCTCCGCCTGTCCGTCATTGTACATGAACGCAGTGTCCAGCTCATCGTGCCCGCGCTTTAAGAACTCCTGCACCATCTGCGCGCTCGTGTGCGCGTCCGCGCGTCCACCAAACGCCATGGACCCCAGCAGAGTGACGGGGAGTTTGGACTGAGACATGTTGCGGAGTTGGTTAAAGTGTAGTGTTTGTTTTTGAATTGTACGGATTCCGTGGCGAACTCCACTCACGCCTCTTATGAAAGCAAAGTTCATCATAGTAAATTTCCTGTAGTGTGGAAAGCACTACCAGGGCGAAGGACGCGCGTGGACTGAGGGACTGTGGGGAAAGTGCCCGATCTGTGTCAAAACGTAGAGGAATGCATGCAATTGGTCAACATAAGGAGGTGGACATTTGAAAGTTCAAAGGTCATTTGCATCAACCCTTTGGTCAAAATAGCGATGTGGTTTTTCAAAATATCACTTAAGCTACCATTCTTATAAGCACATGAAACTCCCATTGTATCCTGAAGATGTCAGCAGAATACAAATAACAGGGACCAAAAAACGTGAATGAACATTTCCTTTTGTCAGCATCAAAATTTGATGGGGAAATTATATATTTAAGTGTGAAACTAAAATTAGTTACAACTTTATTTTAAGGTGTCTTTGTTGCAATTATACATTTAAGAACTGAGTAATTCTAATTAACTACATGTACTTACTATAGGGTTAGTATTTGGTTTGGTTTAGGGTTAGTTGCATGTAATTATGCATAACTTATAGTAATTAATACAGAAGCTCATGTGTAACTAGGACACTGTAAAAAAGTAAGTGTTACCCTAATTTTTCACTATTTAAATTAGCATTATTTAATTTGAACACTCCTGTTTGTGCAGTGATTCTCACCCAGGGGACATCAGCAAACTTTATGGTCATTAATTTTATTGGCTTAAAAAAAAAAAAAAAAAAAAAAAAATATATATATATATATATATATATATATATATATAACATTTTATATTCATGAAGTGAAGTCGTGACAGTTGTGTGAGAAATGTTACGGAAAACTCTTATACTAGGATACATTATGCAGATGTATTCTTTCTTGACATTTTAGGAATGCTAATGTTTTGTTCCACAGTGTAATAAGTATTTATCCCTCTTTTAATGAATTCTGTTAAACATTCCCACATAAGATTCCTGGAGTGTCACGTCCACATGTCCTCAGAATACAGCAGATGTTTTCATAGGTGTGTTTTAGCGTGTAAAGCACATTCTGATCATGGCAGAGGCGTTGAACCCGGTTGGCATTGACCCCTAGAGGAGGATCAGTGCTGCTAGGGAATGTTTTCCGGGTTCTGTTGTGCCAGATTCCCTGATCCCAGCGCTGACCTCACGTCTGTGACCCATCATCCTCTGCTCTCAGCTGTGGCTCGGCGACCCCTCGACAGTCCTGTCCTGTGAGAGAATAACTTCTGATGTCACGTGGTGAAGGTTCTGTTTTTAGTGTAAGATACATATATAAAGTGGCATCCCAAAACGTTTTTTATTATTAATGAAAAACAACGGCAATTATTATGCTAATAATATTGCAAATATTGTCAGCAGAAAAATTTGAGGAAAGGTTGAAGTGAAAATGCTGTATATAATTAAATCACTATTTTAGAATTGCCTTTCAAATAATTTAATATGCACAGAAATAATTTTATTATAACTTTATTTGCAAATAAAAAAATGTGTAAATATGCTCTCTCAGACTTCTATAATCCATCATATCTCCACTGTTTTACATTAGAAGCTGTTCAAGATTGCAAAGTGACCTTCATTTGACTCTGAAATCTGTCTAATGGAGTGTTTCCCTCTGAATTAGGCACTTTGAAGTGTCGCAGTAAATCAAGCTGAAGTAAGAGATCCTGAAGGAGGTCAGTCAGCTCTTCTGCTGCTTTAGGTTGTTCCCGTATTTGTTCTGTTCTTCTCAAAGGACATTCCCTTCACTGCTCCTACAGGAAGAGCGAGTGCCCTGAGGGCATTTGGATCTCAGCTGGTGTGTGAGGTGGATCTGAGAGTTTTCTCCTTCTGTCAGTCCTCTCCAGAGCGCGGATTAATATGGACTCAGATTAGTTTGTTTGAACATTTTAGGTGTGTTATTTAGGTGCAGGACTGCGTATGAGGATGGATATGTTATTGTATTCTTTAATCATTCTAATTCATGGAATTAATGCAGCATCCCGTTCTGGAAAAGACCTGATGCCGCACATGTGAGTAACTGTCTTGGAGATCGGTTGCGCGCGCTTCTAGATTATCATTATGAGCTACTTAACTTTGAATACCACTATAAATTATGTATTTAATGAACGAATAGGGCTATATTTCTCATATGCGTACTTATATTATATTACTTTTACGTTATTGTAATTAATTAATTTTGTATTAAAACTGGAGACTCGCTTTGACGCGTAGCTGTTTACGCGTGTTAATTAAACACGTGGGAGACTGTGAGTGTCAATCCAGCTAACAGGGAATGGTCACAGAACTTTGGCCAACGTTCTGCTAAGGTTCTTTCAATGCTATGAGCAAACATTCTTCCAGTAACATTAATAGAACATTCGTTTAAAGTTGTCTGTTCTTTATTTACGTTCTATAATAGCCTAACAAACATGCAATTTCTATAGCCTACATTTTCACGATCGATCATGGAACGCTTATTTTCTAAAACATTTTTAAACGTTATTACGACGGTACTACTTGTTTTAGAACGCTTAGAGAACTTTTAAAATGGAACGTTTCTATAATGTTTTGCAAAAATTTAACGTTTTGATTGTTCAAAGAACATTCAGAAATAATGTTTTCATGGCAATCATAGTAGCCTAAACGGGAAACCCATTGAGTTGCCTAAGACAGCAGAACATGCCCCAGTTTTGACGCAGAACTGGTTCGCATTAAAAAGATGCAGCGTCCATTTAGTGCATTTCTCTCCCTAATTGCGCCATGCATTAATATGAGTGATTAACAAAAAAAAAAAAAAAAAAACGCGGCAAAGGACAATTTCACGTCTCTGACAAAAAATCTAGTGCCAATAATTCCACACATGAAAATAATCGCCTGGAGGTTCAACTGTGAACTGACTCGTGGAGATCAGTCTATCTTTAAGGAAATAGAACATTTTTACTGAGTGACTAATATATCAGTCTGGGAACTTAAGATGTAAATCATGCATAGCTTGTCATCTGTTCATGCAGAGATGATTAAAATGATTTACTGGCTTTTTCTCATCATTTTAATGATCACTATTGCTCAATGTGACATGGAGTGTCTAAGTAACTGACGGTCTTACAACTTGTTCCCCTGTCAAATTCATTACAGTTTATTAAAACTGCATGATTCCAGCTGACTGAACATGCAGGTAAATGTGTGTGTGTGTGTGTGTGTGTGTGTGTGTGTTTTATCTCCAGGCCAAATGTGTGTGCTGAGAAGGAGTTGAAGCTTGTGGCCCAGATGCAGCCGTGTGTCCAGACCTTCACTCGGATGGTTAAAGCCTGGAAACAAGGATGCCAGGGACAATCCCGGTGCATGGGCTACGAGAGGAGGTGGGACTGATATTCACACACCAAAAACATTGATTTATGTGAACATAAACATCATGTCTGATCAATCAACCGTACAACCATTGCAATTTCTGTGCTATATAGCATGCATATGATGTGTATGCAAGTTTTCCACATGCATGCATATTCAGATGACTCTCTACAGCTGGGTGATGTATCCCACAATGCAATGTGCTCAACTTTTTACAGTGTGGTGAATGAACCACAATCTGTTTTTGATATTGCTGAAAAAAAGTGATTTCTTTTAATGCAAACCACCTGAATTAAAAATGTGAAATAAGCATTTCTGACATGCACATGCGGTCTGCTTGAAATTTTTATTGTTGCACTACTGTTTCACGTACTATAAAAAAAATAGTATGCGGTATAAACCACACGCTGTCCAGTATGCATTTGTTCAAATCCGTTTCCCTTATTATGCAATAGTAATGGTGATGCTGCCTTACCAAGCATTCTGAAGCGTCTAAAAAAGTGTATGTTGTTCTCATGCTTTACAGTATCTTTGTTCTCTAATCAGACTCTTTTAAGTGTAAGGTGTAGTCAAGTTCTTGACGAAAGCAGCAATTTGAAAGGCATCTCCAGAGGCTCTCGCATACCTACAGTACAAGATAGAAGGCAAACGTCCTGAACTCGCGCTCTGACAGCCCTGTGTTCCTCGCACTGGCTCGCTTTCCTCCGTATACTTAGCAAGTACGAGACCCAGGCCCTGCAATTAGATGCGTCAAACAAAGAGCGCAGGGTTACGATTCTGCAGGACTCTAAACTACAGGGAGCGAGAAACCCTTCCAGAAAGCATCATTAAAGGCTGGATGACAGAGAAGCGTTGCTGATTACAGAGCTCATATGTTTGTGTTTTCACACATCGGAGCTCATCCACAAGCATCATCTCTCTCATTCACAATCGGAGAGAACGCTGATAGACACTAAAAGTGGCTGATGACAGACTGACAGAACGTGTATACTCATAAAGAATGTTAAGGGTTTTAATCTTTACCTGTGTGCTAAATGGAAAAATAAAAGAAACCATGCATATCCATGTACACTGAAAAAAATGATTCGTTGAATTTAATCAATTTTTTATCGTAAGTGGTTGCATTCAATTGATTTTACCTACATTTAAACAAATGCATTAAGTTAAACTAAAATTGATTAAGTTCAACTTAATGCATTTGTTTAAATGTAGGTAAAATCAATTGAATGCAACCACTTACGATAAAAAAATTGATTAAATTCAACGAATCATTTTTTTCAGTGTACATGTCTTATTTTTCTTTTCTTATTTTTTAAACGATAGACTGGTTTCTTTTATGGCTCATGTACTGTACAAGAAATACGTTTTTGTGGCCTTTTTGTGGTTACATTTACGAAGACGATTGCTGCTCTAGTTAATCTGTTTCAGTTACATATAGTGTGCACTCTAAGATATGCATTTTATTCGCTGAGTATATATGTGAATATAGTGCATATCGACTTTTTTTGACATTAAAGTGTGTTTTATACAGTTGATTGTACCATCCAGTGTTTGTCTGACAGAAAGTCATTTTCTTGCACCAGTAGAGTGTGTGAGACACTATAAAACAATAAAGATGCTCTCTCCGGTTCTCCACAGAACGGCTTACTACACTGCATATAGACAGGTGTATCGACAGGAACACCAGACGGTTTACAAGTGTTGCTCAGGATGGTCCCAGCTCAACGGGGAGGCCGGGTGCCTGTATCGTAAGTCTCCTTAAAATCTCATGGGATGTAAAAGCATGTGAACATCAGTGACAGAAATCCATACTTATGCTGATTTTTTGAGGCAGTGAATCCTGAGTTTGCAGCTATAGAGATTTTTAAAGGTAGAATAACAGGTGGAATTTTAGGCCCCAGGTGATTCATGTTACAGAGTGGTGTAAATGTGTCCAGATTATAGATCAGAGAATGCTCGAACAATAACATGAAGGTTTATGTATCTTTCTGCAAGTTTGTAGCTGTTAAAACACGAGAAGGAACTCATTGTCCCCTTTTATAACACTAACAAAAGCACAGTGGAATTAGGAAATTAGGGTCAAGATTCGCTCTAATCCTCTTGGCTGTGGGTTCTGTATTGTTTTATGGATTTAGATTTATGTAGAGTCGATGTATTATGGTGAAATTTGCCCAGAAATGTTCTCAAACCTCATGATTTAAGGTATCATCATTTAGTACAAATTATGCGGTGCAAATTACACACCACGTTTTAATCCTTAGGTCTGGAGGTTTGTTCAAACGATTGTAATAGTCATGCTGGCCTCAGCAACAAAGCACTGATCTCACTTTGTCTGAATTTGTTTTTCTTTCTAAAGCCAGAAGTCCCGGTCAGTAATTGGATTTCAGCAGCTCGTCCCGTCTGCTGTCTGCTCTGGGTGGGGTCTCGTAATTTTCATTGTTCTGGTTACAAAAGAGCTCCTCTAATAGTTAGCGAGAGACTCTGGTTTGTCTTTTTTTGTGCCTAAATGGAGCAGATGGGAATCCTTTGATAGGATTTTATAGGACGGTCGTAGTCTACACACCCTGAAGAAGAGTAGCCTATAGCTGTGGACCCTGTTACTCACAACTGAGCTTTTTTGGGGTAAAAAGAAGTTCAAAATACCTTTGCAGAGGTTTACTGTTAGCGATCATTCAGGAGAGGTGTTTAGATGAAGATGTTTATATGCATCTGATCTAAGGCCTGGTTTATGGTACTAAGATGGATTTTGGTTGATCGGATCACAAGTAAACGAGACAGACACATTCCCGTTTACTCCTGGTGTTTTAATCCGTCTCTTTTGTCCACTTTCGCCCACTTCTGTCCTGATTTCTTTGAGGGGTGGGTAAATGTATGGGGTTTTTCAGATCTTTTGACTTAATGGACGAAATAAGCTCACACAATTTACATATGAACGCACCCGGAGACGACGGACAAACATACAGAGAGCATCAGCTTTAGTTTCTGCTCTGACAGCCGCAAGACCAGCCGAACGCTGTGAGTGTGTGTTAGAGATCAGGAATGGTGAGCATGTTTTTCACTAACTCATTTGGCATGCATGAATATGAGGTTGAGAGAGTACAGTCCGTTCAGCTTGTACCGTCTAGAGTTTTGTGCATGACATGTTCAATGTTTTGTCGACTTGATGATCCTCGTTTTCATTGTCAAATCAAAGCTGGCGTCAAAGGTCCATTGGGTCTGTTGTTCTCATTTGGATAGTGAATCAAGGTTCCCAGAAGTGGTTTTGAGACTCAGGGTCACATTCGGTCAAAAGAGTTCCTCGTACCCAAAACCCCCCGAACTAAATCCTTCTCTAAAATCAAGTTAATCAAGTTAACATCCACTGATGGTTTTCATGGCGGACTCGTGGCGGCTCGAGTGGTCTCATGCCAGAATGACTGACAGTTGCATAACAGTTTATCCCGCAAGTTGTGATTTTCTCCGGGGTTTCATTACTAGAGCCGACACAATCCTCAAAGACGCCTTTGTCTGTCCGAGAAGGTGAAACGACTCATTATACCTGCGAGATTTAGGCCTCGTCCCTGATCCAGCTTTGGTTTGTTTTTAAACACGCTCAGCATGCATTCCTGTACACCGCTTAACGTATTTTCCTCTTCTCTGGAGGTATCTGTGGTCTTCAAACTGCACGCTTGGCTTTTATCTCTGCAACTTGAGACCTGGAAGCACTTTAAGAAATGGGACTAAACTAATCACTCCTTTTTCTGAGCCACTGAACATGGACAAAACATGAGTTGATGCACACACCAGAAATCCCGCCGTCTGACTGGCACACGTACTGGCGTCTGTCTTCACAACCTTTTCGTTCAGCGTGATCCACTGGCCGGCTGGGATGGACCATCCAGACGCTGTTAGATTTGTAGTGGCAGTAAAGTGTGTGGCAGTTTAGGTCTTGTTGAGGAGTTGAAAGGTCGTCTCCGAGGTGTTGCCGTCATACTGTGATTTGCTTGACAAAAGGAAGCGTGCAGTGATGCTTTTCTTCACTTAAATGCTAATTAGTCTAATGTAGCGGTTAGGGTTTTCTTCTTGACTCTGAAGCCTCCAGTCATCCAAGACTTTGAAGGTCTCGAAGATATTTCCGGTACTTTGGCTGTAATGACAAAGCTGACAAAACTCATTTACAGAAACTAAGTGGATTTATATTGTAATTTAAGTATCATTTGAATATTTATAGAAATATAATACATATATTTATGACAATATTTATTTAAAAGATAATAAATAATTAAAATAAATAAATTTCCATAATAAGATTTTCCATAAAAATCCATAATTGCAGAAGTTTAAATAACTGAATGTTCTTCAGGGTTTACACTTTTAATTACCATTGAATTAAATATTAGAAATTATATGTATGACAATATTTATTTAAAATAAGTAAATAAAATAATTATAAATAATTAAATAATTACATTTAAGTTTCAATAACTTAATGTTCTTTAGGATTTACAACTTTTCTAGTCTTTTGTTTTTAAGCAATTTTTACTCAATAGTACGTTTATTTTTATATTTTCAGTTTTAATTTTTTCATTTTGATTAGTTTTTTTTAAAACATTTCTAAATAGCTTTGATTTGATTTGATTTTCATTTTTATTTCATTTTAAGTAGTAGTTTTATTTATTTTTATTGCTTCAACTTCAGTTTATTTAATTTAATTGCCAAGTCAACATTTTTTATTTAATTTCATTTAATTTCATTTAATTTCATTTCATTTCATTTCATTTCATTTCATTTCATTTCATTTCATTTCATTCACATAATTTAATTACAGATGTTGACTTGCCAATTAAATAAATAAAATAGTAAAATTAATTTATAGAATATTGGAGAGTTTGACAACTCTACTGGTTCTCAAATGTTTGGTCTTAGGGCCCAGATTTTACACTGTGGTGACCCATACAGAACCGAAAATTGTTTATTGTACAAAAGCAAACACAAATGCTGTTTGAAACTCAAACATTAGAATTGGTTAATATAACCATGAACTGCACAGACACAACGTGCAAAATGATTAACCTGACATTGGCTGAGTGGATTTAGTACAGCGTAAACAGCAGCAAACACGCGCATTACAGTATTTATAGTGTGAGTGTCTGGTTTCGAAATGTCAGCTGAATTTTGATGGTTTGATGCTTTTGGGAGCCGATAATTCACTGCATAAAACAAACTGTGGTCAGCATACAAACCATATTGTTTATTCTTGTTACAAATGAGCATGTATTTAAAGTAGTCTGCGTAGTTGTGTGCTTGTCAAGGATGAGTGCATGTCACGCAACCTGTCAATGTCGGCGTCTGGATAACTTCTACAAAGTGATAATGACTTTGTGCCAAAATACTGCAGCGTTTGATTGGACACATGACATTTGGCTTCAAAATGAGTGTAATTTCTCCTCTCTTTTAAAAGTTAAAAAGATAACCAATTTTGCTATCCAAACAATGCACCATTTTTAATGCATTTCTAATTATTAGCATTTTGCATTGTTTTTCCCCGCTTGACCTGACTGTCTGCAAACCACCAGATGAAACTTCTTTGAAAAATCATTTTTGAGCTTTGCATCACTTTGCAGAACTGGAAGCCGTAGAATAACACACATTAAGGCTGCTTTCAGAGAATTGCTTTGGATTTATTTAGGACAAAGAAATTCTGTTTCTCATTCTAGTCTGTAAAACTTAATCTTGAAGCTAAATACAACTGGGCTCTTTTGGGGTACGCTAACCCCGTTCACTTCTTTGTTTCTCAAGTATACCAATTGACTCAATGACTTTTGATTCTTTTTTTTGTAGAAGTGCTTTGGTGCTTGAAGCGTGCTTCATGAGACTTCCTTCCACTTTAACAAAACCACTAAGGAGCAAAAGTCAGAGTTTGAACAGGAAAGTTGGGAGTAGAAAGTGGCCAGTTATTTTGACTGATGCTGACAAGGTGATCTGAAACAGAACTGGTAATAGTGGCAATAAGGAGTGAATGGAAGCAGGTCTTTGTTGCTGTAGACGGGAATGTCCTGAACAAGGACCAGGAATGTGCGTAACTAATGTCCTGGGTGGTCTGTCCACATGACCAACGATGCCTGTTGTTACAAAGACGGTTAATTGTCCATCCCAGAGGTAGAAATGCTGTTTCATGACCTGTTCTTTCAGATC
Organism: Squalius cephalus; assembly: GCF_949319135.1. Taxonomy (NCBI): domain Eukaryota; kingdom Metazoa; phylum Chordata; class Actinopteri; order Cypriniformes; family Leuciscidae; genus Squalius; species Squalius cephalus. The sequence goes on along the minus strand of NC_137143.1, from coordinate 30,528,392 downwards.
TGCTGAGGTTTTGAAAGGGAATGTGTTAATATAAGGTGAAGCTCAGATAATCTCTCACAACAGCTCGTCTATACATGTGGATTTCAAGGTATTTCAGTGTTTATGAAGATTCATATCATGTTCTTTTGTCTTGATGAACATGAGTTCTAACACATTAATCTTTTTTGACATAATAATACAGCTAGCATGTTGGTCTGCTGGGATTCCCCATGCTCTTCCTCTCACATGCTTATATTATGGAATATTATGCACTTGTACTTTGCCAAAGGTTTATTCACATTAAGATATGTTAATGCTGCTCTATGTTTTGATCCTGACTTGTATTATTTGCTTTGGGTTCAGTAAAACCCCTTTTCACAATTATTAGTTTGTAAATGTTGAATGGAGTTTTGACGTGTATGCATGATTGCTTTGAATGCATGATGACAGGTCTTGCTATAAGATGTTTTTTTTTTGTGTGTGTGAAAATATAAGGGTTTTAAATTTGCTATATATTTTTCACATCATCATATGACAACATAAATTTACATATCAATGCTAACATGTTAGCTCATGTACTTCAGTGTTATTTTGCTATTATTTATAAACTATTATAGTATTATTAATATTTAGAAATGGCTTTTATTTTTGTCATTTTTATTAGATTTTAAAAACATTTTTTTATTGCTTTGATTTAATATTAAAAATGTTATGTCAGTTTTAGTAGTAGTTAAAAAAAAAAATAATTTGCTTCAACTTCAACTTAATTTTATTTTATTTAGTTGCCAAAGCAACATTTGTAATTTTTATTTAATTAATTAATTAATTAATTTTATTTTTATTTATTTTATATATTTTTTTTAATTAAAAAAAAAAAAAAAAAAAAAAAAATAAATAAATATATATATATATATATATATATATATATATATTTTTTTTTTTTTTTTTTTTTTTTTTTAATCAGTAAAATTACTGATTTTTTTTTAATCAGTAATTATTACAGTAATTATTTTCAGTTTTAGTTCAATAACAACACTAATGTACTCGTGTTGGTGATGTGGGTTTGAAACTGTCCCTGAAAGTTAATCTAAGATTGTCCGACAACTGGCAGACGTGATGTACTGTCTATTTTATTTGCAAGGGTTTGGTGTTCTGATCTCAGCTTTGCACACTTCAGGTGTGTGTTTTCTTCAGGTGTTGACAGTAAAGCAGAAACACTTGATGAAACGGCATGTTCTAATGTCATGTGACCAGCATCTCTCTCTCTCGTCTCTCACAGCTGTTTGCAGTTATGGCGTGTGCTTTAATGGAGGTCGCTGTAGAGAAGCTTCTGCTCAACTCTGTGACTGTCCGGCCGGCTTCAGTGGTCCGAGCTGCCAGTACGGTGAGTCCAAACGGACCCAACAGTTTCTTAAAGGGTACATAACATGCACAGTTTCACCTAATCTCATGTTAATCTTGAGTACCTATAGAGTAGTAGTGCATCCTTAATATCTCAAAAAAGTGTTTAGTTTTATTATATTTAGAAAAGAAAAATACAGCTTTCCGATTCTCTCCGGAAAAAGCCGAGGTCCTGGAGGCGGAGCTATAGAGTCAAGCGGTAGTGCTTGATTTCCAGCAAAAGACAGAAATCTGATCCAGTTGTACTTACATGAATGGGGTCTTTTATCACTGGGACCGCTCCACGTTTTAATAGCAAACGATTTGCAAATCCAGCGTCGACCTGAGCCTTGTTAATAAAACATTCGTCACTGAAACGACCAGAACACATAACCGCACTTCCTACACTCCGTTGCTGCCCCGGAAAAACAAACGGCATCCACTGTTCCTGTAACACTGGGTTCTTTGGAAAACTGAACACGGTAAGCTTTCCCTCACATCCAAAAACACACTTTTTTGGAGACATTCTTGAACAAATCCTATGCAGCGCTGGCTGCCGATGATTTCCTGTTGAAGCGCGTTGATGTGCGCGGTCTCGCTCTCCTCTAGTCGACGTGCTCGCGGGCGAGCTTTTCCGAGAGAAATGCTCATATAAGGAGTTGCACTCTGATCTACGTCATTAGATCCACGATCTAAAAAAAACCAGCCGAAACTTGTACCAACCCGGAAGTAAGATTTTCAGCATAGAAATTCTCCGTTATTCGTCCAAAATATTTTTTTAAAACTTTGCCCATGTTTAGCATGAGAATCTATCTCTTTAACACTGTAAACAACTCTGAATACATGAAACACCATTGTACCCCCCCTTTAATCTCTTTTAGATTCCCATGACTTTTTGAGAAAATATTAAATGGGGTCAGCTGATATTAAAGGGGTAATTCACCACTGGCAAAATGGGCTTTCAGTAAAACCTGGCTGTATATGTGGTAGAAAGGTGAATTGTTTTTTGGAATCGTTACTACCTGACTAGAGAAAACAGAGAAAATCTGCTCTTGTCTTCCATTTTGCTAAATAGGTAGGAAAACTACAACACCCATAATGCACTGGGCATGCTGTCATCCAAGGCCACGCCCAGTCTGCTCCTATTGGATAGGCTTGACCAGAGTCAAATACTGCCTTGCTTGAGTAGAAAATACTTCTTAGCAAACTTTTGGTCACAATAGTGTCGACTTGAATTGTTCCTGGGTGCAAGAATATAAAGAGTAGACGTTTAGCAGGAGTGAGTTATTTTCGGGAAGGATCCAGAGCTGTCGAATAGAAACATGCGGAAGTACAATCTGTAGTTTTCACGAAAGCCCTTGAACTGTCAAAAGTCTGCCGGATTATGTGTTTTGCGTCATCCGACAAACTTTTGCTGACAAATAAACGGGAATTTTTCAGTCCTGGAAACATGGAGACAGACTAAACTTTGTGCGTTTTTACTACTGACACTGTATCAATACAAACCGGGTTGAAATTTGTCAAACTTACACTTTAATACTTACACTTACGCTGTTGAGATAGATCACATGTGAATAAGAAAAGGACATGAAGCATTCTTCCACAGTCGGTTATTAGTAGTTCTTGCATGTGCACGGCATTTTAGAAAATATAAAGTGTTGTTATAATGATTTTGACAGCATTTCCTTTTGAATAAATGCGAGTCTCCCCCCAACAGAGTGTTTTCTCTGGCTGTTTGAGTCTCTAATGTTGCGAGCCAAGTATTTTATCTGCATGGGCAGTTGTAGCCAGTGAGAGAGGATGCTAATAATGGAGGATGTTGTTTTTTGGTGATAATATACACACGACAGGAAATTCTTCACAAATCTTGCCCTACTTTTTCAGTTGCTGTGGTCTCCTCTGTGTCTCGTGGAGTGATAACAGACGCTGGTTTTGCACTATGATCAAGAGTAATCCGAGAGCGCTTGTGTCTCAAAGTGTTGCGGACAGATTCAATTAATTCCGCAGCTTTCAGCGACATCGTGAGCGCCTAAGATGTTGCAGCTTGCGTGTTGAAGTAGCGTGACCTGATGGCTTTCGTCTGCTGTTTTCTGTTTGGTTTTTAAATCTGTTTGCCTCAACCAGCCATGTCTTCAGGACAGAGACTCAGATGTGCACAGCTGGGAACCATTGGTCATTTATTCTGGACAGTTCCTTATGTGTGTTGTTAAGAGTGATGCTGATTGAGTCGGTCGGCATGCACAAACACGTATGAAAACACTAACAGCCACAATCTATCACAGGAAAGCATAATGGCCTGTTTACCTGGAAAATATGGGTGAATCTCACGAAACCTGTCACGAACATGTCCTGGTCATATTTCATCACAAAATCAAAATAATAGGCAAGAATAGTTATAGATTAAGAATATAATCAGAGTTTAGCCATTGGAAATATTTATTTATTTATTTATGCATTAAATATATGTTGTTGTATAACAATTATACAACACTATTTATTATATAATATATATATTTTTTAAAATTCATGCATTATGACATTTTTTTCACTTTCATGAATTTCATTATTTTTATTTGTTTTCATGTCAATATAAATAATCATGAAAATATGGGTGAATCTCACGAAACCTGCCAAGAACATGTCCTGGTCATATTTCATCACAAAATCAAAATAAAAAAGTAATTTATGTTAGCCTATAATTGTTAAAATAATATAATCATGTTTAATCGTGTTTAGCCATTGGAAATATTTTATTTTATTCATGTATGCTGCACATTTATTTATTTCTGCATGAAATTTATGTTATTGCATAAAACTTATAAAACATTATTTATTATATAATATTTTTAACAACATTTTTCATGCATTATTATGACATTTTTTTCACTTTCATGAATTTCATTATTTTAATTTGTTTTCATATTAATAAATATAATGCATAAAAGATATGTTATTTTATAAAATTATACAACCTTATATATTGTATAATATTTTTCAATGCATTATTATTATATTTCTTCACTTTTAATACATGCATAATAATTTATTTAATTGTATTAATTGTTGCATTAATAATAATAATAATAATAATGCATGAAAGATATGTTTTTGGATAAAAATGATACAACCCTATATATTGTATATTATTTTTAAAACAATATATTGCCTGCATTATTCATAATGTAATAATGTAATATTATATTCATATAATATTACTTTTGATATTACTACACTACCGGTCAAAAGTTTTAGATCAGTTAGATTTTTAATGTTTTTAAAAGAAGTATCTTCTGCTCACCAAGGCTGCATTTATTTGATTAAAAATACAAACAAAAACAGTAATATTGTGAAATATTATTACAATTTAAAACAGCTGTTTTCTATGTGAATATATTGTAAAGTGTAATTTATTCATGTGATCAAAGCTGAATTTTCAGCATCATTACTCCAGTCTTCAGTGTCACATGATCCTTCAGAAATCACTCTAATATGATGATTTGATGCTCAAGAAACATTTATGATTATTATCAATATTGAAAACAGTTTTTTACATTTTTATTTCATGATGATATGATGAATAGAAAGTTCAAAAGAACAGCATTATCTGAAATCTTTTGTGACATTAAACACAACCCTTCAAAAGTCTGGGGTCAGTAAGAATTTTTTTTTTTTTTTTTTGGGGGGGGAAATAAATAAATTAAATCAATACTTTTATTCATCAAGGATGAGTTAAACTGATCAAAATGTATAATGTTAGAACACATTCTATTTTAAATAAATGCTGTTCTTTTGAACTTTCTATTCATCAAATAATTTTGAAAAAAGAATTGTACACTGATTTCAACATTGATAATAATCAGAAATGTTTCTTGAGCATCAAATCATATTAGAGTGATTTCTGAAGGATCATGAGACACTGAAGACTGGAGTAATGATGCTGAAAATTCAGCTTTGATCACAGGAATAAATCACAGTTTAAAATATATTAAAATAGAAAACAGTCATTTTAAATTGTCATAATATTTCACAATAATACTGTTTTTTTTATTGTTTTTTATCAAATAAATGCAGCCTTGGTGAGCAGAAGATACTTCTTCTAAAAACATAAAAAATCTTACTGATCTAAAGATTTTGACCATACACACATATACATATACAGCATATTTAAAATTATACTATTTATTATTATTATTATTAGGACAATAGAATACCCAACATATTCCCTATGAAGTAAAAAAAATACGAGAGTCATCATGATACTACTTATCATTATACTTTATCTGTTGTAGCATAACACATGCTTACAGTATCAGGACAACCATAGAACACAAACATCTGTACGAGCCTCTGAGAAACCTCTCTGAGAAACCTCTGGATCCATCAGTGAATCAAATGTCACACTGAGAGAAGCTGTTTGCGGCACATCTGCCTTGCGGATGAAAGTCTTTGTGAGTCGACGAAGGAAAATCCACAGCTGGCGGATGATTTTTGTCAGATCAAGTCAGTGATTGTTTATGATCCCCTGACAGCGACCCATGATGACTCTGGTGAAGCAGGCGATGATGTTTGACATGTTGTGCTTTCAGCACGTAATGGACAAATGTGTCACGGCGTGGAGAATCTTTACCTCTGTTTGAGATTCACGTTCCCCTGTGGCGAGGATCACTGTATTCTCAGTTTCACCTGTCATCACCAGAGAAAAGCAGCTTTTGAAAGCTCTTCAAGCTCTCATAGACCTATTAATCTGAGTTAAACACCTGATGTGAAGCTGAAGTTTAAAAAGAGACTAATACAATACTAATACCTTTGCATTTGCCAAGTTCAGGAGCTTTAAAAAGAGCTTATTTGTGTTGTATTAGTCTCTTTTTAAAGCTACTGAACTTGGCAAATGCAAAGGTAACTAATCAAAACATGTCAAAAATGATTTTGCAGTAGTTGGAGAATTTTTTGCATATGGAAAACATGCAGTTCATGGATTTCTATAGAATCGGACAGCTTGGATAAAGAATAAAAGTTTGCATATGCAGATAAATCTCAGATTTCAGGAAAATTGGATATGCACACAATTCTGTCGTAGTCACATGTTTGTTATATTCCTGTCAGTTCAGCGTTTCAGGGTCCGTATTGAAAGGTCTCTTTCATTCTGGAATAATTGTGTCTCTTTCTTTTGATAAAACAATGATTTCTGGGCCGTGAGCTCATGTCTTGGCGCAGGCGGAGGTCAGAACATGCCAGACTGCTCCGTCAGGCTCAGAGTCTGCTCGTGGGGTTCTTCTGGACTCCTGTTGTGACTGTAACATTTCGGACATCAATCCTGGATGGAATGCCAAAATCTGATTTCACAGAACATACTGTATGATATATATATATTAATTTATATTTAAGATTTTATTTAGAATAAAAATAATTATTTGATGATTAATTGAATTCATATGTACAAGCAAAACATATAAATATCATAAATTATAATGAACATTACTATATACAATTATTAGATGATTAATTCATTAAAATATTTTTAAATTAAATATATTTAAATTTTTATAATTATAATAAATTATATGTAATATATCATTACCAATATATACTTCTAATTTATATTTATCATGTTATTTAGAATAATAATAATTATTAGATGATTAATTTAATTCATAGGCTATATACAAGTAAAATATTTAAATATCATACATTATAATTAATATTACTATGTACAATTATTAATTAATGTAATTATTAAAACGTAATTTTATATGATTATATTTAGTATAATGTTTATGTAGCTACTAGTAATAATGTGTTTTATACAATTTTTTTGATTAATTATATATATATATATAACAAGAAATATTATAACTTATTATTACATACATTTATCATTTATTTATAATTTATATAACACAAATTTGTATTAATTATACTAATAAGTGTATGATTAATTTAATTAATATATATACCATATATTTTCTATAATAATTACATTATTATTATTATTATAAATACAATTATTAGATTATTCTTTTTTATTATTTATTATTATAATTAATTATTATTATATAAATAAAAATATAATAATATTAAGTGTGTTTATATATATATATATATATATATATATATATATATATATATATATATATATATATATATATATATATATATATATATATATATAAAATAATGTTTAATTATGAATTATTTTAAAAATGAGTCGAATCCTTTGAGTTGTCACTTCTTTTGAGTTCACACTCACATCTCTATGAGGGTCAGAGGTCAGAGGTCAGAGTGTCTCGTTCTCTGTCCGCTGCAGGGCGTCTGTGGATCTCGCGGTGTTGAACTCGTGTAGTTGATGCTAATGGAGGGGGACGTCTGTGATTGCAGGAGGGTCAGGTTTATAGCAGGTCATGCAAGTCATCAACTGTGACCTTGAGCTATTAATACAGACCTGTCCGTGCACTTTAACCTCTGCTGGACACAGGCTTACTCTGCTTGAGCTGACTATGAGCTGCTATAGAGACCTCGTTTCAGATTTTCAGGCCAAATTGAAAAGTTTCCTTCTTGAATAAGGCAATCTCAGAATTCACTGTGGGTGAAAAGAGCCAGATGGATCTGAGGGAAATATATACTAAAAGATTTTTTAAAGTCTCTTTTATGTTCAACAAGGCTGCAATTATTTGATTAAAAATACTGTAATATTGTGAAATATTATTATAATTTAAAAGAACTGTTTTCCGTTCTGCATATATTTTCAAATGTAATTTCTTCCTGTGATGCAAAGCTGAATTTTTACTCCAGTCTTCAGTGTCACACGATCCTTCAGAAATCATTCTAATATGATGATTTGCTGATTATTATCACAGTTGGAAATGATGTTGACTGGCACAGTTTTGGAACAGAATCTTAGATTAGTGTATTAGATTAGTGAATTGCAAGGTTTATACAGACATGAAAAACAGGGAAATATCAGAGAATAAAACTGTGTTTTAATGTTTATTTCATGACTGGATGTTGAATCTGCAACACTGAGGTCATTTTGGGCTTGAAAAGAAATAACTAAAAGTTAATTAGATCAGTTTTTAGACAAAAATAAATGAGATTTTCCTCAGTTTATGGAATTCATGAGTTGGTCATTTTCTAATTGTACATGAGAGTTATGACTCATATCTCAGTTTTTAGCTCTGATCAGAAGAGGCTTCTCTAAGTTACGTCTTCTAGTTGGCTTGTGTTTCCTGATGGAATCCAAACTTTGGCTGTTGAAGAAACAAGCTACTTGCTTATGGAGACCGGATTAGACAAGGAAACCCCAGGGACTCAGTGGAAAAGGCTTTTATCAAGAGTTTAGCACATAGTTCAGACAAGAACAATATGCAGGAATGATAAATATTCTTAAGTTTCTCGGAATGCAACGGTGACGACAGTGTGTTTGTGGAAATGAAGCTAAACCATTAGAGAAGAGAGTTGATAGTTGAAGAGGAGTCAGTCAGTTATCTGAGGTAATGAACACAAGCAGGCGTTGAACTTACAGGTTTATGAATGATAAAGACGGGGTATATACAGTATATATTGTGTCATGATGCTGAAAACATGAAGGAATCGTGTTTTTGTTTGTTGCATGTTTTTAATTTTTATTTATTTTGTGCATTGCAGGGTTATTATAGTCACATAGCTTGAAATAAGGTAAATTAAATTGAAATAAAAAGTTATAGTTTATTCAGTTATAGTTGCCAAAGCAACATTTTCTCATTTAACTTAATGTAATAAAAATAACTAAAAGGAAAACTGATTTTAAATAAAAAATATAGACAAAAAAAAAAAAAAAACACATCAAAATTACTAAAACTTTAAAAATTACAATGAATATAAAATATTAATAAAAACTAATAGCATCTCAATTATACTAAAATAACACTGATTCATGGATTTCATGGGAAAAAATCATTTTAATTGTTGGACAGTGAGCTTTTTTCAATTTTTTTTAATCAAATTTGAAATTAAATTGTGTTACACTGGTAAAACTTTCCTCACAAAGATGAAACTTTAAATTATATTATTGTGTAATAACCAATTATAACTTTAAGTTGCTTAATCATTTGAAATCAGTGAGGTTTTGAATTATTCCTCACATATTTGAGTGAGAATCTGTAAAACATGTATCATATGAGCAGAATTATTTACTGGGTAAATTCTGTTATTAAGTAGATAACGACATTTAATTGCATGCAAAAAAAAAAAAATTACACTAATTTATTCTGCTAATGTTTCATGAATGAAGCCTATTGACTCACTGAATCAACTTTGAATCGGTTGATTTGCACGAATGAACTGAGTCATAAATATGACTATGAAGGTGTTTAATTGCATGCATAGTAGAAATCTGTAGTTACTGTAAGTTAGTAGTTTTAGTTTGTTACACTACACTACTGATTACTAATATTCCGTAGGAATGACTTCACTCAACTTTACGGGTCACTGCCGTTGCTTTGTATGCTTCATTAATCAGCCCGTCTTCAGGCTATTAAAGTGGACATAAATTAAATCTATAATCCAAGTGAATTGCTCGGCTAATGTCTCCTTTCACATCCTGTGTGCTGAGCTTTATTTAAGTTCGTTTAATGGGCCATTAGCTCAAGGCCAGTCACCTTTGTGCTGAACATGTCCTCAGGCCTCTTCTGGTTTAATGGAATGTAAAACACGATGGTGAACTTGTGGCCGCAGGACTTTTTACGCCTCAATAATGTAAAGGTTTTCAAAGACTGAATGAAAACTAGAAGTCACACAACTTCTGTTTAAACCTCAGATTCCTTGTTTTTATTTTTGATTTGATTTGATGTTCTTAGAGTCAGATGCATTTGAAATGGTTTTGGTTGTGTTCTAGTTTACTGAACATAAGTGGTGAAACTCACCGTGACCTGATCCTTGTTACCAGGCCTGTAGTGTTGTAGTAGTAACTCATCCACGTGGCTTTACGGTAATTGAGCTACAGTTTCTCCATGGTCACGACTCTCTCGTATCTGTAAAACGTGTTTAACATTGCATATGCTCCATCATGATGATTGGTGTGTAATTCGGCCGATGGATCTGTGAAATATCACTCTAAAATAGTTGGCAGAGTAGATTCAACGTTCTGGTTAAAAAACAATCATATGAAAACCATTGCCTGAAATTTGATTGAAATTCGCTTTACGTTTTGATGTCAACTTGACACTTCGTCAGAGACGTTTATCTGCCACACACACGTTTTATCCTTTTTTACAGTTTTTCCAGTCATTGCACATCTGTTTGAGCTGCCTTTTCCGGAGATCTGGGAACGTTACCCAGCACGTGTAATATAATGATGTCACACTGCATAATTCCAATGGAAAATCCACCTTTAAGCAGACTGACTCACTCGGTGACATTCCCGTCGCATTCGCCACATTGTGTGTTGCAAGGAATTAATCAGTTATTAAAAAGTCTGGTTAGTGTGCAGCGTTCCATGACCCGGAAAATTCTCCACGGGTGAAGCGGCCACAGCCGGACAATAGAGGCGAGCGTGAATAGATCGTCCTGATACGCCGAGTCCTCTGCTGCACTTTCTCACAGTCTGTCATTAGAAGTCTCCCTCCTCCACTTGTTTTTTTTTTTTTTTAAATATCTTTCTCATTCTTAAACTAAGTTTTCCCCAAAATGAAAAATTGTGAAAAATTATGTCACGTTTTTATTTTTGGGTCATTTTTAAGGGTCAATCTTATGAAACCTGTCAAGTTTAGTTCTTATTTCAACCCCAAATCAAAATATATACATGGGAAAAGTAAATAATATTTTTCCTTGCCTTGAAATTTTTTAAGACAATTAATAAGATTTTTATTGAATTCTGATAACTATAATGCAAATAATCTTGAAAAAAGTTTTTTGATAGTTACATTTGTTCTATTACAATGATCATCACTATTGAGAAGTATTGTAATTGTAATAATGAAAAATGGGAAAATAAATAGTCTTTAAAATAATGTAATGAAAAACCCCTGAAAGGGCCTGATTTTCTTAATCTAACATACATACTGTAAAATCTTATTTAAATTTTCTGATTTTGGGCTGAAATAAGACCTGGGCATGTTTTCATGTGATTTAACCTTTTATATATATATATATATATATAATATATATATTCTCAATTTTTTCAAAGTCTTGATTATGGTTTTGGGCTCTACTAGAATAGGTATATATGCTTGAATGTTCAAAAACACATTATTTTCCCCATATTCTCCATTGTTGCAGCTCCTCTCTTCCCAGTCTGCCAGTAACGCTCTGTTTAGTTCCTGTCTCTATGAAGCCCCTCCTTCTGAAAAGCACACTGTGCTCTGATTGGTTGGCTGGACTGTGTTGTGATTGGTCAAGTGCTTCGAGTGTGTTTGGGAAATGCCCCGCCCCTTACCATAACCGCCAGTTTAACACACTACTAACTAACTCAACCAGGCTCCGCCCCTTTATTCTGCGTATTAATTATTTAAATGAGGAATATTGTGACGTGTTTGTCCCCGGAAGAAAACTCAAGACTAGGGAGTTCAGAAACACTTGACACTGATATAGAGAACAACTTCTGCTCGAGGGACTTTGTGCTTTGTAACTTTGCAGAGCTTCTTCATGCTCATACAGCAACATTACACACTAAAGAAAGCTGAAAATGAATCAAAGCGTATAGGACCCCTTTAAAATAACTCATGGTATCAGAGAGACCAGTGTGACTCTCTCATTACTGCCACTGTAAACCTGCCTCTGGATAATCCCGCAATCCCTGTTTCCTGTCTGGCTTCTTCCTGTTTGTTTCCTTATTTTGCTGCCAGGAGAGAATATATATAGCCTGGGTCTTTAAAGTTTCCTGGTGCTGAAAACCTCCAGTCAGAATGAGTTTTCTTAATCGTGTTTGTGCGTTTCTCTTGCTGGAGTTTGATTCCTTAATCTTTCCTAATTGAGCTGAAATTCCAGAACTGCGTTGGACCGATGAAAGCTCCATCATGGTCACTCTGTGTCCCGGACGTCTGCATGAAGACTTGAAGGTGACAGCGATCCAGCTGTCTTTACCGCGCTGACAGACAGAGAGCCTTCATTCTGTGATGCTGGACACCAAAACAATATTCATGCGTTAGGATTCTTATTTTGAGTGTCATTTCTCAGTTTAAACACACAATGGCATTCACAACCCATGCTACCTCTATAATGGGATGTTATAAAGTGAGGAAATAAGGAAATAAAGTAGTATAGGGTTTGGTTTTATGCATCAGGAATTGACTGGATTGTGAAAAGTTGACATTTCCTTTACTTGAAGATTTGTTTTTGTAATTAATGGCTAAATAGTGATGGCGTTTGGTGAACGTGTGGCCTAGATGACGTTTTTTGTGGGGGAAATAATAATGTGCACTGATAAATCACTCACAATAAGACTACAGTACTTAGTACTTAGGCTACGTTCACACTGCAGGGCTTAATGCTTAATTCCGATTTTTTGAAAAAAAATGATTTTTTTGCAAGGCCGTTCACATTTCCAATTAAATGCGACCTTTGTGATCTCCTGTGTGAACGTGAAATGACCCAGAAGTGACCCGCATGCGCAGAAGAGTACTCAACGGTCAACGACGTCACTTGTTGTTTGCGGAAGTAGCTAAACTTGAACTAACTGTGATTCCCTCACACACACACACACACACACGAGCGCACGCAGCGACCGTTACACAAGAGCCAGACAGCAGCCGCTGACCTATCTAATATCAGATTCAGGACAAATAAGTTAACATAACGTGTATATATAATGGCCGTGGTTTTTTTTTTTTTTTTAATTAACGGGCTCGTCGAGGTCGACCCGTTCGGCAGATTTACCTCAGCTCGACGAATATGCAGTCCGTTTTCAAACCGACGACTACAGAATTATGACGTTTTTCGCGTATCAATGACGTGCGGGTCGGATACATGCGACCTGGCCGTTCAGACTGAAGTCGCATTTCAAAAGATCGGATATGTATCGGATTTGGGACCACATACCCAAGTGGCCTGGGTCGCATTTGAAAAGATCGGATCTGTGTCGTTCAGACTGTCATGAAAAGATCAAATACAGGTCGCATAGGGGCAAAAAAATCGGAATTGGGTCGTTTCAGCCTGCAGTGTGAACGTAGCCTTAGAGTCCATTTTGATTTCGTTAACTTCAAGTATATGCATTTAATATGTTTAATATCAGTATATGCATTTAATGTGTTTAATATCAGTATATGCAGTTAATATGTTTAATATCAGTATATGCATTTAATATGTTGAATATCAGTATATGCAGTTAATATGTTTAATATGCAGTATATGCAGTTAATGTTTAATATCAGTATGTGCATTTAATATGTTTAATATGCAGTATATGCAGTTAATATGTTTAATATCAGTATATGCAGTTAATATGTTTAATATGCAATATATGCATTTAATATGTTTAATATGCAATATATGCAGTTAATATGTTTAATATCAGTATATGCAGTTAATATGTTGAATATCAGTATATGCAGTTAATATGTTTAATATCAGTATATGCAGTTAATATGTTTTATATGCAGTTAATATGTTTAATATGCAATATATGCATTTAATATGTTTAATATCAGTATATGCAGTTAATATGTTTAATATGCAATATATGCATTTAATATGTTTAATATGCAATATATGCAGTTAATATGTTTAATATCAGTATATGCAGTTAATATGTTGAATATCAGTATATGCAGTTAATATGTTTAATATCAGTATATGCAGTTAATATGTTTAATATGCAGTATATGCAGTTAATATGTTTAATATGCAGTTAATATGTTTAATATCAGTATATGCAGTTAATATGTTTAATATCAGTATATGCAGTTAATATGTTTAATATCAGTATATGCAGTAGGCAGTTAACATCTTTAATATCTTCTTTTTATTCTCTGTGAGACATGACGTGTGATGTTTGAGTGTGTATCACTGTGTGTCCTGGAGCTCTGACAGGTCGAGATGTGATCACAGCACTACACACTCATGCAGAGACCTTGATCTGCACCTGCATTACTCACGAGTCGAGTCAAAGCCATTATATGTTTCCATACAAAGCTGTGAATTTCACTTATGTGACATTTGCCAATTACATTTGCGAATGAAGCAAATGTTCATCCAGTCAGTCGAAGAGAACAAAATCGTCACTTCCTGATAAACTGGCGATAAATAATACTAAGAAAAATGAAAGTAAAATAACATCTTATTTATTGAAATCAATATCACATTTATAATATCACAAAAACAGCACTCGTGTGATGTTGCGCTCGTTACTGTGTGATGTTGCTTAACTATATCATGATAAAAATATGAGACAAAAGGGATTTTTTTCCCCCTGATATCTTGAATTTTAGTCGAATTCTAACAACAATATGAAATGTAGATGACATGAGTATGTCTGGGGCGAGGCGGGTGCATTACATGCTATTTTATGCATAAAACACATGTATTGCATGCATAATTTTAACACGTTATTTTTTGCTGCGTTACATGCTTTAATAATTTTTTCACATAACTAATTCATTAAGTCGACAGCCCTAATATATTCTATAGCAAAGTAGACAGCGAGTCACTTTGCACATTCCCTAGTCATAGTTAACTCACGTGATCCACGTACACCGAGTAGCTCATGCAGAAATTAGGCAGTAATTTGGACATTCCTCGTATCCCTGCAGGCTCCAACACAACATTCCCAAGTCCGTCAGGCCCGAACAGGTAGCCCTCAGGTTAAAGATCAGCCCTGCGGGGTTTGGGGAACATATTTTGTCTCTTGTTAACACCAGGAGCTTTGTAAACCAGACGGGATTGAGAGCAAACGAAAACAAATCTTTTGTCTGGATGTCAACGTTTATTTGGAGCTGCTTTGAAAAGACATCAACCCAGACTGAGACCATTAGAGACCCAGAGAAAGAAGCACTGGGATGTGTGGCGTCTGGTTGAGCTTAGTCTTTTCAAAGCATCCTCGGAGCAAATCTGCTCGGCTGTTAAGTCTCTCACGAATGCGGTGGGCATCCAACTGAGACGGGGCTGTCGGGAAATGCACTGTAATTCGCTCTCTCGCACTAGTGTGTGTACATACAGTGCGGATCTGACCACACATTTCACACAAACACACACACATCAATGCACAAAGCCAGATCCTCCGGGTTGACGGGGTCAGGAGGTCGTCTAATTAGGTTTGAAAAACGTCAAAGCATCATTAACAGAACTGACACAAATTCTGAGTGTCATAAGATTCCTTAACCATAAAACAAGGAGCACTTCCATAGATGTGCTCAGAGGGCGTTTGGTCTTCTTAAAAAGTCATTTTCAGATTATTTTCAGCCTTTTAGACACATTTGAGTTTAGACCTCTGAAACATCATGTTGAAAACTTTTCAGAGGTCTAAACCCCCCTTATAGCTGCTCAAATGTGTCCAAAAGGCTGAAAATAATCTGGAAAGGTCTTTTTCTGTCGAATTCTGTCTGTCCTCAAAGTGTCTGTTCAGAGTTGAACGTGTCTTGTCAACACACACCTTGGGAAGAAGAATTGAGTAAAAACAAAACACAGCTGTTCCAAAGACTGATATGTGAGGAATTCGAATGGTTTTTGTCTAGTTGAACTCATTGCAAAAAATTCTCTGGAAAGGTTTAGTGATTTTTGAGTTTATAAAATAATCGCTCAGAGATAGTGTTTGTATAATCCGTCATTCTTTGTATGGATGGACGACATGCTCAAGTTTCGTTTGCTAAGGGCATGATGGTAAATATTTAAAGTAGGAGTTAAATATTGCACTGGACTCTTTGTCCAACAAAATTAAGACAAATTAGATGATTGCTGACATACAGTAAGAGTTTAGAGTTACATAATGAGTGTGGAGATCTGCTCAGAAAATTTGCTTTTGGGAGCATTTTGATGAGAAATGTTTGAGTTCATGTCGAGATTCTGTCTTCTGTTTGCAGACATTCATATCTGAGCACAGTTTGAGACATTTCTTCTGAAACTGTACAGGAGACACATATTACTGTTTTTTTTTTTTTGCTCTCCGTGTAATCTCATTGCTGTCTTTATTTATTCTATTTATTTATCTTTCTATTTATTTTTATTTATTTAATTTAATTTTTAATTTAATAATGTATTCTTTTATTAATTTATTGTTATTAATTTATGTATTAATTAATGTATTTTTCTATTTGTTTATTCTTGTATTTTTTATTAATTGATTCGTATGAATTAATCAATTAATACATTTTGTTATTTTTTTATTATTTTAATTAAGTTTATTAATTTATTGTTCAATTTATTTATTCTTTTTATTAATGTATTCTTATTTATTTTTTATTTATTTTGCTAGTTGTTAATTTATTCTTTTATTTATTTATAATTTTTATTAATTTATTCTAATTAATTTATTCATATTATTTATGTTTCTATATATTTTTCTATTCATTCATTTTATTTATTATGTTTCTTTTCTCTATAACATCTCATTTCACCCCACAGCCTTCTAAAGCAGAACTGCTGAAAAAAGCTTTTAATTAAAGCATCATAAAGTAGTTAATTGTTGGTTCTACATCCACGGCTGCCTGTCAGATGTTAGTCGTGCATGTGTGTGTGTGTGTGTGTGTGTGTGTGAGTCTGTGTACAGATGTGGTCACATCAAGACTTGAAATATCTTTTATACAAGTACACAGACACGAATACTTGGCCAAGGCTTTGTAAGTTTCCCAGATTCCATGTGCTTGTACCACAAATCAAATGACACTGTCAACTATAGATTCATTTACACAGCCACATACATTTATAGAGCAGCTGCAGATGTTGGAGCATAAACACAAATGATTAGCTATAAAAGTCTCTGATATAGATTCACAGCAGGAGTTTTATTTGTTGGAGAGAACAGAGCTGCTGTAGTTTATTCACTCTGCTTTAAATAAACGTGCGGTCGGCGCTGGAGGTCGTCTGCACAGATCTGGTATTAGCTGGGAAGTTATGCTTTGATATCTGCATGTCATGAATACTGTATGTTTTGTTGTTATCAGAAGGAGATGAATCAAAGTAATGCATGCACGGGGAACTCGGACTGGTTTATATGCAGTGATTTTGAATGCACTGGTGTTAGAGACGGTCATCTTTGCACGCTGCTCTACAGGTGAAGAAAACAGCTGTATACCGTCCCATAACTCATGTTACAAATTCTTTGCATGGTTTTAAAATGTGCTTTTGTTCAGTTACATGAAGTGTTTATACAATTTTGGGGTTCTTTGTCTAAAGAGATCCATCTTAAAATGAACATTAGATTGGTGAGACTCCCACTTCTTCATGCATGTGAGCAGATGTGGTAGATGGTTTTGTTTGGAGAGGTTGGTTATGACAGTCGCAGTTGTTATAGATTATGTGTGGCTGCATTATATCATACGTCTCGCACTGTGACCCTCTTTGTCTGCAGGCTTCTTTTAAGTGCACTATGTAGACAGCAGGGGGCAGTGTGTGCTCTCTACAGTGTCAATGGTGATGGATGCCACATGTGATTTTTCTTCTTTCCTTTTTGTTTGTTCATCAGTTTGTCATTGTGAGAAATAAATCAGTCGGCTGGAGCAGTGTGTTGTGATTGGTTGAGTGCTTTAAGTGTGTTTGGGAAATGTCCCGCCCCTTACCATAACCGCCAGTTTAACACACTACTAACTAACTCAACCAGGCCCCGCCCCTTTATTCTGCGTATAAATTATTTAAATGAGGAATATTGTGACGTGTTCGTTCCCGGAAGAAACTCAAGACTACAATGGAGGCGTTTCAGGGAGTTCAGAAACACTGACACTGATATAGAGAAGAACTCCCGCAGGAGGGACTTTTTATTGCTGAATCATTGTTAATTATCTACAAATGCATTAAAAAATGGAAGACAGTCCTGCAATTCCAGATATGATTTTGGCTTGAGCCTTTGGCTTCGCTGACGAGTGTATTTATGTGCTGGACGGCTGTATCTTTGTGCTGTTGGTGACCCTATGATGCTATCCGGAGGGTTTTCTCTGGCTCCGTCTGACCCGTAGGATCCACCAGCTGTGCCAAGCTACGCTACGGACCCCCTCTGCACAGAAACACCAGGAGCGGAAGTCACACAATGCACATCTGGAATGCAAACACACAAATCTCTCAGAGAGTCACACAGTTTGACACGTAAAAGGCTCTGAAGGATTGCTGGTGGTCTGATGGAATGTCAACAATAAATGTGGTTTTCCTGTTGCATAGTTTTTATTTTGATGTTCATTCTTCACAAACATATACGTATAAGCATGTTTGAAAACACGAGTATTGAAGAAATGCTGTACTTTTGCCATAGATTTAGTGGTTCTGGCAGGTGGTTTGTGTGCATTAGATCTGAACATATGGCAAAGGCATGACCAGAGGTTGAACAGATTTTCTCAAGCACTGGATGTTATGGGCTGTAAAACATATATCATGTTTTATGTGTGTGTTATGTGTGCATATTTGCACGTCTGTGTGTGTTCGGGATAATAGATTTATAACTTACAGAACCAGAAACATTCCGTATGAATTCTTTTCCTGCAGAGGTTGCAAATGTTTAAATATACAGTTAAAATGAAAATTGTCATTGTTTACTCTTTCAGCTTGGCTTCCATAAGTCTGTTTTTTTGCTTAGAAACACACTTCACAACAAGTCTGTAGCTATGAAACATGAACATAAAGATTATTGATGTGTTTTTCGAGTAAGAATTTGATGAAAATCAATTTCAACATCAGCTGGCTCTTGGTTTATGGTTTGTGTTTGTGATGTCAGAGTTCTTTCGTGTCTGAACCCGCCAACATCACTGAACCCACAACATCAAATTCCCTGCCAGTTTTCTGTCAAGACAATTCACATTGTGCAAAACCAAGAACAAAATTTGAACATCACATTGTCTCAGCACAAACTGCATCTGAATGTTGTGCTCTAGAAGAACGGAAGGATGAAATTTAATTTCTAAGATTAAATCATGTCTTTCACAGTTGAAAATGAATGGGGAAAAGGAAAGGAAAAAAACTGATTAAAAAAAGATTCAAAATACAACTTATTATACACTTAAATGCAATGCAATGAAAATGCAGAATGTGAGAAAAGTTACAGTTAAAATGCAATTTAATTGAATGTAATTAATTTTAAATAATGTAACTAAACATGTAATGCAAGTCAATATTTTTTGTAATGATTTAGTTTTTCGTGAGCATTTTCACCCTCTCTGAGCCTCAGAATTAGGCAGGCAAGTATATTTAATATGTAAATGATGTCTGTTGTGATTGGCTAACCTCTTTGCAACAGCCGGCTTCCGGAAGTAAAAACTCCATTAATTTTCTCCAAATGGAAACTGATTGTGAGCGACAACTTGTTAACCTTTAAAAGATGGTTATTCTATTCTGTGTGTGGATGGCGCTTAACCAGCATCAGTTTGGTAAATATTACAGCATCCTTGTGTAAGAAAAAAGGCGGGAACAGAATCCGACTGCATAAATCCAGCTGTCGGAATCCGTTCCCCCATCCCCATGATGAGAGATGTTGATGTAGTGGCTTAAAAGATGCTGATTATATCCTGTATGTGGAAGAAGCTTATCAAGCATCCGTTGAAAGATTTTTTTTTGGCCTTTTATACAAAAAGGACAATATGTAGACAGGAAGCGAAGTGCAAGAGATGGAGGTGGACGGGATCAGGAAAAGTACACGAGACGGGACTCAAACTTGCGTTACCCGAAGCCCAGCAGCACCATATGTCAGTGCACTGCCCACTAGGCTATCTGTGCCAGCTACAAATTGTCAGATTTGTAAATATTAGAAGCTCATTGTGTAAGCAACATGGGGGGGGAACAGAATCCAATGGCAAACAATTCAGCTGTCGGAATCCGTTCCCCCACCCCCATGATGAGAGATGTTGATGTAGTGGCTTAAAGACAGATCGACTGTGAGCTACGAGGTTGTTAATCGATGGTATTTGCTTCTGTTGAACCCGTCAGTCCACATTATTTCAACTTAGTTTTTAAATGATTGTGTTTAATGGTGAAATTCCTGGTGAAAAACTACCCATGATGCTGTGCAGAAAAATACACCAATCAGAGAGTCGAAACGAGCAATAAGTGCCAAAATAGCTCGATAGCCCTGCCCACTCCCATTATGCACTGCGAATAACGTAATCGAGTCGATTTCTCTACGCTCTCAAAATACTGAAATATTTCCATATATACTATGCCTAGTTAATAATAAAATTTAAATATATTGTTTATATATATATATATATATTTGTAAATGGGTAGTTTTATATTTCTCCATTTTTAATTTGATTCCATTTAGTTCTTTCCCTCATTAAAGCTGTTAAGTTCACAGTCTTGTTGTCTTTTTGTCTGATTTTCAAAAACTTTTTTGCTTCAAATCAAAGTTTGTAGTGTTGTGATGTTCCTCGTAGCTGATTGGTTTGGCTCATGGCTTTTAATGCTTTAATAGAAACTTTTTTAAAAATCCCTAAGGGAAAAATGAATGGACAAAATGGGGACACTGCTGAAAAAGGGGACACTCTCTTAACTCTATAGTAGCAATAGTGTTAACCATGGAGGAGGTGTTGATTATATCAAAGTTGGCGGTCATATGATTATGAAGTGAATATACTGAGATGAATACTGTGATGGTTTCTAAATTAGCTGTTTTTGTGCTTTAGTTTGAGTAAGTTTTCAGCTTTTTGGGATTAATTAGTTCATTTTTAGTGTATGTTACACAGTGCTCCTAATACTTGCCAGACTTCATTATGTGGACATGACCCCTGACCCCTGACCTCACTGACCCCGCACACCGCCGGCAACACCCTTCAAACCCGCGTCTCCCTGCAGGTCTGTGGCAGGTCGACCTCGGGTCATGAAAGGGGTCATGACCTCTCAGTGAAGGAATGTTGTTCGTCTCCATTTCCTTGTTGATGTTCCAGTCTGGATGTAGATGAATATATGTGAAGGTTGACGTTATGAACTACTGATCTGTCACTCATTTTATTCTCATGGTTGTATATAATGGAAAGTATCGGACATAATTTATTAATTTATGTTTTGCAGGATTGACAGCTGAAGCTTTAACACTTTACAATATTGGTTGTAGACATTAGCCATTAGTTAATGGAATAGTTACATAAACGATTAACAAATCTTCTACTGTATTTATTGGTTAATGTTCATTTCAAAATTTTACATTAAAATGATCAATTAAGTTAATATTAATTTCATTGTTAACTGATGCATAAAGCATTTCATGACTGTTGGGCGGAAACCTTGTATCTCCATTTTTGGTCATTTTTTTATTTTCTTTAGTAAATCATTACTATTGGTCACCCTTTACGTCTGTCTGTGGATTCTGCAAATATCTAACAAATGAAAAGTATTTTTAAAAGAGCATGTGACTAAACCGAGTAACTCCATTGGATCCTCAAACTGTCACATGTATGTCCGGAATTCACCAAAATTCAGCTTGATTTCAGTAAAATGTTGTCAAATTTCTGACCACATATAAGCCACAGTATCAACCAAGACCACAAGGTGTTTAATTATTATATATTTTTTTAAATATGGTTTTTCCATTTCCTGAAAAGTAGAGTTTTTGGAGGTACGAGGTTTCATAAGAGGTGTGGTTTGGGCCATAGCCTAGTCTTTATTTCCATAATGCATTAACTTCCATTGTGAATTGTACTTCTACCTTTGCACATTAAACTATAACATATTGAGCAGATTTGACTGTTGTGTTGTGCACATGTGTAATGGTGTGATCACGTCCGGCAGGAATTCCATTCACTCATTCATTATGTTTAATTCCCTCCTCCTGCACACATCGCTCGGCTCTTCAGGGGCCAATTTGTTGTGGCGAGGGTTTTATTGAAATAATGTTTTGGGAAACCGACAAACCGATTTTCTCATAAATATCTCCATGTGTATGAGTGTGTGAGAGCTGGATGTGTGATGGGAGGTTGTTAAACATCTGTGCTGAATCCTGAATGAATGGTAAAACCTCTCGCTGTGAGGTTGTTGAAGGACACAATTCTTCAGCAATTTAATTTTGTTCTGCTTTTTTGATCAGTGAGGTCAGTGAGTGTGCCAATTAAATGCTGAAACATCCCTCACCATCCCATTGAGATCATTTGTATCCACTGGAAAAAAGAAGCGGTTTTATTGAACATGGAGAGAAAACACTTTCTGCTCTTACTACTTTTTTTGGACCACATTTTGAAGGAGAATCTTTGTCTTTAATACTTGTATAATACTTGTATTTTCTCATACCCAAAGTGCATCAAACCATCTGACATTACAAGCATCAATATGCTCATAAAGTTAAAAGATATGGAAACTGAAAAACGGCCAAAGTGACAACTTTCTCATGAGCACTTTCCAATGAAAACTCAACCAATGGTCCAGTTTTCAGGAGCTTCAACTAAACAATCAAAAAAAACATTATTGTCAAATTCAGTTACAGTGAAGAACGGCTAAATGTGTCTTTAATTACACACATGATTTACATGATTTTGGGCAAAAATCTTTTATTCCAACTATGTTAGGTTGTTTTTGAGATGGAAACCTGTGCATGGAAACAAGATATTATGTTTTAGTTTGGCAATGAATTTCCACAAGCGCTTGCTGAGACCTCAGATGACCTATGCCGTGAGTTTGAGAGTTTCTTATGCATCCGGCTCCTATATGAAAAGGTTGGTACTATTAGTACAAAAAATTCTAGATTTGTACATTTTCTGAAGACAGCATTTTATTTATTTTTTATTTTTTTTGCAATATGATGCTTGATTTAGCAAACAATCCTGTCAATTGCATTGAGGGGAAGTTTCATAACTGGTCTGTATGAATGCATTCATATGTCTCCAAATCGTAAACATCTGGAAACACATGGAGACGATTGTCCAAATCTGTAATGGATCTGCATCTGTATTTCAGACTGTAATGTGTGTTTGTTCTCTCCCACTGTCAGACGTGAACGAGTGTGAAGAGACCAATGGAGGGTGTGAAGCTCTGTGCTGTAACACTATCGGCAGCTTCTACTGTAAGTGTCCCGCCGGTCACGAGCTCAAGGAGGACGGCAAGACCTGCCAGGGTGAGTCCCGTCTGTTCTCTCTCGGTTTCTCTGTGCGATTCATGCTGTTCCAGCAAAGCTGCTTTATCTTTTTTTAAAGGTTCTTGTCATTCCAGCTTTAGAGTCAAACTCTATTTCCAGCTTGGAAATTCAGAATATTGGAATTCCAATTGAGAATCTCTTGCAGAAATCTAGAATTCAGATTTTACCAAAATGCAGGACAGTCACTGTTATTATAAAAGATGCATACTAATAAGCCTATTTATTACACGTTTGAAGAGACAGATGTGC
Source organism: Squalius cephalus (assembly GCF_949319135.1). Taxonomy (NCBI): domain Eukaryota; kingdom Metazoa; phylum Chordata; class Actinopteri; order Cypriniformes; family Leuciscidae; genus Squalius; species Squalius cephalus. Next base: position 30,504,625 of record NC_137143.1, on the reverse strand, counting down.
AAAGTACAGAGACCCTCTTTGTTGATCATTGCAAAACTTGGTTTATTGGACATTATGTCCACTGTCAGATTTTCCAGAAAAAAAAAATGTTGTTCATGTTCATTTAACTGTGTGCATTTAATCAGATCCGAAACCTTACGTCTGAAACTTTAAAGGGATGGTTCGGAGCAGGGGCGGAGCTAGACTCTCAGTACAGTGGGGGCGGAGCTTCATCATGGGGCCCTCTGCTACCAAGTCATTTTAAAATTAAAACCGTTAAAAAAACGTAAAATATCTGATGAATCATCAGATATTTTATGTTTGATTAATAATGTAGCCTGCAGTACAACTGTATATATATTTTATTTATATATTTTTTAAGTGGTATGTTTATTGTTTTCAATAATTTGAAAATTAATTCGAGAATTAACTTGAATGTGCAGCAATTTGTACAAATAGAGAGTATGTAGGCCTACTATATTTGTTGTAGCCATTAAATAAGAGCATTTAGTTTCATATTTGTTCAAATATTATAATGTTATTTTTTCCATCTATGTTGATTATGAAAAGTGAACAGCATGATAGGATGCATCATGTCAGACATGATTTTGTTAATGGGTCAGACATGATTAAACTTCATTTTCTTCATTAAGTTTTGTAGAAAGCCTTTATTTAAAGTGAATTTCGTTTTGTATAAAGAAGCAATATATAAGAAGCAAATATAGCAGACAATATAAATCATGACATGGAGGCGCCCGTGCGGTCAATTGCATTGCACGTGAACAGGAGAGCATCTCATCATAACTTAACCGAAACTCAGACATGAGAAATATAGCCTATCTAAAGAAAGCTTTAAATGTCTTTAAATGAAACAATTCAAAATGAAAAGAAATAGGCTACTCTCTGATTATGTAATCCAAGATGTGCATTTCTCTCTAGGCTATAGGCGCGTTCACTACGGAGATGGCGATCGTCAACTTCATCTTTGCAGCGACACTGACAGAAAAGACTAGTTTATTAATAAAAATCAATGCACGCGTGTCACCGGATTTACAAATGCACATCTTGCTTGTTGCACGCACACTCGGCACACATATTATGTCGAAATAACGAGATATTGTGTTGAAATAACATTATTAATAATAATAAATCTTTAATAATATTTGATTGAATGCCGAATGTATGTGCTTGTTCAATTTAATAAAATTAATACTTTAATTGTGATCATTAAAATAATTGAATATTAAATATTAAGTGGCCAATTTTTTCTCATTTATTAAAAGTATTTAATAAGTCTAGCACACTACACAAATTATAGCCGCCCCTGGTTATAACGGCCCACGTATTAAAAATGGTGGGGTCTAAATTACAGTTAATGTGTCGGCAATATGTTACTTTGCCAGGGCCCCGTGCAATGTGTCACTTGGCGAGGGCCCCGTTCCTGTCCAGTGACGCAAGATCGGCGGCGTTTGAGGGGCCCCTAATTGGCACGGGGCCCTAGGGCGGCCGCACCCACACACCCACGCTATCTCCGCCACAGGTTCGGAGTAATTTCAACCTAGGGTCCTTTGCACCATGACCTCGAGCCTCGAGTGTGTGTTTAACTGTAATGTGTTTGGCCTCAGGAGACAGTTTCTTTTTCTGGTTCTTCATATCCACCTGAAACATGCCATTTAGAGATTTATTCATCTTTCTGATGTTTCAGATATAAATTGTATTCATCCTACAGATGGTTTAGATCTTATAACTCTTTCATTTTAAACCAGTTCCTTCTTCACATATTTGATATGTATTTGAATGCCAGAATTCGGTTTGATATGAACACTGCACGCCTCATGCACAGGTTTATATGACAACACATTGTTTGTGTGTTCAGATGATACCGTAATTTACTCATTTGAATTAAGGTAAAGGAACAGGATGATCAAGAAAATATTGGACCACAGAATACACAGATTGACCAATCGGAATCAAGCCGGACATCATAATCCTTACATATAACCTTAAGTTATATTGAGTCCGAAATTCGCGTCCGAAATTTCCGCACGTTAAAAAATAAATGCGACTTCACGTTATGTCAATCACGCTTACACACTAAAACAATTCGGATTGGGTTTGATTTTCTGCGTTTTTCGCATCCGTAGCAAGCATTTTGAATGGTGTTTTGACAATTCAGAGCCACCAAATCACGAATACGAAAAAAACGCACTCAGTGTAGTGTCAATGCACTTCGGACTTTAGACAAAATGAGAACAGTATATGCCACTCCAAAAAACTTTGTGAAAAAAGGATGTGAAATATATGAGCAAGAGATGCAGACAGTGCAAAAGAGGAGAGAGAGAGAGTGAGAGAGAGGTATTTCACAGGGAAGGAGGGAATAAATCCTTGTGTTTCAGTCCTTCCCTCTCAGACGGCTTGAACGTTCATGAGACATCTCCTGCTTTTCCAGTCAGATATTTATGATTAAATATCTTGTAAATCATGACAGGCTGGATCATGCTTTGTCTCATTTGTATTCATTTTCATCCAGTTGATGTGGCCTATTATTCTGGCTACTGGCATAATTTGAGACACTGCCATAGGCCACACTGTTTCCATGGATACAACCGATTCATTATGGGATACCAGATACCAGGTGAGAACATTTATTGGTCCATTTAAAGTTGCAGAGGGATCTTCATCGTAAGAAATATAATGGAAAAGGTTTTCCTAAACGTCTAGAAATATTTATATATTTTTTAATTTCTTAGATAATAATTTTTTAGATTAGTTTGAGTAATTTTAATTCTTCAACTTAAACTTATTTTACTAATAGTTGCCAAGAAATCATTTTTTTTTCTTCAGATTTTTTTGTTTTTGTTTGAATTATCGTCAACATTAACAAAACAAGTTTTTGTATGCAGATTTTTAAGTAAATTTAACTAAATCTACTTAACTTAGTTAAGTAAAATTAACAAAGAAAATGCATAACTTGGCCAGTTAAAGGTTGTTGAGTAATTTCTACTTAAAGTTTACTTTGCAATGCTCGGTTTCAAGTACATTTTATTCAAACAATATAACACTGAATTAAGCCAGCTTTTAAGTATAAGTAACGTAGTACATGCCTGAACACAATACTTAATACACATTAACGGCAACATTCGTTGGATCATTTGAGAGTGTGAATGTGTCATTTTGAGTTGAAAACGAACTCCAGATGTCACAAGTTACTAAACCTAACAACAAAAGCAATGACAACAGTGTAAAAACAGCTGGAAAACAGTGAAAACACAGCCTTATTAATTATTCATGCCCCAGTGCATGATGGGAATACCATTGTCAGAAAGTTGAGTACTTTATTTTATAATGTTGAAACAGTTGCAGCTCATACAGAACGCTGCCGCCCGGATTCTGAGCAGAACTAGAAAATATGAACATATCACACCAGTCCTCAGGTCTTTACACTGGCTCCCAGTTAAATTTAGGATTGATTTTAAAGTATTATTACTGGTATATAAATCATTTAATGGCCTAGGACCTCAATACATTGCAGATATGCTCACAGAATATAAACCCAACAGATCACTCAGATCATTAGGATCATATCAGCTAGAAATACCAAGGGTTCACTCTAAGCATGGCGAGTCCGCTTTTAGCTATTATGCCAGCCGCAGCTGGAACCAGCTTCCAGAGGAGATCAGACGTGCTCCTACTGTAGTCACTTTCAAATCCAGACTCAAAACACATCTGTTTAGCTATGCATTTACTGAATGAGCACTGTGCCACTGTTCGTCCGAATGTTTGTACTGTATTTTATTCTATTTTTCTAAACTGTTTTAATTATTCTTATTTCTTTTATTATTTTAATTTCTTCTATGTAAAGCACTTTGAATTGCCATTGTGTATGAAATGTGCTATATAAATAAACTTGCCTTGCCTTGCCTTGCCTTGATATTAACGCTTTAATTTCCACAAGCTTAAATTGAGAACTAAAATAATATTTACTTTGTTTTTTAAATTATTGCCTGAACTAACTTGTTCTGTAAAATGGACTTCACCACAGAATCTTTTTTATCAGTGTTTTATCGCTAAAATGATTAGCAGACAGCGGTAATTATGTACATGTTTAAAATGTCACAGTCTGTCACAGTCGTCATTACACTAGAATATGTTGTTTACAGTGTGAGTTCATCTGTCACCAGCGTTTTAGAGACACAACACAGTCGGGAACTTCCTCCTCTGACTCAGCGAGCCTCGAGGTACATCTATAAACACTGTTAAAGTCTTCCAACATATTCAATACAAGCCAAACCAAATGCTTTCACCAATGTGGGGAAACATTTCTTGGTCATTTAACTAAAACCCAAACCAAACAGCAGCGTAGATGGAAAGTGAGTGCTAGTCTGCCAGCTTTTCTGGCTGGAGACTCTTTTCTGGCACACGCATGAATCAGTGGCTCACAATCAGCACGCATACTTCCAGTATTACTTCTGCGTGTGGGTTACCCTGATCCCGGTGACAGATGAACCAGAACTAACCTCTCAAGAGCCAAGCCAGATATTGGAGCTAAGTGGGCTGAAGTAATCAGACAAATTGGTGAATATTGTGTTTTGGCTACGGCAAAGGCTATTGGCAACATCAGATGTGCTTTCCAGGCTGTTATTATAACCAGAATCTGGGGTGATTTGCTGAAAGATGCCACATCAGTGGGAAATGAAATATCAGAAAAGAGACTGTTCGAGAAGTTCAATCAGTTCGAGGTTCGTTTGAAGTTCTTACCATTGGAAAGAAAATCGCAGTTTAATTGTTTGAAAGAAGCAGGGAGAGCGAATGGAGACTTTTTCATGTCTCTCCTAGAGTTTCAGAAGAGATCGCAACTTTCTCTTTCCTATAGCTCGTTGGCGCTTGCAACGCCAAGGTCATGGGTTCGATTCCCAAGGAAAGCAAGAACTGATAAGAATGTAAATGTGTACCTTGAAAATGCAATGCAAGTCGCTTTGGATAAAAGCATCTTCCAAATGCATAAATGTAAATGTCTCAAACTAGAGCGGCACGATTAATCAGTAAAAGATCACAATCTCAATTCAAACATCCATGCAATCTTATTCCTAAATGACATTGATTCGGCTGTGTTTATTGAACTTTTGACAAGTACAATCACAGCGAACATATATAGAGAGAGAGCAGTTGTCATGTTTAGGGATGAAACAGCTTCTCAAAACACACAGTATCATTATTTCTGTCTTACAATAATTCAAATTATCACAAGTACTGGGATTAAGTTTAGAGTTTGGATATAAACACTGATGTCTACGGTAGAGATCAAAATAGAGCAAATCAGCTTTTGAAAGAAACTTGATGCTTCAAATAAAGATTGCATCATTTCATCGTCACACCAGTAGGTGGCGACAAGTGACCGTTAAACAAATGTTTTTGTCATTGAATCATTCATTCAAGAGATTTGTTTACAAACGCTGATTCATCCAGTAATGAAACAAGTGAAGTATTTATGAGTGAGTCATTTAATTTTTTTTTTTTAAATAATTAATTCAAATGAATGACTTCAGCAATTAACATTTTGTCAGAGCCTCTAGTAAATTACATGTTAGTTGTTTAGTTGTCTATTCAGAAGCACGGAAGAATCCTGATCTCTGTTTTAAACAAAAAGATTCTCAATTTATCCAGAATCGTGCAGCTCTATCTCAAACTCAAAATATGTGTATAATTTATCCGTCAATATACAGTTTTTATTCAAATCAAATTAATGGCAGTATGACAAATACCATCTTGATGTATATTCACTCAAAATAAATGAGAGAAAATGTGCTTAATTGTCTTTAAAATAATGTCACAATGCAAATATTATTATTATTTGACCTATTTTTATATATTTGCAGCACAAAACAAACATCTTCATGCTTTGCAGGAAGCCTGTGATTATTTTGGCCTCCTGGCGTCTCAGTCAGTAATTAAGATTTTATGTAGGTGAACAACCGGCTGGTTCCCATTACCAGATGAGTTAAGTGCCAGCTATCCCATAGTGCCATAAGAGTCAAAATTGAGCTCAGCTGGTGAAGTGTATCAAGAGATTGTTACCAGGTTTAGAGAACTTCTTTAGTCAAACTTCAACTAGAGGAGAACTGGCCAACCCTGATTTGGATTAAACTCGCACATGAATCTTTGTAAAGGAAAACTGTATATTCCATTTGGCTATATTACGGGATTGCAGCTATTAATGGAAAACTGGCCAATGAAAACATCTCCTGCGGTGATGTCATGAGGTGACAGTAACACAAAGCTGCTCATTAGTTTATTAGAGGTCAAAGGTCACTCTAACACGAATCTCATTTGTTCTTTTTGGAGTCGGCTGCGCTTGTGTTGGCGGTGTCTCTCAGGTTTTGTTTGCAGAGAAAGCAGTGTACACGCTAAAGAGACCCGCTGTGGAATCATATGGATCTAGACAGTTGTGAATTTTTAGGATTTTTCCTCTTAGCAGGAGAGGACACCCTCAGGAGCGCCTGCCAATCTGCTCCGCACTCGCCTTGATGCTCAGATAAATCCACTTTATGGGAAAATCAACAGAAGTCGACTGGTTGCGTTTGGATTTCATGTTTGTTTACTGTAAATCAAGCAGCAAAAAGTTAACATGAAAATGTATTTCTAGAACTGTTCTGAGCTGTGGCTTACAGAGTTGGGAAACTTCAAAGAAACTGTCATTTCTCAAAACACACACACACACACACACACACACACACACACACACACACACACACACACACACACACACACACACACACACACACACACACACACACACACACACACACACACACACACACATTGAGTTTTCATGTTTTATGGGACTTTTCATAGACATAATGATATTTATACTGTACAAACTGTATATTCTCTCCCCTTACACTAAACCTACTCATCACAGAAAACTTTCTGCATTTTTACAATTTAAAAAAAATCACTTAGTATGATTTAATAGCTGTTTTCCTCATAGGGACCAAAAAAGGTCTCCACAAGGACAAAGATTTCGGATATTGCTATCTTTGTGGGAGAAAGTTTATCCCCATAATGGGTCTCATTCATGAAACACGAGCAGAATGAATTTTTGTGTAAATCGTGTGTAAAGTGGTTCTGGCGTAAATTTTCGGATTCATTAAAATGTTCGTATTTTCCAAATGTTAGTTTGTACGAAAGAAATCTCCACCTGCTCCCAGCCACGCGTAAATGGTGCGTTTAACATCTGGACGTTTTGCTCATTAATAAGCTGCATTTTAATTCACCTTAATCAGGTACATATTTACACAGCATTTTGAAAAAAATATTATATATAGTAATTACATACGGTTTTTCTTTTTACTTTTATTATGAGAGCCAGTAATAGCATCTGCAAACGGAACACTTTAATCAAATAATGAATTGCTTTCAATAGGGCTGGGACTCTGTTCACTTCTGGGACTGTTCGATTAACAGATGAAACTCTGTAATATGTAATATGCTGCCAAGCTTCCTTTTTTTAGGACCTGATACGCCACTATGTACGCTTGAAAATAAAATGTGGCGTTTTGAATGAACTTCTGATAATAAAACTTCAATTTCTGCATCTGAGAAATTTCTCTTTTTCATTCGCTTTGGAGTAGACATGTTGAAATCCTTCGTTTGGTGTCATAATATGATGCCCATATATAGTTGTCAGTGGGATTTAATGGGCAGGATTTATGGTAATTGAGAATGAGCGTGCACGCGCGTCCCGTTTACGACTGATTGGAATTCATTAACACACACACACACATTTCACTATCACATCTGACGTTTACGAAGTATTTGTGAATCAGGAGAAGAGTTTTCGGGAAGGTCTCTTTACGTGCAAATCACTCACATATTTACTCATATATTTGCGAATGTTTCATGAATGAGACCCAATGACCACACACACACACACATACACACACACAAAACTACTTTCAATTATGAGTAGCTTTATTATAAATATTTATACAGTATATACAAATATTTGTATGTAAATATAGTAAGTTTACAATTTGGATGTCAACAGATAAATTTGTGTTAAATACAATTAATAAAATTGCAGTATATAACTGAGTTAAATCACAGTGATGAATCACAGCGTCTAATTAAATATGTTTGTCATATACGACATTAAGGATTTAATATGCTTTATTTCTTTTGAACTGATTTATTGAAAAGAAAAAAACACACACACACACACACACACACACAGACAGAGAGACACACACATATGACCAATTTCCCTTGTGAATTAAATGCGTTTACACTGATGAAGTCGAGCGCCATGGGAAAGAGACTGGTAGCTGTGTCAGTGAAGCGTGTCTGTCTGAAAGCTGATCTCAGAGCAGTAACAGTGTGTTTCTCAACAGGCCGTGACTCTCTTAGCTCTGATCTCTGTGGGCAGCGTAAAAACTGTTTGAGAACCTACATTTCAGTGAACCGTGAATGTACTTGTTTTCTCTTTTTTGTAGTTTGTTCTAAATCTTCATGACAAGCATTTGAAACAAATGGCCACTTCTGTTTGTTTGTTTGTAATCTGACAGCTTGACTTTATAGAGGAGTTTGGATATTTATTTCTCATGATGTCAGACGTTTTTTCCCATGTCAGCAGATTTGGACCAACACTATTGTGTCCATAAATTAAAGATGTACTGGTACCAGAACTGACCTGAATGTGATGAATGTTTCATAACACAATATTGAACTGTGTGTTTTATGTGTTGCCGGCAGATGTTGACGAATGCCAGGTGCATAACGGAGGCTGTCAGCACGTGTGTGTGAACACCAGGGGTTCGTATCACTGCCAGTGTAACGCTGGATCTCGACTGCATGTGGACGGACGCACCTGCATCGGTAACACACACACACACACACACACACACACACACACACACACACGAAATGAAACCTAATTTGTCTATCTGTCTGTCTGTCTATCTATCTATCTATCTATCTATCTATCTATCTATCTATCTATCTATCTATCTATCTGTCTGTCTGTCTGTGTGTCTGTCTGTGTGTCTGTCTATCTATCTGTCTGTCTATCTATCTATCTATCTATCTATCTATCTATCTATCTATCTATCTATCTCTCTATCTATCTGTCTGTCTGTCTGTCTGTCTATCTATCTATCTATCTATCTATCTATCTATCTATCTATCTATCTCTCTATCTATCTGTCTGTCTGTCTGTCTGTCTTTATATCTATGGTCTGTCTGTCTGTCTGTCTGTCTGTCTCTCTGTCTGTCTGTCTTTATATATATGGATATATATGGTCTGTCTGTCAGTCTATCTATTGTAGAAATATTTTAAATAAACATCATGAGGGTAAAATCAGATTTTTTTAAAAAATGTCTGTGAATTTTTCCTTTAAATAATTTCATTAACTTGAATATAACTAGTTCATTTAGATGTTACCATGAGAAAAAAACATTTTAATTTACCTGACACTGACATAATGTATTTTACAGTGTAGTCCTCTAAAGACACAAAAGAGAGAAAGAAAGAGATAAAGAAAGACAGATAATCAGAGGACAGAGGAAGGAAGCAGTGAATATGATTATGTACGAAATAGTTTTTCTGGCACACATCTGTCTGCTGTATGTGTGCTTATAGAGAGTGACTCTAATTTCTACTTGAAGTTTAAAGTGATTTTTCACTTCATTCATGTTTCAGTCGGTTCAGTCATTAATGTGGTTTGAGTTCAGAGTTGAATCTGGGACTGAGAGAGTCATGCTGACAGGACACCGACACACTCCCCGAACAGTCTCCTTTATTATGACTCGTTTGATCTTCATGTTGAACAATATCAACCCTTCTCAAAGCGTCTCCACCTGTGTGTGTGTGTGTGTGTGTGTGTTTTCAGCCGTCCACTCCTGCAGTGTGAGGAACGGTGGCTGTGAGCATCTCTGCGTCCAGCAGACGGCGGGTCGTCTCCAGTGCCGCTGTCGACCCGGTCACAGACTCCACGAGGACGGCAAACACTGCAGATGTGAGTCACTGATGTTGGACTTTCCCATGAGCATTGCAGATTTCTGACCCTGAACACACATTTACGACACAGTTTTACAGCTCTTGTTGACAGTGAGATTTAAGCCAAAGTGATATGCAAAGACTGACTGAATATTTTACAATCAAATGCGTCATGAAAATGTGCCATTTTGTGTTTAGTCTGTGCTATTTTGTTATTATAGAATAAAAAAAAGAAAGAATAAGATGTGTATTCCTTTTAAAACGCATTTATTTGTCATGTTCAAAACCCATTTTAGTTTTCCTGTGGAACTCAAAGTAGAAGTTAAAGTAATGCATCTCTTTATATGTAACAAGAATATAGTGACTAAGGGTTGTGAAGCTCCAAAAACGGACATAAAAACACCATAAAAGTAGTGACAAAATTCTATTGTAAGTTTTGGGAAGCCATGCTGTAGCTTTTAATGACCAAATTTAAAGTTGTTACTCACAAAAAATGCTTCAAGTTTAACATCATTGATGCCAAACCCCATTAATAGAGTTGGATGGATTTTTGTGCTTTAAACAACTTTGTGTGAGAAATTTTTCCGAGAACCAAGTTATCATATGTCTTCAAGAGAAGCACAAAAAATGCTTTTATGAACCAGGCTTTTTTATCCTTTTGACATTCTGCATGAAGAAAGTAAGGTTTATATCAATATAAATGATGACAAGAGTTTGTTTTAATAGTTTTAAGCGATCGGATATGAATGTGTCTTCTCTCTGAAGTTTGATTGACAGGTCACAGTGGAGCTGTTAGCTGAAAGATTGAAGCTTTTGTTAAACACTGTTTAAAAAACGTGTATTCCCAGATGCCTGAAAATACAGATCAGTGTCTTAATGACTGAGAATTAACCGGAGGTGAAACTGTGCAGGTCATTTAAAACAATCTTTTCAATGTTTTATTGCTCAAATGTATTTGAAGCCAAGCGCTCTCATCCTTTGAAGTTCCCAAAGAATCACAAGAACTGCTCAAGGAGATTTAGGGAAAATAGGATTTTGGTCTTTGGGATGAAGTTGCCCTTTGATTCACTGGATGACATAATATCACAAACTGGTGACTTCAGCACGGACATGTCTTTGTGTCTCGTTCTCACCCCGTCTCTGAGGTCATCTGAAGTTGAACACATCTGAAGTCTTGCTCTGATGAAGGATCGTGATTGCAGAATAATTTCTGCCATTCTGTTTCTGTAAAAGTGTAATTGTTGGCTGTGGACAGATCGTTTCACTGCAGCTGTTGGACAAGTTAAACACACTGAGTGTGTGAGAGTTAGTCAGAGCAGCTGGATGCACACGCATGATAGATGATCTCACAAAACACCTCACATTTCACCTCAAAAAATTAATGATCATTTTGTATGACAATTAAAAGTCATATTTTCTTCTCATATTCTCACTAAAATCATTATTTCATGTTCTTTATTTAAATCAGCATAACTTAAAGACAGTACAACAAATAAGTCCTGCTACCATGACGTATAAATACTTCAATGTAAATAATATATATGTTGCAGTGTCTTACTGCTAAAACAAGGAGAATTGTGTTTACTGTCTTTAAAATAATGGCACAATGGAAAAAAAAATTATATGTACTCTATATTTATGCCAAATATAATTTTTTTAAGGCAAAACCACTGGCCAATTTTGAGACTTGGGGCTTTTTAGCTTTTCATATTGTGTAGTTTCAGACTTGTGGAATGTAAACATCCAAAATACACTTTTAAGTGTTTATTTTATTGCATCATTTCCATTATTAGAAATATCTTTAAAGGCCGTTTTCTCAATATGATGTTTTTTTTTTCTCCCACACTGACTAAACAGTGCTTACATACACCAAACATTACGCTTTTATTCCTTTTGTTTTTACAGAGAGGTTTGTTCATGTAACATTCATCTTATTTTATTCCTAGAAAAACCTGGTGAAAATGTATTTTTGGAGTTATGGAGGGATACAAAGAGATATCAAAAATCCTCTCGGTGAAAACCTGTATCTCTAATACAGTATGTCAACAAAATGAAACAAGAATTTTGAACCTGGCTTTATCCAGTGTTCAGATTTTTGTGCTTGGAATTATGCAAATTTAGAAATGCATGCATATTTAATTAGATATTACCTCATTTGCATATTTAAACAATATTTTTACAAAACGTGTAATACAAAAAATGTGTGCATTTCTTAAATCTAACTAAACTATTAGTTAAATCTATTAGTTAATTTGTTACCCTATTGTGTCTTGCCATAATTAGTCTTTTTTTTAATTTTAGGGTGAAATATGATTTCACCCACTTAGACCCAACAGCCTAATAACTGTCTGGATTATACATTTTTATATTTCTGAATAGTTATATGCTCATTTTTTATTTATATAATATATTGAGTATATATGATTGTTAAAAAAAAAAAAAAAAAAAAAAAAAAATATATATATATATATATATATATATATATATATATATATATATATATGCTAGTTTATTTATTTACTAGCATACATGTGACCCTGGACCACAAAACCAGTCACGAGTCGCACGGGTATATTTGTGGCAATAGCCAACAATACATTGTATGGGTCAAAATTATAGATTTTTCTTTTATGCCAAAAATTATTAGGATATTAAGTAAAGATCATGTTCCATGAAGATATTTTGTCTTATCTGTGACACGATCATGTCCTGTCTTCAGTGGAGAACCCGTGTGCGCAGCGTAACGGTGGCTGTTCTCAGGAGTGCCTCAGGGATCGAGATCAGGCCCGCTGTGAATGTCGTCCAGGTTATCAGCTGGCTGAAGATGCCAAGACCTGTGAAGGTAACTTATATTAGAGTTTGTGTCACATGCTTTTAGAACAGAAAGATGATATTACATTACTGTTGCATTGGTCACATTCACGTCTTCATACTCCAGTGATCATGCGTGTGTTTTCTGTGCATCAGACATTGATGAGTGCCAGACGGGCCAGGCGGACTGTGCTCATGGATGCCGGAACACTAGAGGATCTTTTATGTGTGTTTGTCCCGCTGCCTATGAGCTGGGTGTGGATGGCAAGCAGTGCTATCGTGAGTGCGATCTGAGCCTGTCAGAAAACGGCTCCATCAAACCCTTTGTTTCTCTCTGTAGCCTCACTCTCTCATTTTTTTATGTAAAGAATTGCAACACACAACATCTCTCACATATGTGGTAAAAATAAGAAAAAGTTCATCAAATCACTTGTTTCTCTCTGTAGCCTCTTTCAGATGTGGTTGGCTCTTGAATGAATAGAATAGAATAGAATAGAATAGAATAGAATAGAATAGAATAGAATAGAATAGAATAGAATAGAATGGCTCAGAAATGCATAGAGAATAGGTATGAAATATATGTAATCGGATAGAATAGTACAGAATAGAATATAATACATGTAAAATACAGTAGAATAGAATGGGTATGAAATACATACATACATGTTCCTGTAGCTAACTATATATTTACATATGTAATGTAGATGCACGTCTAAATATGTAAATTTGTAATAGGACAGACAAAACAAAATATACTACATTATACATTTATAATACAGCGGCTCTGAAATGCATATGGCATAGAAAAAAATAATTATTCCTATTATATATTTTAATTTATCTCAATATTTATATTCTAATTTTTTATTTAAATAATATATTTAGTATATATATATAATATGTGTTAGTTTATTTATTTATTTATTCATTTACTAGCATATATGTGACCCTGAACCACAAAACCAGTCACGAGTCGCACGGGTTTATTTGTGGCAATAGCCAACAATACATTTTATGGGTCAAAATTATCGATTTTTCTTTTATGCCAAAAATCATGAGGATATTAAGTAAAGATCATGTTCCATGAAGATATTTAGTAAATTTTCTACTGTAAATATATAAAACATGTATTTTTGTGAGTGAATGCAGCACAATCGCCAACATAAATGCACAACTTTAAAGGAGATTTTCTCAATGTTTAGATGTTTTTGCACCCTCAGATTCCAGATTTTCAATAGTTGTATCTCGACCAAATATTGTCCTATCCTAACAAACCACACATCAATGAAAAGCTTATTTATTTATGATGTATAAATCTCAATGTCAAAATTGTGACCCATGTGACTGGTTTTGTGGTCCAGGGTCACATTTATATATGAATTAAACACGCTTTTAAACATGTCTGCCTGAATTTCGGTCTGTTTTTGTCTCTTAGGTATTGAGATGGAGATCATCAACAGCTGTGAGCATCTTAACGGTGGTTGTTCTCATCACTGTGAACATTCAACCACTGGACCCGTGTGCAGCTGTAACCAAGGCTATCATCTGGACGACGACCGCAAGACCTGCATCGGTAAAGCAAACTATCTGGCCATTACCATAACTGCACAAGCATGGTGATCCTGTAAGGTAAAGGTGTGTGTTCTGTCTGTCAGATATAAACGAGTGCGCAGACGGCAGCTCGTGTTGTGAGCACGACTGCACAAACTATGCTGGAGGTTATGAGTGTTACTGTACAGCCGGATATCGTCTGAACGCTGATGGATGCAGCTGTGACGGTGTGACACTCAAACATACAGAGATTTCACCTTACAAATATCCACGACAGTGCTAAACGTGTGTAAATATCAGAAATATGTTGAGTGAATGGTCTGATCACAGATATCGATGAGTGTTTGGCTGCCAGCGGAGGATGTGATCACACGTGTCAGAATAACGCCGGCTCCTTCCAGTGCTTCTGTAGACGCGGGTATCGCCTCGATGAAGACCGACGCTCCTGTATATGTGAGTTTTCAGTCTGTCACGAACTGGGTTTCTTTTCAGAATTATATTTCCAATGCAGAGCAATCAATGATTTGTGAGCTAATTGAAGTAACCTAATGCACAGAAACCCGCTTGTATAAGCAGGGTTCTAAATTAACACCCGCCAACCCGCCAAATGCGGGTTAAAATTCATTTTGGCGGGTGTTAATAAAAACTTACTAGCCAGTTTGGCCGGTGATGCATGAGGCGCTACATGCAGGGATGTAGTGGAGGCTAAACGCACGTAAACGCCGTTTACGCACCTCCCAAAATTCGGAAATAGCGTTAACCCACCTCCTAAGTGTGTTTATCCACCTCTAAATTTCACGCTTTTCAAGTGCGTGATCGCCGATCGGTACATGATTCGAGCATTTGGGCCGTTAACGACAGAGCAGAACATTGAGCAGAGAGCGCAGCGCGCCGACACACACACACACACACACACACACACGGAAGAGAACGGCGCGGAAAAGACACGCTCGTGAAGTTACTAGCTGCGAGAGAATGAAACCTGATTTCCGAACACGGAGGCGAGACGGAACATTTTTGGTTTTATTTTTTTATTTTTTGCAAAATCGTCTGTTAATGTCGGCAGCCATTACACTTGTGGAAACTACAGTGCAACTTATATTGTCTTTCTTCTGTTAATTACAGAAACTTTTTTCTGAGTTTTCTTTAGCCTAAAGTTTGCGAGAAACCATGGAAACGAATGGACACAGAAAACACAAGAAATAAGACAAACGGAGTTGGCTAGTAAAGTATTAAACGAAATGCGGCTGACGGGTCGTGAATGGCTAGTGTTTGATCACAATAATGTCATCGTGTATTGTCAGGATTGCCACATGTAGCCTACTCAAAAAAAAAAAAAAAATTTGGCTAGTGGATATTCTGATTGGCTGGTAACTTTAGAAAGTTACCAGCCACATTGGCTGGTGATCAAAAAAGTTAATTTAGAACCCTGTGTATAAGAGAGATTCATCAGATAGGGGAAATATTCTCTCCGATAGAAGGATTTTAAAGAAGAAATGCTTCAAAAAGAGTCATTCTAGTTTTAAAAGAGATTTTAAGATAGATAGATTTTATGTATTTATAATATATTTTTTTTATATTTATATATTATAATTATTTATATTTAATTTTATAGATATACTGTAATATTTCTCAGAACCTATATTATATTATATTATATTATATTATATTATATTATATTATATTATATTTTATATTATATTATATTATATTTTATATTATATTATATTATATTAAAAAGAGTCATTCCAGTTTTAAAAGAGATTTTAAGATGGGTAGATTTTATGTATTTATAATATTTTTTGAATATATTTATATATTATAATTATTTATATATTATTTAATAGATATACTGTAATATTTCTCAGAACCTATATTATATTATATTATATTATATTATATTATATTTAAGCCTGTTAAGTGATTCAAATTTTTATTGTAATTAATTACATGATGTGCCAATTAATTTATAAAATTAATCACAAATTAATCGCACATCAATTTTGGCTTAGAAATGATCATTTAAAGTCATTATTGTGTTAGGTGAGAAAAGCATCGAATAAATATTATAAAAATTGGCTTTAGAAAGAAATATTTTGATTCAACAATTTATTACACATAAATTTTAATTAACTAATTATAAATAAGCAGTAATTAGGAGTTTATTGAGGCAAAAGTCGTAGTTAATAGTGAGAATCGGACCCTGATCTAAAATGTGACCATTTAAGTAGAGTTTATGCGATGTAATGTTATTTAGATCCATATACAGTGCATTTAAAGGAATGTGTGTGTGTGTGTGTGTGTGTGTGTGTGTGTCAGTGCTGGAGCAGTCCGTCGAGGCGTTGAGCAGTGGTGTGGAGAAACCCCGACCTCATCTCACCATCCTTCAGGACTATGATCAGATGCTGGAGCGATACGACGACTACGAGGACGACGCGGGAGAACTGCGCGCTGAGAGCACTTTAACTGAGAAATTCAGTACGCAAACCTAGTCACTCTGTTCTGTACCAGTGCTGTGATTTTAGATATTGTAGGATAACAAATATCATAATGCAAACTCCAAATGCATGAATCTTTTCCTCCTGTCTGCGCAGTTTGTTTGAACGGCTCGTTCGGCTTCGACTGTAGTCTGTCGTGTGAGGATTGTGCTAACAGAGGAGTGTGTAACAAACACACAAACGGCTGTGACTGTCCTGACGGATGGACGGGGATCGTTTGCAATGAGAGTGAGTTTCTCTGAAAGAGCCTCAACACTAACATAATCATCAGTAATCATCTTTAATCAGTAATAATTTCATGAAGAACGATGATGGAGGGCTGATCATTTAGGTGTCTATCTTTTAGACATAAACAATGGATAATGTCCGGAATAATTGACGACGGGCAGTTTAATTATTAGAAATGAATGCACACCCGAGGTTGTAATGCGGCCACAACGCTGGAGTCAGTTACTCTGCTTATACTACAGTTACCACACCTCTAACATTGTTCAGATATTGCATTTCAAGACATTTGTCAGGGTTTTTGTTCTCAAAACGCTCTTGTGTGTAGGACTAATTTCTCATTCCACGCCTCCGTTCATAATCCCAAAATGTCATTTTAGAGCTAGAAACAGAGGCTTGAGCCACTGATGTAATGGTTATTAGAGAGAGAGAGAAAAATGAAGTGTGTGTGAATTACCTGAGTATGTGCGTCTCTTAAAGGGAAACTTCACCGATTAGCATTAAGCTGTGTATCAGTAGAAACCGGTAGTATTTTCGAGTGACCGTGCTTCCCTCCCTCATGTCCCCCTGAGACGAGAGATTTCTGGATTGTGTGACTGGAAAAAAACCTCAGATGATGCAAAAATCGTCATTTAGCTTCATCATCAGAGGCTTTCTGTCCAGAGGCGAGAGACTCCAGCCAGTAGGAGGAGCTCGTCCCGCATGTCTTCAACCCGCCCATAGGGGGATCTCACGATAAAACGCCGTCTTTTCAGTTTCGAGTCACTAGTAGCCTAGCTGTATCATTTCTCCCGACACTGCCCTCTGTAACCGGTGGGCGTGGCTTGGGCGTGTCCTCGTATAGGGCAGCGAAGCAAGTGCATTCTGGGAGTTGTTGTCTTTCATCCACATGAGCCAAAAATACATTTTCTGGCTTTTCTCAGTCTAGAAGTCACCAACTTCTAAAATAATTTCACATTTCTGCTACATAAATGACCCAATTTAAATACACATTCATCTTTCCAGCGGTGAAATATCCCTTCAACAGTGTTCAGCATCAGCGTCTCTACTAATAGTGAAACTGTAAGTTGATCTGCTTCAAGAACAGCGCTGTTATTACCTCACTAGTGAGAAATGTCATGTGGCTTTTAAGTTTCTGAACTATTTCACTTCTAAAATCGTCAGAGCGGCGCTGACAACATGTTTCTGTGCGAGTGTGTGTCCGTACTGTATGTGTATGTGTGTTTGAGTGGGAGAAAGAGAGTATGTGCTTTTCGTACATAATCAAATGTAATTTTGTGGCAAAAAACATGGACATAATTTGTTGTTTTTATCCTATTGTTTACCATATTTATTTGCTTGGTCAGTGTTGTGGGTTTTGGTTCTTTTGCTAAATAACTGCACACTACTAAATAAAAATAACTGCACACCTTAGAACATTCGTCAACCAATCAGATTCAAGCATTCAACATTCTTATAGTATAAACATCATTGAATCTCGAAATATAATGCTTTTGGAGACAAAAAGTGTATATTGTAAAAAAAACAACGTATATTGATGCGAAGCCCATAGACCTTTCAAAAGATGTTTAATTATCGGAGTCCTCAAGGCTGATCATAAATATGTCATTAAAGATTAAAGAAAACACAATCCATTTGAGAGAAATGGACAATTCAGCATGAATTAATGAGGGCTTGATTACATCGACAGAAAAGCCAAATTTCACAGGCAGAGAATAAATTATTTTTATCAGATGATGAAAAGACTGATGAGTCATGCACAATAAACCAGTGACCAGAGACATTTATTAACTTACTGTTCTGCACGCCTTCCAAAGGTCATGACCTTTCTCCTCCTGTGTGTGTGTCACCCAGCGTGTGCGGAGGGCTGGTTCGGCAGGAATTGCTCGTTGAGCTGTGAGTGTAAGAACGGTGGTGTGTGTGATCCGGTCACGGGGAGCTGCCGCTGTCCACCAGGGGTCAGTGGAGAGCTGTGTCAGGACGGTCAGTTCACATCAACTACAAATCATATATAACATATTCAGTATTGTGTGCACCATGTCATGTTTATAGAGTTTATGTGATGCACTCACTCCAGGTTGTCCTAAGGGTCTCTATGGGAAGCTCTGTAATAAGAAGTGTAACTGTGCTAATAATGGACGGTGTCATCGCACTTATGGAGCGTGTCTGTGTGACCCGGGACTGTACGGAAGGTTCTGCCATCTATGTGAGTCGGGATCTACACTTTGCTTTTAAAACAACTCCATTTGTGCTGTGCTGTGCTTTAAATGTGCATTCAATTCAATACTAACACATACCTTATGAGTGTGACTTTCTTTATAAAAACTTGTGCTCTTTGTTTCTTCCGTGTTCTTGCAGTGTGTCCGAAGTGGATGTTCGGTCCAGGCTGTTCTGAAGAGTGTGTGTGTGTCCAGAAGAACACTGTGGAGTGTAACCGTCGTCACGGTGCCTGTGTCTGCAAGCCTGGTTATCGGGGCGAGAGCTGTGGAGACGGTGCGTCTGACGAGCGTCTGAAGTGTATTCATACAAGATTGCACTGCATTCAACAATTTACATCCAAATGCTTTCTGAAATACCATGAAAATAACTAGAAAACGTGCAAATAAAACTTAAGTAAATGTACTTTTTTTTTTAAATTTGCATTGAAATGCTTTAAAGAAATACAAGGAAAATAATTGGAAAACATGCAATCTAAAATAAATAAATAGAAAATAACAATAAAATTAAAATGGATTTGTTAAAACAAAGCATTTAAATATATTTTTTACATTTGCATTGAAATAGTTTTAAGAAATACAAGGAAAATAATTGGAAAACAATCTAAAAATAATGAAAATAAAACAAAAGATATTAAAAGAGAATGAATATGTCAAAACATAGCATTTTAATATTTTGTACAATTTTAATTTGCATTGAAATGCTTTGAATCGGAAAACATGCAATCCTAAAATAAAATAATAAAATAAAATTATATATATATATATATATATTATTATTATTTTTATTTTTTTTGCAATTTTTCATTTGCATTGAAATGTGTTAAAGAAATACCAGGAAAAGAGTTGGAAAAAAGTCCAAAAATAAAGAAAAGAAAATGGATATGTTAAAACATAATTTTAACATTGTTTTGCATTTTTAATTTGCATTGAAAGACGTTGTAAAAAGATGCCAATATATGATACGATACGATCAATATTGATTGTTTTTGTAGAGTGTGGATCAGGCTTCTTCGGCTCTGGCTGCGAGAGGAAATGCTCCTGTCCGGATGGAGTGACCTGTGATCATGTGACTGGAGCCTGTCGACCACAGTGTCCAGCAGGAAAGAGAGGAGACAAATGTGACCAAGGTATGATCGGTCAATTACAGGTGTATAATATGTCTGTACTGTATGCCAATTAAGGCCATAGGATGCTACATTATACATTGCAATAAAACTGAATTTGAAAATGTGTTGCAAGACTTTGATTAGTGTTTCATTTCTGTGATAGATTGTGTTGATGGAAGATTTGGGATTGGCTGCCATCAGTCATGTGACTGTTCAGGGGCATCATGTGACAGGATCACTGGCCAATGCATGTGTCCTGCTGGAACGTTTGGAAAACGTTGTGAAAAAGGTGAAATTGTCATTCTGACATCAACATGTCGTGCTTATATTGAGCTAAACTCTTTTCTTATGATAAAAATGAATGCACTATTTACAGTATTTGAAAACACAAGCTGCATTAGTGGCTCATAGACACAAAATTATCCTTTATGAAAATTCTACAAGTTTGCATGATATTGTTTAACCCTTGTATTATGTTGAATTCTGGGTACGATCATTATGTTTCAGGTCAAATTGACACTAGTTTGGATCAGTACAATTCACCAAAAATCACACACACACACACACACACACACACACACACACACACACACACACACACACAAAAAACAGTTAACATTAAAACTTCGCAAACATTACCAAAAGGTTCAGACTATATATGAGAATATATGATTTTTAATATATATATATATATAATGTGTGTGCATATATATACAGTGCAATGCATACGTTATACACCCATGCTAAAGTTGACTAAAAAGAGGAATAAAAATCATCTTTTGGAAATTGAACTTAATGCCTTAATTTAAAAAATTAGGAAAAATCCAACCTTTTAGGACACCAATTTTCTTTGTGAATGAATAATGTATCGTAAATAAATAAATGTTCTTCCTTAAAATACATGGTGCATAAGTTTGGACACCCCTATGTTAAATTCCCATAGAGGCAGGCAGATTTTTATTTTTAAGTATTTTTTTGTATTTTTTTTTAGGATACTATGCATCCTAATAAAGTTCCCTTGGCCTTTGGAATTAAAATAGCCCCACATCATCACATAGCCTTCACCATACCTAGAGATTGGCATGGGGTACTTTCCATAAGATCATCTCTCAATGCAAATCAAACTAGCTATTAGGCTAACTGAAATAAAACCATGCCAATCTCTAGGTATGGTGAAGGCTATGTGATGATGTGGGGCTATTTTAATTCCAAAGGCCAAGGGAACTTTATCAGGATGCATAGTATCCTAAAAATTAATAAAAAAAAAATACTTAAAAATAAAAATCTGCCTGCCTCTATGGGAATTTAACATAGGGGTGTACAAACTTATGCACCATGTATTTTAAGGAAGAACATTTATTTATTTACGATACATTATTCATTCACAAAGAAAATTGGTGTCCTTAAAGGTTGGATTTTTCCTAATTTTTTAAATTAAGGCATTAAGTTCAATTTCCAAAATATGATTTTTTATTCCTCTTTTTAGTCAACTTTAGCATGGGTGTATTAACTTATGCATTGCACTGTATATATATATATATATATATATATATATATTTACATTTAATAATATTTAAATATACTATATTTATATTGCTTTCCTGAAGCTCAAATAGTAGATTAGCAAGATCACGGGTTCGACTCAGTTAACATGTGAACTGATATAAATGTACAGCATCAATGCAATGTCATTTTATTTAGATAAACACATCTGCCAAATGCGTAAATGTGAATACCCTGACATGACAAAATACATGCATTTTTGAATAATGTTGTGTCTGTGCAGCTTCCTTCAACCATGAAACTCGAGGGTCGCTAACATTTTTGTAATAGAAATGTATTATGCAAATTTCACACCACCTCAGTTCGCAGGGATGTTCATGAGCCTCAATGAGAAAGTCACACATTTTCATGATCATTATTTCCGACGGCTAAAAAATGTTGCTGGTCAAATTGGCCCGGAACATAATATAAGGGTGAAATGATATAATCTGAATTCTAGATGTTGATACACACAGTGTGTTTGTGCATCAGAGTGTGTGGAGGGTCACTGGGGTGTTGGATGTCGGGAAACGTGTCCGTCTTGTGAGAACGGAGGCCGCTGTGACCGGCGTAACGGCACGTGTGTGTGTGCTCCTGGATTCATGGGCAGATTGTGCCAGAACAGTGAGTAAATCCATCAGGATCTCTGTGCTTTCTCCTGGATCCGGTGTTTTTGAGTCTCTCTGTGTTCAGTGTGTCCCGCGGGCCGCTTCGGTGTGGGCTGTCAGCTCAGATGTGTGTGTGAGAATGGAGGACGCTGTGATCCTGTAACCGGACGCTGCTCGTGTCCTCCCGGCTGGACGGGCCACAGCTGCAGGAAGGGTACGTTTCATGTTTTTATTATTATGTAATATAAAATGTCATTATTTTGATGGTGAGATAATGTGTGTGTTGTAGCCTGTGACACGGGCCGCTGGGGTCTGGAGTGTGTGAGTGTGTGTGACTGTCGAAACAGTGGCGGAGGGTGTGACGCTCAGACTGGACACTGTCAGTGTGAGGCGGGTTTCACTGGACCTCGATGTGACCAGAGTGAGTGTCACACACACGTTACTTTAACCACACACACATGCACGCACAACAACGTAAAAGTGTGCTAAAAACACGTCATAGTATGCGCTGTCTTAACAATATTTTTTAATTGTTCCATATGAGGATAGCGAATGATAGCCATTGACTTCCATAGTATTTTTTGCAATGTAAAAAATTTTAAAATAAATTGGATAAAACAATAAAATGGCTCATCATTTTAGGTTAAAATATCACAAATATATTAGGGAAAATGTATATCTAAGATCCTGTAACATTTTTAAAACCTTTTTGACTTCACTTGCTTATTTATTAATGGTTTTGCGTTTTGAGAAAAGAATTTATAAATGTACTGATATTCCATGTAATTTCTTAATTCATATGTGCCATGTATAATAATTATAAAAAAAAAAAGATGGAGATATGATATATGATATGATAAATATGAATGATCTTTCCTTGTAGAGTGGGACTATTTTAGATTTGACAGTCGTTCTATATTAAATGCATATCTATATCTGTTATAAATGTTACAGTATTTATCACGTGATCTGTGTCGTACATATATCCCAGAATGCCCTGCTGTTTCATTCGGGCCGGGCTGTAAGCATCGCTGCCAGTGTGAAAACCAGGCATCATGTGACCATGTGGGCGGAGCTTGTACCTGTAAGATTGGCTGGACTGGAACGTTCTGTGAAAAACGTACAGTATGATTGTTCAACTTAACATTTATTAACACGCTATCGGATACTGATGATCAGATCTTTGACTGAATGCTTGTGTGTGTGTGTGTGTGTGTGTGTGTTCAGCTTGTCCGCAGGGTTTCTATGGTCTGGATTGTCAACAGAAGTGTGTGTGTATGAACGGAGGTCTCTGTGATCATGTCCATGGTGAATGTTCCTGCCGGCCTGGCTGGATCGGTCCACACTGTAACCAAAGTGAGCTTTTGTGTTGCTACTGTACCTTTAAGACTTCTGTGTGGAAATGACTGGCTAACTTCTTCACCTGTGAAATTGATAAAGCCTTGTCAAGCAAAGAGGATTTTTATCTTGCTCATCTGTGCCAAACCCTGCATGATTATATCTATTATTCTTCTCTGAGCACTTCTGTCCCAGTTTTCCCATGAGTGATGTTTGTTGTGGTCTGGTCTGTAGCGTGTCCTGCTGGATTGTATGGAGCGAGCTGTTCTCAGACGTGTGTGTGTCACAATAACAGCAGCTGTGATGCCGTAAGCGGTCAGTGTGTGTGCAGCGCTGGGTGGACGGGACACTCCTGCTCACAGCGTAAGATTCGGACACCTCATTCATTAAAGGTCCCATATTATCTAAACTGAAATGTCCTGGCTTTTTTCATGATAGCAGAGGACTAGCGGCGATGAGACTACCATATAAGTTGAAATATATTTGAACACTACCTTTTGAAACATTTAAAAAAAAAATTTTTAAAGAAGAAAATACAGTAATATTGTGAAATATTATTTTTTATTTGAATATATTTTAAAATGTAATTTATTCCTGTGATCAAAGCTGAATTTTCAGCATCATTACTCCAGTCTTCAGTGTCACATGATCCTTCAGAAATCACTCTAATATGATGATTTGATGCTCAAGAAACATTATTGTTTATTATCAGTTGAAAACAGTTGAATACCTGTGATACATATTTTACAGGATTTTTTGATGAACAGAAAGTTTAAAAGAACAGCGTTTAGTTGAAATATAAATATTTTGCAACATTATAAATGTCTTTACCAATACATTTGAACAATTTAATGCATCCTTGCTGAATAAAAGTATTAATTTCTTTAAAAAAAATAAAAAAAATAATTCTGACCCCTAACATTTCATCAACATTCATTAATGAATGAATGAATGAATTAATTCATGCAACTTTATTAATCCCTAAGGGGAAATTTAGGTTGGCCAATACAATGAAATAATAACATAAAAATGTGCAACTATGTACCTAGAAGTAATTAAGCATATTAATTTGCATAAAAAGTAACCAAGACTCATAATGCTCACTATGACAGCAATATGGACAGTTTAAATACGTCCGAGTAGAAAGCCAGTGTTTTTCACTTTCTGATGAATCATGATTGGATGGTGTTGTATCTCAAGTGTTGTGTCGCTGTTTCTGCAGGATGTTCTCCAGGTTTCTTCGGTTTGGGCTGTTCTGAGATCTGTGTGTGTGAGAACGGGGGCTTGTGTGACCCCGCGAGCGGCCGATGCGTCTGTCCCAGCGGCTGGACGGGATCCGCATGTCAACTGGGTCAGTGACTCTGATCTTCACGCTTCAGTGTCTTTATTTACTGTGAGGGGAAACACCTGGAATATGAAGCCGGTCTGTTCGTGATCACAAGTAAATACTCAATGCGATATGTAATGCACTTTAATTGAGTGTGTGCAGTGTGCTGTCGAGACTGCTAACCGCAGTGCTGACTACACACTACATTTCCTGGAGAGG
Organism: Squalius cephalus; assembly: GCF_949319135.1. Taxonomy (NCBI): domain Eukaryota; kingdom Metazoa; phylum Chordata; class Actinopteri; order Cypriniformes; family Leuciscidae; genus Squalius; species Squalius cephalus. The sequence goes on along the minus strand of NC_137143.1, from coordinate 30,479,208 downwards.
AAACCGTGATTGCCAGTGTGGAAGCTCTGGTTTTGTTTTTACGACTGGATATGTCACAAGCCAGATTTGAACTTGCATCATCTGCAACCGCACAGCAAAATTTGAGTTTTGTTATTGTGCAAAATGTTTTTGACGTTGCGTTTTGATAAGTTTGGATGTTCAGCTCCAGTAATGGATCTCTCATGCTGACCGTCACTGGTCTGTGTAAGTCGGGAAGGGAAAGAGCTGCCGATTTCCAGGCATTACATCATATGTTTAGTGTCCTGCTGGTCTCCCGGGATTTGTTAAGTCGTCACTGCAGACACGTTCGCCTCATGTAAGATCTTGGTTTCTTCTCCTCACACCTCATAACTCCAGGGTGAAGGTTTCCTCATGTTTCAGAAGAGCACATGGACGCAGTGAACTCTTACTAGACGTGACCGGTCACATGCAGGTTCATTAATCCTCAGTGCGAAAGCGAAAAATAAAGCAGAAAGTCACAGATGTTTCATGTAAAGTCACAACACAAAGCATCATGTATCCCTGTGGTCCCAGAATGCCCTGCGGGTCGGTTCGGGTCAGGCTGTCAGGACAGATGTGTGTGTGAGAACGACGGTCAGTGTGACGGACAGACGGGTCGATGTGTTTGTCAGCCGGGCTGGACAGGAGAACGCTGTGAGAACGGTAAGGTCGTCTGAACTCTGTGTGACGTACACCAAAGGCTGTGGGCTATTTCTGGAAATGCAGCGCTTCAATATGTCCCACATCTATAGGAAATACTTCAACAGGACATAAACTGAGCTTGACCATATACACTACCCATCAGAAGTTTAAAATAATTATGATAATTACGACGTCTCTTATGCTCACCAAGAATGCTTTTATTTGATGAAAAATGCATTAAAAACAGTACGGTGTATTGTGAAACATCATTCAGAAATCATTAATAATAATTTAGCAGGGAAAAAAAGCATATTAGAATGAGTCTGAAGACTGGAGTAATGATGCTGAAAATTCAGCTTTGCATCACGTAAATAAATGACATTTTACCATATATTAACATAGAAAACAGCTATTTTAAATTGTAATAATATTTCACTGTTTTTACTGTATTTTTGATCAAATAAAAGCAGCCTTGGTGAGCAAAAGAGACTCTCAAAAACATTTTTAAAAAATCTTAATTATTCCAAACTTTTGAACTGATACAGAGGATTTGGCTCCTACTAGTGGTTAGATATATATATTTTCTGATGTATTTTAATAAAGACTTACTGCAGTACATAAGATCCAGGGGGCGGAGTTGGATCCAGATCTAAGGGGTGGAGATTGGTAGGTTTAGGTAAATGTAAGGTGGGAGGAGTTGGATCTGGATCCAACTCCTCCCCCTGGATTTCGTGTTCTGCAGTGAGGACCATCTCACTGACTGTCAGGATATTAGAGTATAATCCTGAGTTCTCTAGTCATATTCACACTGAGAGCATAATTGAACATGCCTATAAATCCAGCCTGTGTGTGTTTTGTATTTGTCTATCCATGTGGTGACCAAATGACCCTGTATTGAAAATCTGTAATAAAGGAACTAAATAATGTATTTTTCCACATATGAAAAGATCAGTAGGTGTGTGTAAGGAAGGGCGAGGGTGTAATGATGTGTGTGTGTGTGTGTGTGTGTTAGCGTGTGTATCAGGGCGGTTTGGAGTCGGCTGTGAGGAACTCTGTGTGTGTGAACACAGCGCCCCCTGTCATCATGTGAGTGGACAGTGTTTGTGTCCTGCAGGATGGAGAGGAAGACGCTGTGAGAAAGGTCATATATATATATATATTTTATTTGATAATTATTAAATAATAGATATTACATATTACCTTCCTGTATTTTCACTTGAAAAGGAATTTAATTTATGAATAATTTTACTTGTATTATATTTGTCATATTGGTTATCACCCATAATAGGCCTAAATAATGATCAAATATTTAATTTGACGTTAATTAACATGCTTTTGCACAGTACTGTGTATATATATATATATGTGTGTGAAACTGGAGCTTGATTTGAAGTGTGTGTGTGTGTCAGCGTGTCTGCCGGGCTCATACGGTCAGGACTGTGATCAGATCTGCTCTTGTCCGCCGGGATCATCCTGTCATCATGTGACCGGAGTGTGTGGATGCTCTCCTGGATACACAGGCAACGGCTGCGAGCTCAGTGAGTGTGTGAGCCCACAAATCACATACACAATTACAGAAATAAAAACATGGACAATTACTGCAGAAAAGGGTTATTAAAAAAACAAGTGACAACAATATTCTTTATTTAGATATGATGCAATACCAGTGCAATAATATATACTAACCACAATATACGTGACCCTGGATCACGTCACCAGTCTCGAGTCGCACGGGTTAGGGTCAAAATTATCCATTTTTCTTTTATGCCAAAAATCATTAGGATATTAAGTAAAGATCATGTTCCATGAAGATATTTAGTAAATTTCCTACTGTAAATATATAAAACATGTATTTCTGTGAGTGAATGCAGCACAATCGTGAACAAATGCACAACTTTAAAGGAGATTTTCTCAATGTTTAGATTTTTTTGCACCCTCAGATTCCAGATTTACAATAGTTGAATCTCGGACAAATATTGCCCTATCCTAACAAACCACACATCAATGGAAAGCTTATTTATTCAGCTTTACCCAAAATTTACCCATAAGACTGGTTTTGTGGTCCAGGGTCACATATGGCAAATTAAAGTCGGCAAGAATCAGAACTTGCTTCTACTGTATTGTGACATATTAAATATTATAATTTTTTTTTAAATACTGTACTGTTTAAAGGTTTGGGTTGCAGGTTTTTTCAGCAAGAACACATTAAATTGATCCAAAGTGACAGTAAAGAAGACATTTATAATTTTGCAAATTATAGTTTAAATTGTAATATTTCACTATTTTTACTGTATTTTTGATCGGTGAATAAGAACAATCTTACCGACCCTAACCGACCTTTTTGAACGGTGGTGTGTGTGTACAGTATAAAAAGAATAATTGTGTGAATGAATTGTTCACAATAAAAAAACGAATGGGGTCAGTTTTATATTTTCTGGCGACTTTAAGACACAAGTTCTCCTCTGCTCATTGATTTAGGGCAGCGTGATGTTTTCTCATGAATAAAGCATCCGTCATGTGTGTACAGTAACATCATCTGCCTCTGTCCCAGCAGTGTGTCCGTCCGGCACGTTCGGCATCAGCTGTAATCAGGTGTGTCAGTGCTCAGAGAGAAACCAGCTGTGCCACCCGGTGTCCGGAGTGTGTTACTGCGCGCCCGGCTTCACCGGACACAAGTGTGATCAGGGTGAGACACGCGAACCTTTACTACTCTCACTGTACGTCTGCGGTTTACATCACCATTTCATGAGCTGATGAAAAGAGCATTCAGAAAATCATAAACGTCTCAAATTAAAATAAATACATTTTAAAGTTAAAACAAACTGAAACGATTTACATTTTTATGATGAACCATTTTAGTCTGTGTTTTAGTTTTTCATTTTTAAAAAGTGTATTTTAATTTTAATGATTTTATTCATGTTTTAATTTGATAGTTTTTATTTTAAAATGTATTTATTTTGACTTTGTTTATCATATTATTAAATTAACATTTATTTTAAATTAATTTTATTGTTAAAATCATAAAATGTAAAATAAAAACAGTCTTAAACATTTATTAAAAATTAATAAAAATGTATATAATTATAACACATTTTAAAATTAAAATAAACTAAAACTCTTAGTAAAACTCAATAAAAATCATGTGACCATAAACCAACATTAGAGTTCTTCAGTGTATAATATCTAATATTTTATATTGAGATACTATTATAGTTTTAATTAATAAATTGATTTAGTTTTTATTTGTATATTTTGTTTTCATTTGTATTTTATTTAAAGCTTTAGTGATTTAGTGTCGTTAGGGTTAGGTTTTTTTTAGGTATTGTTATTTTTGAATTTCTCTATGTAGTTTTAATTCATTTTAAGTTCAGTTTTAGTTATTTGAGTATATCAAGTTAAACTAAATGAAAATGAGAAATGTTGCAATGGCAAGTAGCTCAAATAAAAACATTTTTTTTAGTTAACATTTATTTTCTTTCAAGTAACAAAAATGTTTTTATGTTATTTTTTGTTACAATAACAAAAAGTCCAATAATCCTGCTGTACTGTACTCTCTGAACGCTTCTTCACTGGAATGTGTTCTTTGTGATGTTCTCTGTCTGAGAAGAAAGAAGTGTGTAATGTGATGCTCGTGTTCCTCTGGATGTGTGTGTGTGTAGCGTGTGCTGATGGACTCTACGGCCCCGACTGCGAGCGTCAGTGTCAGTGTGTGAACGGAGGAGTGTGTGTCTCAGTCTCGGGCGCCTGTGAATGTTCAGCCGGATTCATCGGAGCTCGCTGTAACCTCAGTGAGTCCCTGCACAGCAAACACTGAGAAACACACACTTTACCTCACACACACACACACACACACTCTCTCTCCTCTCCTCTTCAGCGTGTCCCGCTGGACGATACGGGCTGGACTGTGTTCACGTGTCCAGATGTGGGAACGGGACGAGAAGCGAGCCAGTCACAGGCAGATGTGTGAGAGACGAGCGTGATCGAGGTGAGCCGCTGTTTGCTCTGATGTTAGACGTGTGTGAAGGTGTGTATCTCTGACAGACGTGTGTGTGTGTGTGTAGTCTGTCCTGCAGGCTGGTTTGGACCTGGTTGTTCTCAGCGCTGTGACTGCAGGAACAGAGGTGTGTGTGACTCCGTCTCTGGAAACTGCTCATGTGGCCTCGGCTGGACCGGCTCACACTGTGAGAAAGGTGACGTGTGTGTGTGTGTGTGTGTGTGTGTGTATTCATCATTCTCTATAGAGATTAGAGCAAACAGTAGTCGATTAGGAGAGGCTTGTTCCACCAATTTTTAATTAGTTGTTTATTTTTGGGATTTTTTTTATATTTCTGTTTAACTTCAATTTATTTTAATTAAATTTTAGTAATTTTAGTAAACTTTTAGTTTAATCAACTTATTTTAGTTTTATTTAAATTATTTTGTAAAAAAAAATTTCATCAAACATTTATATTTTATTTCAGTTAACAAAAAGAATTTTTGTAAATTTATATTATATTTTTTGATTTTTTATATTATATCATTTTTTTCATTTTGATCTTAGTTTTATTAGTTTTTGTTATGTGCTTTTATCAGGGGGGGTTTATTATTTATTTATTTTTTAATATTTTTGTTTAACTTTTTTTAGTAATTTTAGTATGTCAATTTATTTTAAAGTATTTTTTAATTTTTACGTCTGTTTTTTCCTATTGAATATTTAGATTTTATTTCAGGTTTAAAATAGTTTTACTCTTTTACTCTTTACAAGAACTGGTTGTAAATAAAAAAGATCATAGTGTCAGTCTCTGCATGTGTGCTTATTGTGCCGAGACTCTCCAACTCTAAATCTGTGTGTGTGTGTGTGTGTGTGTGTGTGTGATGGCAGAATGTCCCGAGGGTCGGTTCGGTCCTGATTGTGTGTTTCAGTGTTCGTGTGTGAACAACAGCACGTGTGACGGAGTAACAGGAGCGTGTCAGTGTGAAGCGGGATATTACGGACATCTGTGTGAACACGGTGAGACCCAGAACACACAGTTAAAGCTTTCACACCTCAGGCCGAATGCGTTCTGATCCGGAGTGTGTTTCAGCGTGTCCTGCCGGCGTGTTCGGGCCTCGGTGTCAGCATCGGTGTGACTGTGTGAACGGGGCGTCCTGTCTCCCGAGAACCGGACAGTGTGTGTGTCCCGCTGGACTTCACGGCTCTCGCTGTGAGAGAGGTGAGAATCAGTCAAGTTATTAAACAGAATTAATCTGATCTTAGAATTAACTCTTTCCCCACCATTGATGGAATTTTCCAGGATCTGTGTTTTCACTGTTGTGTGATAGGGGGCGCTAGTACACATCTCTGAAAGAGTGCAGAATCTAAACCGCAGAAAGAAGCGATGAATACATTGCTTATGCACAGTGTAGAAAGAGTTAATACCGGGATATAAATGATTTGGATTCTTCAATTACATTTTTGTCTAAATAAATCAATTCATCAGTAACACTTTTCAAGTAAGAAGTTAATTCTTGACTGACGTTTTTGATCATCAAGTTTCATGGCCCCCAGAATAATTGGTTGTATGAATATCTGAACATGCAATATGTCAAAAGAACGAACAGAGCCTCTGCTTTTAAACAAAAAAATAAACTGTTTTGATTTATATGCTGTTTAATGTTGATGATCGCATTATTTTACATATGCTTATGATTACACATGAGATGGCTTGTTTCTGCTTCTTCTTCAGCTTCTGTACTCTTTCAGTAGATGTGTACTACCGTATAACAGTGAAAACACAGAGAGCCGGAGGGAAATAGAGTTAAGATGTGATGTATATTTCAGTAAAATCATCCAGTTGTAGGGTTATTTACATTGTAAACTAAAACCATAAAACACGTTTTCATTATTTGAAATAGAATACACATTAACTGAAGTTAAAAAAATAACTTATTTTATTTCAGCTTGTTGCAAAGGCACCATTTCTCATTTTTGTGTAAAATAACTAAAAACTGTATAGACATATTTAAAAAAGAAAATGAATAAAAATGACAAAAACACATAAAACAACTAAAACACTGACCCAAATTAAAATGAAAACAGAAAATCTGAACAAAAGCTCTAACCGTATAAACTCTACTCTTCTTCCTCAGAATGTGAGCGTGGCTCGTTCGGTCTGAACTGCTCTCGGTCATGTGATTGTGCGGGACAGACACCATGTGACCCGGTGAGCGGCAGGTGTATCTGTCCCTCGGGAAAGACAGGAGTCAGGTGTGACAGCGGTGAGTCAGTGAAACTCTGCACTCTCAGATATAATGATTATTATATCTGAATATGTTCTGATAGTGTGTGATGTTCAACAGACTGCAGTGTGAACCGGTACGGGCCCGACTGCGCGCTCACGTGCGAGTGTGAGAACGGATCTCAGTGCGACAGCAGAAACGGACGCTGTGTGTGTGTGAACGGCTGGATTGGTCTCACGTGTTCAGAACGTAAAGTAGTGCTTATTTTTCAGCTGTATATTGTATAATATTATATAATATAATCAGGGTTTGAACCTGGATATGAACATTTTCAAGTTACCGGCTATTTAGAACTTCTACTAGCAAAACAAAAATTACAATTGTAAAATTTTAAACTAAATGATATATATATAAAATTTAGTTTGAATTAGTTTTTTTTATATATATATTCCATTTTCATTGCAGTTTTGGTAATTTTGTGTTTTTCTACTTTTTTATTTCTATTTAGTAATTTAAGTAGTTTAAATTGTCAGTTTTATTTCAGTTTTAGTTATTGGTAGCACTTTACAATAAGGTTTTGTTTGTTCAAATTAAATAATAATGAACATTTATTAATGTTAAAAACACTTAAATAAACTAAACACTTAGTTAATATCAATTTAAATTAAGTGCTAATACATTTTTAAAATCAAAAGTTTTTGTTAACATTAGTGATCTAACGTGAGCAACTGTATTTTGTAATATTGTAAAAAGATATTGTTCACTGTTTTTAATTAATACATGAACTGTTTATGAAGGAGACCTTATAGTAAAGTGTTACCTAGTTATTTTAGTCTATTGTTAAACTAAATGAAAATGAGAAATGCTTCTTTGGCAGCTATCTGAAATAAACCAAGTTTGAGTTTTTCAATCTTTTATTGTATTTAAATGATTTCAAGTAACAAAAAAGTAGTTTGATGATTTTAGTTAACTCTAATAACCCTGATATAGTATGCAAAGTAATGCAATATATTGTGATTTGAATGTTTGTAGGTGAAGCTCCAGAGCTCGACTCCTCATAGCACGAACACACACACACGATAAAGACTACATGGAAGCACGAGTGTGTGTAAGAAGCAGGAGGTCGTGTTGGCCGTGGAAAAGCGATGGAGCGCAGACACGAGAAGTGATCGTTCAAACACACAGAGGCACTTTACTCACGCAAACACTTCCTCCTCCTTTCAGGGGATTTCAACATCGTCTGTGTTGAAGAACTGTTGAGTTATACGGTTCACATCTGACTGTAAACAGGAGAAAAGTGCCTTTTTGGTTTTTTTTTTATTAAAAAAACAATCCCAAGATTATGTCACCCATTGTTTACTAATATTGTTGAACCCAAACGGTTTGTTTTACTGTAACATTTGATTAAAAAAACATGTGGATGTTACGATATTGTACATGAAATGACGTTTCATGATGTTGTTTTATTAAAGGAGGGTCTGTTTGTGAAATATGTTTATATTAGAAAACATCGGGAACTGGTGCGGTTTTACATCCGTTCCATTGCTTCATTTTCTGTTTAGCATTTGATTGTTTTGTATAAAGTTTGAGTTATTTATATATTTTGTACAATATACAAATATACAATTGTAAATGTAATGCAAACTCTTTAACGTGTGACCCTCTTACAGAAATAGTTTTTACTCAACGCCCCAAGAAAGTTCATTCTGGAATGCTAGACTTTTCTTTGATTATTTAAGAAAGCATGTTATGTGTAAATGTTTCAAAGACTCTGAGTTTCAATGTTTTTTTAATCCAGGGGCCAGATTTTCAGAATAAAAGACTGCCATTTTAAACGCATGTTGTTTTACTTTTTTAAAGAGAAAAATAAAATAAAGGTAATGTTGCATTATATAATCTGTAATGTGTTTAAGACAAAACTTGAGAACCTGAAAATATTTTTTCCCACTTAAACTTCACAAATAATTGCAGAGAAACGGCAAGTATCTTAATACTCCCGAGTACAAGTCTTGAAAAAATTCATAGAATATTTTCTTAAATTACGTAATTCTTTCTCCGCCCACATTTTTGATCATTTTCACAATAATCTGGGGGCCTTGAAACATTTTTGTTGCATAAATATCTGAACATGAAATATCTGAAAAGAAAGAACAGAGACTCTGCTTATAGTAAAAACACGGAAACCTGGAAAATAACAGGGAAAGAGTTGAGAACTTTTTTACTCTGGCCTCAGTTTTGTTAACTTAAATTTCAGCAGTAATATTTTCTAATATTTTCTTCCACAGCAAGAAGACAAATACACAAACGGGCTGTTTTTCATTGTCATCATTTTATAGTTGTCATTTCATAGATACTGGCGCTGTACATGTCTAAATTCAGATTCAAGCACAATGCAGTCAGCAAATGCCTTTCGATGAAAATAAAGAACCAAAGGCTGGAGTGATCAGGACCATGAATACTCTTATGTATATATATATATATGTATATATATGTACAAAGGTCAAACTATATACAGAAATCTGACTCGACATACAGTATTTCTCCACAAAGCGTGGATATGTAGCTTGCCATTGTATACATTTCACAGAATTCTCCAAAATGCATATTCAGTGCAAATAATTGCTCTTTGTATTCTTTGTCGTCATCAACATCATCATCATCATCATCGTCAGGTCAGTACCACCGAAGGGCAACGAAGAATGGTAAAAAAATAAAATCATATTTTTGTCTTTATCCTTGCAAAATATTAAACATTAAAAATTATTTCCTTGGGAACTGAAGTATGGTATTTGAAAAAAAAAAAAAAAAAAACTTCCACACACATATCCATAACCTCTGACCTGTAAAATATGGATTGTAGATGAGGGTTCATCTATATGGCTGGACTGATAATTACAGATTTAATAGCAAATACACTTTTCCCTGCTTTTCTTAAACAACTTCAAATGTCGCTACTAAAAATTCTGCCAGTTTTACACACTACTTGGAGGCATGGAAACAATTGTGTCAATGATATTCACGCCTTCTTGATGAAATCACCAGATGCTATCAGACGGCAAACAACATAAGTGCCTTTAAAGTTAGTTAAGGAACAACACTGCTAAGAAACAGACGGACGTGTACGACACTGATCAACAGAACACACTGAACAAAGCCGCTCCGCCAGATCTAGTGTCTAAAACACATCAACAACTAACACATCATGCCTGAAACTAAAGCCTTTATTCACAAATCTACTGCTCATCACATTAGTTCTCTCACACACACTTTAAGTGATGCAATTCAATTTTGATGATATTTCAGTGCACTAATATTTTGCTGACGATACACAATGAAATATAAAGGAATGTTTCAGGTTCGATGAACTGAAGCTCTAGGGACAGAGATATATTTCCACTCGTTACTCAGTTTGGGGAAATGGCGTTGACAGAAATGAGCTTAGAATGAAAGTCTACTGGGCAAAAGAACATTAAAACACTGTTTGTGAAGTGAAACCGTCACAGTATTAGCATACCAGTGTGATCAAATCAATGATTACACTTTAATTTAAGGTGTCTGTGTTACAGTGTAATTATACAGTAGTAATATTAATTAACTACATGTACTTACTATAGGGTTAGGGTAGGATTGGGGTTTGGTTGAGGGTTAGTTGCATGTGATTATGCATAATTTACTGTTATTAATATGCGAAGTACATGTAACAAGGACACTAAAATAAAGTGTTACCAAAAAAAATAATAACAATGCTTACTTAACGCATCTGTCACACATTTATAACCATTTTTTTCAATCATCATCGATGAATTTATTTAATTTATTTGACTAATTATATTTTGCAAAAAAAGAAAAGAAAAAAAAAAAACATGGCTTTAGGATGATTTATTGAGTGACACTATCTTCATGAGAATTAATCATATTTTCTCCCCAAATTCTCATTTGAAACATATTAAGACACTGTTTGTGAAGACTTCAACATTATACTGATACTAGTGTGACAAAACTGCTTACAATACTATCCGTGCCCATTATTTATAACCATTAGGCTAACACCACCCCATTAAAAAAAAACTTTTCTTTAATTATCAATTAACTTATTTTATTTAATTGATTTGCCTTACTCTGTGAATCTGACTGAAAAAAAATCCAGCTAATATTTGACCCTAAAATCTATTATATTTTATTAGTATGCTTAATGGTATAAAATGATCCCCATGAAAATTCTTCCCAAATTCTCATTATTGTAATGAAAAAAGTAAACCCTGTAAATGTCACACAATATGCACCAAGGAAACCAGAAAATAATATCTACCTTCAGAAATGATGACAGTCAATCTGTTTTAAACTCTTTGAACAAAACAATGAACAGCTGCACATTTCTGCTATTAACATGTCTTTCCATTTTAAGCACAATACTGTAAGAAAAGAGAGATTTGTTTGTTTGAAAAGATCATCTGTGGTAATCGACACGCATCAGCTGAACTTCTGAAACTGAAACATTCCTTTAAAGGGGTGAAAGGAAGACATTAACACTATAAATGTAAATCATCTCCAATTAATAAGTGCCTAATGAATAAAGTGCAAATCTTAGGAATAACTGCACCGTTATCATCACACAGTTAAAGTACGTGGCTTCAAGCGCTCAGTTCATTATTCTTCAGACAGACACAAACGCACAGATGAGATGGACGGACACCAACTTCAACATTCAACTGTGTTTAAAGCTGATCTAAGTCATGAATGGAGCTTTTTGTATATCACATTTAATTCCCATAAGCACACAGAGTCCAAGTTTTGTTGTTTAAATTTGATTCTGATCTGTAAAGTAGTTTAATCACTGTCATGAAGAACAGCAAGCTCATCTTTTCAGAACTGCACGAAAAAGAAAAAGAAAAGATCACGTAATTTCCGTCTTGCCGATATTATCTGTGAAAATGGGGTATGACGATAGCACTAGCCGATTGTGCGCTGAGAGCAGTGAGCACTGATCCGGGATCCAGCATGCTTTCCAAATGAATCTCATGCATTTCCCGTGTGCTCGATCAGGGCCAGTTTGATTAAACACTGCTCGGGTTCAGTAATGTCTTATTGATCGATGTTCGGTGACCGACCTCCGTTTAAAAAAGATCTAAAGACTGCTTATCATTCATACTGGGTGCACTATGTATACTTGCACTAAGTATGTATATATGTACTTATATTTATAGAGCGCTGCTAAGAGTGAATACAAAGTGAAGAAAGATGCGCAGTTTAAAAACCAGATACATGCTGCTAAATGACCGATCATCTCTCCGTCTGAAAGAGGACACGGGAGTCACGTTACCGACGGGATGTGGGATAAATCTTTGGCTTCAGCCACATGTATCGTCACCAGTACATACAAGAAATGCCCAGTGTCCAGAAATGAGATGAAGAAACAGACACTTCTGCTTCTTAACGATGTAGCTCTCTCTCTCTCTCTCACACACACACACACACACGCGCACGCGAACATAGACATTCTACTGCAGTCCCTGAGCTGCTGACACAAACAGGTCTTTGCTCCTATTGGGCAGGCGAGATAATGCCATTTAAACAGTCCGCTTTTCCATTGGCTAAAAACATCTGCCATATCCCTGTGCTGGTGAAGGCCACAGGTGACGTCAGCTGTAAGCCCCAGCCAAACTGCAGGGAATATTAGCAAACTGATTCTTATTTATATATATTTTGGTGCTAATTATAGATGTCCAATCGCAGGGGTGGTAAAGCAGAACTGTGTTTTAACTTTATTTAGGATTGACCCTTCAACTTTTGTGTTAACGGTCCATTTTTTATAACCGTTAGGCTTCCGCCACCCCGTGTTTCTACTCGTTTTAATCATCAAAGAAGTTGCCTTACAGGGTGAACGTTATGAATAAATTTCCAGATATTTCACCATAAAATCAAATATTTTTGCATTATATTTTTAGGACTTTGTATTATTTTGTGACATTATTTACATGACAATTGAGCACATTTCCTACTCAAATTGTATATTATTATGCTATATGTACTGTATGTATATATATATATATATGAAGAGTTCAGATGCAAAAGCCTCTACTGTAAGTGCCATCTGAAATTTTCTTCTAGAATGATCATTTTTATCAAGCTTGTATATTTAAGTTCAGTAATTTTACTTAAATGGCAATGAAAATGACCTATTAGTGTGAAATTACTGAACTTAAATATACGAGCTTGATAAAAATGATCATTCAAGAAGAAAATTTCAGATGACACTTGAACTCTTCATATATATATACATACATCTATATATTCTTATTAAATACTTATTACTAATTTTTTACATTAAAATCGGTACAATAAACACTACCATATCTACTTACAATTAAACTTAAACATACTTATATATACATATTTGTTCATTTGAGAAGGAAATGTGCTTAATTGTCATGTAAATAATGTCACAAAGCAAGAACATTTTTTTTTAATGGTTTATATAATTCCATACATCTCATTTTGATATTGATTCTGAGGTGAAATATGACCAAAACATATTCTTGACATGTTTCCTAACATTCACTCTCCAGACTGAAAACTAGTAATCGCATTAAATATTTTTGAAGCATGCGTATCCCATTAATACTTCAGATCATTCAATCTACACTTAAAATCTAATAACTCAGTGAGAGTAACTGTAATATCAGTACACTAAAGGTGTGTGCTAGGAGCAGGTTACTGTGGAAGGAAGACCTCGGAGGCTCATCGCCGTCAGTTTCCAGCGTTCTTCAACAACCAAACAGACCGCTGCCCTCCAAAAGCACAACATCTGATGGAGTGATCTGACATCAGAAGGTCTCTTGCAGAACTGTTAGCAAAGAAATGACACATGAGAAGCCAGGGCCGCCTTTTGAGGCTAAACAGAGAAGAGCGGACACCGAGACGATGCAATGCCCTGTGCAGAATAAGCAAAAGCCACTGATTTTTGCCCCGTTCCACACTAGCGAGGAGCTGCGTTTAAATCAGTTTTCACAAAGCCACTCCCTCTGATGTTCCCTTAAAGTGCTTATTGGTTTGCCTGCGGAGGGGGCGTGTGCATACGTAACGCAGACGACACAGTGAAGAGTTCTGGGCCGAGACACCTCGACGGTGTGAGCGAGGTGAGCAAACCCAAATGGATCACATGAGTGGCTATGGATCATGTGCAACTGATTACCTATTTCAGCTTGAGCTCCATTTTTGTTATTATGCATTCAATATTTAAAAAAACAAACAAACAAACAAACAAAAATGTTATATTTCCAGCAACCAAGCAAGCATGTTATTTATTTTTTAAATGTTTTAAGCATATTTTTAATTCTGTTCTTAATTACCCTAGTGATCTCATTTTAAAGTACCTTGACTGTAGAGTAAACACGGATGAATCCGTAAGCACATATCTTCAATGCATCGCTCTCTATGCTGCATTTCAACCCCTCTGTCAGTGAATGTGTTTGTTTTGTGTATTTTTCACGTGTTTCTTGCCCTTTGTGTTCTAAAAGTCTTGCTCTCCAGGGTTTGTGGGTGCTTGCCCGTCTCATGCGGCCGGTACTCATTCAGTAAAAGCTGAAGCTAACGGAGGATCAGGCAAAGGTGAGTGCGGAGCATCCGGTCCCGTCTGGTTCCACACTAGGAGCGGTAGTCCTTTTTACTGTAGGGTTTGTTTCCCAGGATACTGTCCACCTCGTGCACGATGGAGGAGGATAGCTTTGGAAGAACCTGCAGAAAGAGCTGCAAACTGAGTCTGGTTTCCATGTATATATAAAGAGTGAGGTCAAACATTATTAACCCTTTGCCACTAGGGGGAAGTGTGTATGTGTTTATATATATATATATATATATATATATATATACACACACACATATATATATATATATATATATATATATGTAACCTATATGCAAACTATCACACACACACATTTAAATAAAATATATACACACATATCTTATATAAACAATTATTTTATGTTAGATGCAATTAATCGCAATAAATCAATTTGATCAATTTTCAAAGCACTAATATATATATATATAAAGGTGAATACTTTTAATGATTTCTAATCAGGGTTCCCAGACATTTTGATCAATGAATTTGCATGACTTTCTTGCTCCTAATGAAAGCAAGATTAGGATTTAAAAAAATCATTTTATAAAGATAGCATTTAAAAAGACCAATTTCGAGCTGATTAAACACTTTACATTCGCACTAACTAATGCCTTCTTTCAAATGTCCTGTTCAAAATATTTATATTCGATATCTTCAGGTTTTCCATGAATGTGAAAACCCTGATTATTTGAGTTTACAGAAATAACATTTCACAGCCAGCAACTCAGCCTTTGCTAAGCTCCGCCCACCCAGAGTACAGTCGCTCGCTCGGATGAGTTTTACAGAACGTGCATTAGGAATGAACCGGAGATTCCTGTGAACAGCATGATATGCTGTAAAATGGGCTCATAAAGCGATTAAAATCGAACGGATTATTCTTATGAGATTGGAAAGCATGCTGTTATATTGTTAAACTGCACAGTAACATGGTTAAAATGCCAGTTTGATTCAGAATGGATGCAAATGCCTCTCACAGCCAACTGAAAAGAGAAAAACCTCATTTGATTGCCATTAACTAAAACGTTTGTGCAAGAATGATCAAAATATAAGTACCTTGTGTCACTATAAGTGCTTTTCCACTGTTTTATGAGGCTTGTTTTATGAATAACACAAGTTTAAATACAATCGACAGAGGTAAACAGCTAAATGTATAAACGATTGCATTCACTGACAGTCAAAAATAACAAAAAATATCTAATAATAGAGGGCTGCAGGAATGAAAGCCAAAACCCAGAAACAAGTTTGTGCTCCGTAGTCCCGAAAGCAGAGGGTTTTGGAAAGTGGTTTTTGATTAAATGCCTGAAATAAGGTCTGTGGTTAACAAAAAAAATCAAGATATTTTCAAAATACATCAGTAATACTCCGTTGAGACCTTTTAAAGAGTTTTCAGAACATTAAACGTCATCATTTGAACAGGAAAACTTTTACATCCTCATAGTGTTTAGAATCGCTCTCCTGCAAACTATCAAACTCAAACTTTCAGCAGAAATGGTTTTGTAAATAAAGACGGAAAGAGTTTTTGAAATCTAAGGCCATGTTTACACCTGGTATTAAGAAGGTGTTTTGGTCGATTGGATCACAATTGGACGACGCTAAATACAGGTGTAAAAGAGGTCTAAAAGGTTTTGAGCTTGCCCACTTTCAACCACTTCCAGAGGTAGTTGAAAACGCATTCGACCGGATTGCTCTCGCAGTGTAAACGCTCATGTGATCGAAAGTGTTCAAACAGCCACTAAAGAACCCACTCTCCACTACTGACCTAAAGCATGAACATTATGAGAAGAGCTCTAGACAGACGGGGTTTAAACTTTGTCGGCTGAAGACCCAAGTTTGGCTTGAAGATGAAAGATGAAAACCGTACCAAGCACGTTCTTCACATTCCTGATTTCTAACACACACTTTTAATTTTTAAAAATGTACATTTATATCTCTACACTGTGTATTATTACTTTAATTTTATTAATTAATAAAACGTATAATTAATATTAATAATTATTACAACGGCTGAAGGTGTACAGGCAAATTTGGCATCTTTCTCTCATCTGACCAAAGTAATCATTCTCAAATATATACTTTTTCCTCTTTTGGAAAGTCACAGAAATGCTATCGTAATTTATTTATTTTTTATGATTTGCTACTGAGGCAAAAGGAACACAAAAAAAATTATATTTGCTGTCGTTTCCATACACCACAATACAAGTTTGCCCAACTATAATGACTTCTGCTTCTGGGAACCCTGGAAATATGAAAAGTCCATATGGCTGCAAGTTGCAGTCAACTAAGATTGGACAATAACGGGTTTGAGGCGGAGCTTAGCATTTGATTGACACTTGCCACACACTCATTTGCATTCTCACCTGTATTGCTCCTATATTCTCCATGAGCTGGTCCGTGTTGGAGGCTCCGAGGAGCACAGAGCTTACGCCTTCATTTCTCAGGCACCACGCTGGAGACAGGCAGCAAATGTGTTGAACATATAGCAGAAATAATATCATTAACAATATATGCACACCCCACCCTTAAAGCAAAATCTACCCATCACGAAGAGATAAATGTTATGTTTAAAACAAAACATGAAATATATATATATACACAAATTAAGCCATTTCCAAAATTAAAGCAGCTAGTTCTCCCACTCCTACACACATTGAAGCATCTCAAAAAACACACAGCAGTTGCCAGACCACTCTGTTACCATGGCTCCCAGCACCAGGACACACCGAGCACTCAAAATCAGAGCCGCGTGATCTTTTATTTGCAGGAAGAGGAGTGATATCTGCAGGAGCGCAGAGGAGGTGAAGAGGAGCCATGCTGACCGCTGCCGTTCCCTAAACACGGTCCATGCAACACCGCGCCACACACAGACAGGAAGGAAACTCTGTGGGGATTTCAATCCCTCCTGGGAGTTTGTTTGTGTGTGTGTGTGTGTGTGTGTGTGCCATCTGTTGCGCTGGCATTCCGTGTGTTGGCTCTGCAGTGTGTTTACTGTACTGGTGTGTGCGTGTGTGTGTGTGTGTGTGTGTGTGTGTGTGTGTGTGTGTGGGTGGTTGTGTTTGTAAAACGACAGCCATTTGGAAGTGTGTTCTTATTTTTCAAGGCTATACTGTGTCAGCTCTGATGTTCTTCGTAAATCAGACTACAGTGGATTTTAATGGATTTAGCCCTAACAGATTGCTTTGTCTGAACACACACACACAAATGCAAATGGTATACATTCACATCGACACTGTAACAAAAGATTTCTGGGAATAAACTAAATTGCATAAACTAGTGTTGGGGATTAACTAACTTATTTTTTTTTTCATGTTTTTAAAGCGACGTAGCTTTTCTAGTATGTTGTAACCTGACAAAACACGTCATCAGCAGTTTTTACGTCACAATGCACTGTACGCAAGTGAGGCTAAAACCAAACACTCTCCTATAATGTCTTCTCTCACAAGTAGCAATGGGAAATATGATTCATTTCAGCGAATCGATTCGTTCAGATGGTCAGTTTCAATGAACTTACTTAAAAGCAGATTCATCAATTTATAAAATAATTGTCCCTGTGCATAATTTTCACTTGCACTTCACTGTAACAAAATAATTTAGTTAAATACTCCATAGTATTAGTTATTGCACTATAGATATTTGCACTATATATATACATTTCAAATATCTATAGTGAAAAGATGTTCAATATTGTTATCTACTTTTGTTAGCAACTTAATGGAACAACTTTAACTAAAAGGGAAAGCTTCACTGTAGTTTAGCTACTTTTACAAGCTACTCATAATTTACTGTGTAAAACCAGCCTCCTCAACACTGTCAATAACACACTGGATGATGCCATCCCTCAAAATCATCTGCCCATTTACATCCGTGTGCAGTTCATTAACCCTCACAGCAGATCTGACCCGCAGCACTATTTTTACATTCGTTGGCAGTCGTCTAAATGAGCAGCGGTGACTGTGTACCGGCTGTGAATCGATTGGACACGCTTGTGCGGGGGAAGTGGGATCTGCAGTGTTTGGGAGGGGCTGGCATCCCAGTAATGAGGTGCGAAACGTAATGTACGACTGCATTAAAGGCCAGGTGAGGGAAGGGGACATGATTCTATCGGCCGCTGCTTTGGGGATTGAGGTCCTGTCAAGATTTGTATTACCCTGCGTCCTGCAGTCGATGAATCACGGAGCGTGTGCTGTCACATACAGGGCCAATTTACCACTCGGAAAGGTCGGAAAGATGAGGGACTTCCTGAAACTTTATGGACCCGAGTAATGAAGGGTATCCGACCACGGAGTGACGGTGGTATAGAGGTATGACGATAGAAATGTGTTTTGCTATACCATTTATATCATGTAAGATATATTGGTGGAAACACAAGTAATTTGAAAAACATTAGTATAATACTAAAGTAAAACGTTTTGTTTACTGTTTTATAATGTGAAGCAGGTTTTGCACTTTTTTTTGGGGACTATTTGTTCAAATTATTACGAATAAAAATAAAATAATAACTAATAAAAAAATAAAATAAGACATTTTTTGGGGGAATATTTTTTATAATAATTTAGATAACATAATTACTACAAAAAAAAAATAAAAAATAATACAACAAATAAAATTATTATTATTTAAATAAAATGATTTTGGTAGATGTATATTACATTTTAAATAAAATAAGTAGATGAGATGAAGTACCTCATCTAAAATACTTTCTAAATTAACTAAATTGGCTGGATTGTCCCAAAATATATCATTTAATATATAAATGATGTTTTTTGTTGAATTTCCACCAAAAAGAAATAATATATTGTGTTATACACTGATTGCTCTGTGATGAGACTTCGGTTAAAGCATTACACAACACTTTCCATCTCAGATACCACACTGAACATCATAAAACACTATGCAAAATCTATTTTAAAAGAGCTCTATATATTTATCACTACATTTAAGCAAGAATACAACACTACGAGTAACAATCTCCCATTAACAGTTCCCTAAAAGCCACAAACGAATCGCGTTTGTTCCTGAACTCATCCGCTTCCGCTCCGGTGGTCTGAGGAAGGGGAGGATGAGAGGGGGAGAGGATGAGCGAGGTACAGGACGGACGGACAGACAGACAGAAAGAGAGAGAGCGGCAGTGTGTCTTTGGGTTAGGCGTACCGATGGCTAGCTGTGGCAGCGTGCAGCCCAGCCGCTCAGCGATTGCCTGCAGCTCTTTCAGCTTCGCCTGCTGGCGTCGGCCCTCCTCGCTCAAGATCTTGTCCTTCAACCACTGGTAGCCCTGTTAACAACACAGCACACCTGCTCAAAAACAGGGGCCCACGCCTACAGCGGTGCACTGACACACACACACACACAACACAGAAACACACACGCTCTCGGACACGTCACAACCGCACCTGTGTGGGCGAGGGCCTGTTTTTAAACACGTGACTCTGTCCGCCCAAAAGCTCAGACGAGCAGAGATGAACTCGCTCGGAGAACTTTAGGGGGTAAAGAGATCTTATACACACACACAAACATAACATGACTTTTGTTTTGACAAATGACAGGTTTTTTTTTTTTTGCAGTAAAATGTAGTATAACACATTTCTATAAATTTAAAGCCAACATGAAATATTTGCAACTCATTGAATTTGGTAATGTGGGATATTTCCAAGTGTAATCAGTGATTTAATATAAATGTTAAACATATGAATGAATATTTATAATTGAAATGAACAGCATTTCCAAAAGGTATTCCTATTTTTGTTGTATCTTTATGGAATTGGTGTGCATTAAATTACTGTGATAAATGGCAATGTTTTAGAAAGGCTAAATACCTACAATAACAGCATAAAACAGACCAGTGTTGTCATTGTTAACTAAAACTATTAAAAAAAGTGTTTTTGCTAATTGAAATAAAGCTGAAATAAAATAAAATGTAAATATTAGTTTAAGTTGAATTACTGCAATAAAAAAAAAACTGAAATAAAAATAAATTAAAACTAAAAATAAATATTAAAGAAAGTAATAAAAATGACAAAGGCACAACAAAATAACTAAAACAAAAATTACAATGAAAACAAAAAAAAATGTACAAATAAAAGCTAATTCAAAATAAAATAAAAATGTACAGATCATACAGCATAAATACTAAAATAGTATATAAATAATGCTAAAATGCAGAAATATACTAAATAGCTACTTGGCTATTGGTCATGTTATTGATGTTATTGAAGTTATTGATGATAAACAAATTATGAAGTTGAGTAAATGTCTGAAACATATATTTTGACTTCATGTTGACTTTAAAGTACAAACTAATTAGAGGATAATTTGTACCGAATAGCAAAAAGCGAATGTTTGTGCGTGTGCTAGACCAGGATAAATAATCCAGGCTCAGGTCCATTATTAGTAAATATTAATTAACAGTGGAAAAGGACCAGTGTGGTCTAGTGATCTAAACACTCATGGGTCTCCGAATCAAACGGACCCATCACTGTTCAGACCACCAGCACGGTTCTGTTATAGTCAAGTGTCAATCCACACGTACGTTACACAGAGGTAACAAGAAATCAGGAATGTTTAACAGTGTGACACAAGACTACAGGAGGAAGATGATGGGTCACAAAAACACCAATGAGCCAAAACATGCGACTACGCCAACACACAGCTCGGGAAACGGGTGATTTTAAAGTGCACTTGTGTGTGTGGTTTAGTGTGCTTGAAAGAGATGGATACACAGATAAAAACAAGTGCCAATCCTCCTCAGAGTTACCATAGAAACTCATTCACATAAAGAAATAAATGTTGAAGATCAGGCGTGTGGATTCATGCCATCAACAACAAACACATCTACAGGAAAACACCCAACTATAGAACCTGGAACACACGGAACACATCCACATTAGAACACCAAACACAAAGGAATCACATATGAGGTCACTAATGTTTCCAGAGGACCAGGAAGAGGAGGACACAGAGAGACTCATGGGATATGTAGTACCTTCAGTGAGGCACGAGAGTATGCTGGCACCCCGCTGTCGTATTTCCCTGAGATTATCCCACAGGCCAGCGGAGACCATGTCATCGCACCCACACCTGAGAAGACAGGTCGAAACCAATTGAAACGGTACGTTTGTTGTCGTCTGTACGCTGTTTCTCTGGGATTGACAGACGGCGGCATCACTGACCGATCTTATGGAAGAGTTCAGGAAGCTGCACCTCCACTTTCTCCCTCTGGAACATGTGGTATTCGGACTGTTCGCAGATGGGTGGAATCTGGTTAAACTGTCGGGCCACAGAATACGCTTCCTACAAAACATGAGTCAAATGATGAGGTTAGTGTTCGGAAAGCATGAATGCAGTGCAGATAAACTCAATTTTAAAAGGGTAATATAACAGAAGAGAATATTTTTCTCGTTCTTTTGTGTCGAGTGAGTGACAAAACTCAAATCTGCCTCCCCAGTCCACCCGGACCATTTATTGAAACTAAACTATAAAACATAAATTGTAAGTTTTTAGTCTAAAATGAATGTAATGGGGGAGAAAACCCCTTAAGGAGATAATACAAAGACAACATATAGATATGATGCATTTATAGTCTGAGTCATAAACAAATTACTCTTAAAGGAGAACTCCGGTCAATTTTAACATTGAGCTCATTTTTTTGTACATTTGGAGTGCTGTCAGTACAGAGAACAACTACAAAAATCGGTGTTGCCTACATCGTGTTATCCTCTTTTTAAAATTTGCACCCTGTTGACTTCAATGGGGCAAGTTTTAAACCTGCTTTTAGCCTCTTAACATCCTTGATGTGTCATTACAAGTGCCCAGGTCATATGAGTGATTCCTTCGGAGTGAACGCGGGTCAATCTAACTGCAGTAGATGTGCAAGATATGAATAAAAATGATATTTATTTAGCCAGCGCTCATACCTGTATTTACATCCTGTTTTCGGTCAAAGTCCACAGTAATTGATTGTCGAGTTCACGCGCATTGGTTTAGTACCTATGATCATGCGCGTGAACTCGACAATCGATTACTATGGACTTTGACCGACATGAATGATTTATTAATTCATTAACAAAATCACTAGAATCAAAAATAGAAGAGCCATATTAATGCCATTGATGTGTAAAATACAGTAGCAAATAACATTTTTAAAGTGACACCTCACTCACATCTCTTGGTCTACTTTCACAGTGGCACTTCATAACTTTATTCTCTCCATTTTTCTTTACTTCTAATAACTATTAGCATCCTCTTTTGTGGAAATGTTTTTATACTACATAAATAACTATTTAGACATTTTTTTAGAAATAATAAAATGTCAAAAAACAGCAAAATTACAAAAACTTAAAATTTAAAATGAAATTTAAAAACAAATTTTAAAGTAACACAAACTATAGTATATAAAATAACTGGTTAATGGTTAGGACCAATTATGAAGTGAAGGGACAGAAAACCAGTGAGCATAACTTAGACAGTAACTTGCGTTGACTGACGAGGCGTCACTGAACATGAACAACAGAGCGTTCAGCGGTTTGTCTGACTCAGTGTGGTGCTGTTTTAGGTCTCCGATCCACCCTGTATGTAAGTTTAGACTACCTCACTGACAGAACCTATTTAAACAGAAGCATCTTTAGATTGATCAAGCGTTTAAAGAGCTCCTGAAAGACTCTTCGGGAACAAAAGCAGTCAGTGGTGATGCTGATTACAGGGGTGTGTGCATCTAAAAGTTAGGAGACTGTGACTCACCATGATTTCCATCGGACTCCAGCGTGACGTGCCCCAGTACATCGCCATTCCCTGATTGATCACGTGCGTCATCGCCCGCACCGTTTCTGCCAATCAGACGGCAGATTTTCAGAGATTTACCGCACAATACATCATGTCACGCTGCCATTAGAACGCGTCACTTTAGATGAACGTGTGAAATGTTAACAAGAAAAAGAAAAGAAGCTCGATTAATGCAAGGTTGCGGAGTTAAAATGATAAATCGCTTCTGGATTGAGCCTGGAGAATTTAATCAATATATGTGAGGCAAAATAAACAACACGTGCTTCAGGTCAATATGAATCTCGGCTCAAAGAAACAAAGCTTCAAATGAGGGCTGGGTACCTAATAACCCACGCCAGCGACGGTCAAATATCAGTCTTATGAGCTAGACAGTCATTTACTGCTCTCGCTTGACTAAATGAGATCTGTCTAAAAGCGAGAGAAAGAAACTGACTACTGAATGTCGAGCTCTTTAATGACAAGAATAGCAGATGTCTGCAGACCCCCGAGCTGTTTGTGTTTCAACCATTGAACTGTGTGAACTTTCTAAAGGGCAACTAGGCTAATAAAAGAAGATCAAATAACATCTTTGTCTTGGTTTTTAAAAGAGCAGCCACCCCTTCACCTAAAAACATTGGTTGAGATTTAATTTAGTTTGGCGACTTACAAAAGGACAACAGGGCAAATCGAAAAGATCGCCTCGCTTGCATTTGAAAAGCGAGCACCACAAAGTAGCATCTAATTTTGTATAAACTTGCTTATACAATTAAAAATAAAGGTTACAAAAGGGTTTTTTCGCACAGAAGAAACCAAAAGATCCTTTCATTGAACAGTTCTTAACCTTTATTTTTAATAGTGTAATCTCCTCTCCTCAAAAAGACACATGATTTGAGGAATCAATTATATCTGGAACACAAACAGAACGGATGAGTTACAGTAGAACAAATGAATTGAGATTGAGACGTACCTTCCATGGGTGTGTTGGGGTCTGGTCTGTTTGCAAACACTACATCCACATATTCTAACTGCAATCTCTCCAATGATGCCTTTAAACCTACAGAAGAGTAAACTCAAATCAGTCCAGCACACAATTAAACCAGTTCTGACAACTACTGCTGTATAATGCATACGATTTGTGGTCTACTCACCTTCTATAATGTGTTTTCTTGACAGTCCTCTCTCTGTCTCTGCTCTAGAAAACAGCAGGATATGTAATGTTATGCAATTATCATTGATGCCATCTTTAGTAAATTATATTAAAAAGACATTACTTGGTTTGATATTAGAACTGAGGCCATGATATTTTAATCAATGCAAAATATAACACAAAGAGTTAAGAATTGTTTACCGAAACTAATAGAGGTACATTACCCATTCAATCATAATTCAAAAGTATTATTTGTATCATACTAGAGCTGCATGACTGATCATTAAAAGATCATGATCTCGATTAAAAACCCAACAATTTCATTCCTAAATAACAATGATTCGCCTGTGTCTATTAAACCTTTGACGAAATCACAGCAGAACATTCAGTTCGTTACCCCAGAGAAAGCGGTAATCATGTATAGGAAACAGCTTCACAAACGGTCACACAGTATCATCATTTCTGTAACAAATATTCAAATTATCACAGAAGTACTGGGATAAAAGTTTATAGTTCAGATATAAACACTGATGTCTATGGAAGCGATCATAATAGAGCAAATGACCTTCTGAAAGTAACTTGCCGCTTCACTAGGTGAAGCTCCGGCACTAGGTGGCAACAAGTTACTGATAAAAAACACGATTTGTCATTGAATCATTCAGCCAAGAGATTTGTTCAAAAATGCTGATTCATCCAGTAATGAAACAAGTGAAGTCTTTACTGAATCAATCATTCAAACTGATTTTCTTTAAAAAAAAATTCAAATTAATTTAACATTTTTAAATAGACTGCAGCAATTAACATTTTGTCAGAACCTCTGGTAAATTACATGTTATTTTGTTTAGTTGTTTGTTCAGAATCATGGGAGAATTGTGATCTCTGTTTGAAATAAATAAAAAATCTTGATTCTCAATTTAACCAGAATCATGCAGCTCTATATCATATCATTTATAATAAATAATAAATATACATACTTTCCACCCCAAAATATTTTGGTTGTAATGACTAAACTGGAGCGTCTGCAAAAAAGAAAAGGACAATTATTTTAAATTAGGTCACATTATTTGAAAGGCTTTTAGGAAGCAACTAAGAAGTTGCAAATAATTACAACTGAGTAACAGCTTGCGGTAACAATTTTAATTTCAAAGGAATGCATTTACACACACACACACACACACACACACGCACACACACGCACACACTTACATGGCTGTCTAAATAAGGACATGCAACAGACATCCACTGGTTTTATGTAAAGCTGCATGTATATATGAAATGGATACATATATACATACATACATACATACATACATACATACATACACACACACACACACATATATATATATATATATATATATATATATATATATATATATATATATATATATATATATATATATATATATATATATATTTAGGTCTATCAGATTTATCTCACTTCCACTCACAAACTATCACTAAGAAAGCCCACACACACACACACACACACACACACACACACACACACACACACACACACACACACACACACACACACACACACACACACACACACACACACACACACACACACACACACACACACACACACACACACACACACACACACACACACACACACACACACACACACACACACATGCTATGTGAGGGGTTATGTGCCCTGATATTGATGCACACTGACTAGCAGGATGACTAAGCATCACACACACACACACACACAGATTCTTTCCAGCAGAGAGCTCAGTTACGCTTCATCTCATTATGCAGAAACAGTGAGAGCCCACCCTGCTTTAAATTAAAACATCTTAACAAGGGTTTCTATTAACCATGAACGTCCTTTAGCTTGCGTTACATTATACAAATATATATCAGGACATCAACTGCACAACAAACACACATACACGACCGCTCTATAATTCAATATCTAGATGGGCTTTAATAATTTAGACTTGTGCCTGTCTTGGGTTGCGGTGGCACAATCTCTGAGGCACTGGGCCGAGCTATCAGCACAAGATAAGAGACGGCCGAAGGAAATGAAAAGCTGTATGCGGTTAATGAACATACCTCCATCCTTTCTTCTTTATGATGTTGCCAAGCACCATCTCCGCCCTGCAACAGAAAACCAGATGGTTATCGGACTAATCCGTCATCTTATTGACATCTACAGCCAACAAAACAGGCCACTGAAGGGACATTTCAAAGTGCTGTAAATCACCTCTTCTAAGACAGCAATATAATACAATTCATGTAAATTAAAAACCACACTTCAATGCCAAAAGACTCTACTTTTCCAATACTGAGAAAAAGCCAATACTTTTCATGAAAACATACCAGGTATTTTCATATTCAGGGTGGTTCCTTGCCATAAACAAGCAATAAAAACTAGGGCTTGGTATTGACACAAACTTCACGATTCAATTCGATTTGATTCAAATCACAAGCTTGCGAGTAGGTTTAATTCTGATCTCGATTCAATTCAATATTAATCCATTTTGATATCAGGTACAGCACATGGAAATCTTTCAAAGAAAAAAAAAAATCTCTTTCAACTAATGCTCCTCTCTAGAGTTTATTTTTCTAGCTATCGATCTATAGATCCCTGATGCAAACAGCTGTATATTAAATACCCAATATGTTTCATCTGGCTTTGATTGTCATGCATTAAGTTGCATTCAGTGTGGACAGGCAAATTGTTGAAAACGACGCTCCTGGTTAGAACACACTGTGAACCTCAGACAGCACACTCATGGATTATTCATGGACTGTCTGATCCTTATCCAAAAAAAAAAAAAAAATGACAAGAGTTTTCTTAAAACAGCAAGTGTGGCTGGCTTTACACAATTTTCTGAAAGTCTGGGTGCTCAGTGACTTTTGGTTGCTTTGTTACGCATGCATTGGTTAAATCTGAGGCTAAGCAAGGCTAGCATCTCCAGTTACAGTTGGAGAGAGTGCAGACATTTAAAGCGATAAGGCATGTAGACGAGTAATTAACAAACACCTGGGTGCTAAAAGCATCTTTAACTCCCTGAGAAGTGTGCCTACTTTATATTTGCAGACAGGGAGGAGTGTCAGTAACTCCCTGGAGACCAAAAGGTTCTCTGGCAGCCATTAGTGGTGCTGAAGGTGCTAATGGGCCCAATGAGGATCGGGTTGTGAATTTCCCGGTGAGTGAGATCTCTCCCAGACCAAACACTAGTCAATGAACCGGTGCTCTGTAATTCAGTCAACGCTCCAAGACGCCACAAATCCCAGTGTTTTAATAATCTCTCTTAAAAATCCTTCTGGAATCTTGTTTTTCCTTTCAAATGTTTGATGTAATGGGAAGACAGAGAATATTAAAGGAATCTTTTTAATATAGTGAAACTGAATGAAAACAACAACAAAAAAACAAATGTTACAATATCCATTCCCTAACTACTAACCCTTGAACAATAAAGTTGGGGGAAAATGTTTTCATTAATTGAAATAAATTTGAAGTAAAATAACAAAATAAATATTAAATGAAAAACTTAAGACAATTTAAACCAAAATTATAAATGTTAACTTGGCAACTAATCGAAATAAAATAAGTTGAAGTACTAAAATCACTAAAACTGAAATCGATGTAAATTAAAATTATATAGAAATGTTTAAAAAAGAAAATGATTAAAAGCACACAAAGAAATTACTAAAACAAACTCAAATTAAAGTGAAATATATACAAATAAAATCTAATTCAAATTATTAATAAATACTATAACAGTATTTAAAAAAACAAAACAATAAAATAACACTGTCATCAGGTGAACCAACATCTCCATTTATTCTCTTATGAACAAACAGCTCTAAACGCAAATATAAAATATGAATGTTTTTCACTGCACACGAGGAATGGTCATTATCATAAAATAAACCCAAGCACAACCAATATAAAGCAAACCTGCTCACTGTAAATAATCCATCTTATAATGTTTATGAATGGCTGTGTGCATATAAATAAAGAAATTAAGCAATATTATAAACAATATTTGATCACAGAAAAGCTGTGACTGACCATTCAGAATCAAGCATTCCAGAGTTGTGAAGTAAATCGATCAAAAAGATGGATGAACATTGATTCAGCGTTTCAAACTGACCCAGGCTTCACATGAAAACAGAAAGCTGTTGAATAGCAAGCTGTGCTGCTTTGATTTAGTGGTCATTAGCTGAAAAGAGCGGGTCATTAATCCACATGAATGTACGGCCCACCGCTACACCGCACTTTCTAAAAACAAGTCCCAACTTCAAAGGAGGTTCCTGAGACGGCAGAAAGAATATGAATGCTCGTATTCTTGTGTTAGCGTGTGGAACAGAGATGGACACAGATGCGTGAGGGGACGACTCAGCCTGTGTTTTTGTTTGCTTATGTGCGAGGGAGAGAAAGACAGAGAGAGAGGTGACAGAAGCTGATGTGTGCACATGCCAGGGCAGATACACACGTGTGTGCCAGCACATGTGTGTGTGTATTTGCAGGTGTAAGCATTCTGGTGAGATATATTTAAGCAGGGGTGTTTGTCCCGTTACGGCACGTGGGTTTAACACACTGCATTGACCGCAGCTGTATGGTAGACGCTGCCAGAGCCGCGTTTATTCCAAACGGATAAATAAAGCAGACTTTCCCACTCTCATGTCTTCCCACTCTTCTCACCCCATCAGTGATGCCCACGCCCAGCACTGAGCTAATGACAGCGAACTGCTATCCTCAGTTTATTTATGAAACATCATGTGTCAGGAAACTTTCCTTGTTTAGAGGTTTAGAGAAAATGTGTGTGTTCTAATATGGATTCACAGCACTGTAGGGAATAACAGCTGAAATTAACCCATTGATTTACACGCGCGTTACTGTCAGGATACAAATCTCTCAAACTGGAAATATGAGTTTCTCAGCAGCAGGGTCCACAATTAAGACAAAAATTACATCAGATGTTGACCTAGGATCCCCAACATTTAGGGAACATTCTTTGATGAAGCTGCCAAAACTAAAACTTTGAAAAACAATATTTAGGACAATGTATGTATGTGTGTATATATATATATATATCAGATGCAAAAGCCTCTAAGTGCCATCTGAAATTTTCTTCTAGATTGATCATTTTTATCAAGCTTGTATGTTTATGTTCAGTTATTTCACTTTAATGGCAATGAAAATGACCTATTAATTGTCATTTAAGTGAAATTACTGAACTTAAACATACAAGCTTGATAAAAATGATCATTTTAGAAGAAAATTTCAGATGGCACTTAGAGGATTTTGCATCTGAAGTCTTCATATATATAGTAGGCTACATGTAATAAAAATAATATTGTAATGTAATATTATTCTATTATATATATAATTAAAATATATTATATATGCGAGAGATAGTGTTTTAACTTTGTAAAATGGTCCTCTGGACCAACACATAAATGAAAAATAAATACATTTAAGTATTTTATAATCTTATTTTTGGGCCACTACATCTCTTTGTTATTTCCTCATTCTCTACTGACATTTCGACATATATGTTGCCCATAGTATCAGTTTAGGTCAGTTAATCGTATTCATTGTCAAAGCTGGATAATCCCTCAGATTATTGCGCTTCATCTTGCGCACAGCTGATAAATCTCGCTTGTTTGAAACATTAAGAGATGCTATCATTTCAAGATCCAACTAGAAGTAATACTCAAGTCTGAAAACTGTGATATTCGACATAAAAGTAAATGCACATGACAGTTTTCAGCCCTTCCCTGATCTGGAGGCTGTGTACTGAGTCTTTATGACAAGTTCAACACAAATTCCCACGCAAGACACAGACGAGGAACACCATTTCCAATGATGCTCTGGGTCAGCTGCCATTTGAATGTTCATTCACCTTTTGAAATGACTCCTAGTCTTAAAGAAAACTTGAAGAGAGTTCATGCTAAAAGAATCAAATGAACTTCACAAATGAAAACTGACGACTAGATTTGACATTTTCTAAAGAGCAGCACCACAATGCTACAGTGGCTGTGAAGAGTTGCTATGGCGTGAGCAAACGCTACCAATAAAAATCACACAAAGGTGGTCTGCAAAAAAAAAAAAAGTTATGTAACCTAGGGGTGTGCCGGTTTCAGAATTGGTGGTCGTCGGGGGGGGGGGCGTTGCGACGTTCGTCTTTTATAGGACAACTTAGTTTGAATAAACGAGCAGACACTGATTAGCTATTTGATCGCCTAAATTAAAAAAAAAATCATATTTGTGTAGTGTTCAATGTTGTCATCGATAGAGATATGCGGATGGGGTATTATTTCATCCGCAACCGCATCACAAAACTCATCATCCGCACCAACGTTTTTTGACCAAATTTCAAAGCCGCACCCGCCCGCCATCCGCTCATTGTTTTGCGGTCTATGGACGATGCAATGCTCTGCTGATGCGAGCCGCAAGAAAGCCTTTGTCTGTTCTAGAGAGGATGCAGCAAAGATATTTAATGCTAATGTATGAGGCATAGGCCTACGCTGAGTTTCATTCATTTACGATGAGATGCGCTCTAGTTCACAATGCAATGCAAGTGAACGCGGCGCACCGGCGTCTCCATGTCACGGTTATTATATTGTCATTTGCTTTTTATTTATTAAATAGATGCAATTGGTTGATGAAACATTTATTAAAATTAAGATACAATTTGTACAAAACGAAATTCGCTTTAAAGGGACACTCCACCCATTTGCATTAAGCTTTGCATTGTTAGAAACCCAGTCATACTATTGAATGGTCGTGCAACACTCTCTCATTTTCCCCTGAGACGGGAGAAATCCGTTATTTACCTTTTACACTTCCTCCTACAATGACGCAAAAATCGTCATTTTGCGTCATTGTAGGAGGAAGTGTAAGAGGGGGGATTTCTGTTGAGACTACAAGCACTAGTTCCTCATCTTTCCCAGGGGGCGGGACCCGCTCACGCTACAGACCTATTACAGATCAGTGGGTGGGACTTTACTCTCTGAAACTGAAAGCAATATCCTCCATCTTGAGTTAGGGCTCGAGTTAGGGCGGACTGGTGGCGCCGGTGATCTCACTATGCAACTCATAGACTGTAAGATGCAACTACGAACACAGAGATAGAGTCCGTCTGCGGCAAAGAATTTCAACGATGACAATTTCTCCTGGACGAAATCTCTGAATCAGACAAGGACACGGACGTTTGTGTTGAGAACTATCCTAGTTTCGCACCGCATATGTTCTGACTGAACATCCAGGTACCATGCAATAATTCACCTTTTCAAAAGAAATACAAACGAGGAGTAATGCACTAATGAGTTCGCTAACTAACTAGACATTTTGTGTGAATGTGAAATGAATTTCAAGCTCTGGTGGTAGCTAGCCTTGTAGACGGAAGAGTGATTTCTCTTATAGGCAGATATGCGCTTTCTGGATTAGTGGGAGTGGCTTGCGGAGCTGTGCAATGTGGTGCATTGTGGGAGTTGTTGTCTTTCATACAAATGCGTCCTGAAGTTATTTTTTGTCTTTCCTCGGTCACGAAGGCACCAAATTCAAAATTTATTTTACATTTCGACTACATATATGACCCATTTTAAAAAAAAAACAATGTTCAAATGGGTGGAATGCCCCTTTAAAGAAAGGCTTTTAACAATGCAATGCAAGTGAACGCGGCGCGCTGGTGCCTCAATGTCATGGTTATTATATTGTCTACTATATTTGCTTTTTATTATTTTATTATTAAATACATGCAATTGGTTGATGAAACATTTATTAAAATTAATATGCAATTTATACAAAACGAAATTCGCTTTAAAGAAAGGCTTTCTACAAAGAAAAACTTAATGAAGTGGTAAAAATCATGTCTGACGATTTACAAAACAAAACTTGCGTTGGTACTTGGCAAAGAATCAAATACAGTTGGAAAGACCATTAATGACACAGACTGTTAACAATTGTTTTTAATTAGTGTTTAAACATTCTCTATGATAAAATTTTTTGTAAAAAATATTTTAATAACACGGTTTTGGTGGTTATAGAGATCTAATGACGGTGTTCAACTATAACCGTCGGTCTCACGGTTATATACTAACGGTCACACCCCTAATGTAACCTTCTTCAAATACAATACAATGTTTATTTACAAAGCACAATTTAAAACCAACCGAAGTTGACCAAAGTGCTGTACAAAAAAAAAAAAAAAAAAGTTCTAAGAATAAAACACAAGCTGTAAAATAGGTGTACACATTATTATTACATTACTTAATGGGGATGTAATTATGCATGAATTCATGAATGCTATTTCATGCATTCTGACTTATTTACACTGTTAAAGAGTTGGATTCTCATGCTAAATGTGAGAAAAGTTTAAAAAAAACGAGTTGGATGTATGAGAGAGTATTTCTGTGCCAAATACACTCCTTCAGGGTTCGTATAAGTTTCTGAAATTTGTTTCCAAGTATGGTCTTGTATGACATCATAAAGGCAGAAATACCTTGTATGGGCACTTCTTGCTCAAGAAGAATTTGTCATTTTGTTTTTAAACCGTAAATCAATGTCACCAAAATAAGTGTGTTTTTGGTTTTTGGTTGTGACGGAAAGATAATCTTGTTCAGCTTCCCAATGAACCCAACGTAAGGGGAACAGTGGATGAAGTTTGTTTTTCAGGGGCAGCAACGGAGTTGTACAAGTGTGTTTGTTCATTCCACTGTTTTCGGGAAAACTGTCTTTTATAAATCTGATAAAACTAAAGACTCTTCGGAGATGAGTAGGATGCAATACTACTCTATAGGTACTCAAGATTAACATGAGATTGGCAGAAACTGTGTGTGTAATGTGCCTTTTAATAACTACACAATATAAACAAAAAGAACATATTTCAGCACATGGGAATACTACAGTCTACAAATAATAATTTGATGGGGTGAGCTGTGTGCTCATTTTGGCGCACTCACTTTCCAGCAGCGTAGACCTCTGCCGTGTCGAACAGATTGATCCCGTTCTCATACGCCAGAGTCATCAGCTGCTCTGCCATCTGCCAGGATTGAAGACAGAGGAATACAGTATTCAAGGTGTTGCAGTCTATTCAATTATTAAAAGCTGTATTCTGCATTGTGCCAGTCTATAAGTCATCTTTAATAGTACATTTACAGTATATGCTGGCAATAAAACACTACTGCATACTAAATAGGGCATAAGCAGAGAAAAATTACATCTATTATTTAATATTTAATATCAAAGCACTATAAAACATTTTGATACATCCACCGAATAGTTTTGTTAAAAAATGTTTTATTAACACGGCAATAAGTTCAGCTGAACTGTGGTTCATGTAATCACATTTGTTTCACACAGAATCTGAATCTGGGAATATACACCATGAAATTGTGCATTTAATAACTTTTTTATTTTATGACTTTGTGTTATTTAAGATATCTGAGGTTTGTTTTTCAGGCTTAAATAAAAAAAAGGGTAAATTTAGGATGTTTTCATACATTTTAAGGATCCACAGACATTGTGTTTAAGGGTTAATTTACACAAAAAAGGTTTAATCATTTCTGATTCTAAACCAGTATATTTTTCTTCCATATTTATTTTAAAACATTCAAATGTGTTGTGCTGCAGTCATGAGACTTTTTACACCAATGGTATCAAACATGTTTGAATGACCACAAGCGTAAATGAGATTTGAGAGCTGATTTTCACTCAATCTGTTCCTCACATACTTCAAATTATTTGGAATATAGCACATGACTCTTATGGACTACCTTGATACTGTTCAAGGTTTAACAATATAAAATGACATTGTGTTCCATGAAAGAAATACAAATAAAACAAATAAATATTGTTTACAGTTTGGAAATATATAAAGGTGAGCAGACGCTGACAGGATATTTTTGGGTGAAGTGTCCCTGTAAATGTTCTCACAAGAATATAAAAGTTCACCTCATCTGTGATCTGTCCTCCAAACGTCACCCATGTTCCTGTAAAGAGATCTAGAATCAGTCACTGCTTTTCACAAGATAAACCAGGTTTAAATGATTATCACTGATCCACCAATGACACTGAAGAGTAAAGCCTTAAGATGAAGCTACAGATAACATGGATAATCTTTAATTCCCAGATGAAGAGAACAGAAAAACCCTGGCTGGATGGTTGTCTACCAATAATAGCATCTGGTGGTAGTTTAAAAAAAAAAAAAATCTTGTGAAAAAGAAACTACAAAAGCTTTTGTAGGTTTCTTTATCTACTTTATAATAGGCCTTGATCAAGAACCCGTAAACTCACCTAATCCAAGACACGAGACTCTCAGGCCAGACTTCCCCAAGTTTCTGGAAAAAAGGAAATTAAGACGATGATTAATAGGTTTTACCCTGCTTTCCTTATCACTTTGTTCAATCTAGAAGTCAGCGTGAGATCATTGCTGTACTAAATGAGACTGTCAACTTTGGCTGTCTCAACCTAACTTAAAAAAAAAAAAAGCTCTGTTCCAAAACCGTGCGATCAAGACTGAAAAAAAAAAAGAAAAGAAAAAAACCTGGGAACAAAAAGTTGTTCCCAAAGTCAGACATTTGGTGCCTTATAAGATATCTTCTTTTGTACAGAATCTAAGGAAGCACTGCATGTTCGTTTCACAGAGAATGCACAGTGACAAGTCAAAAGATATTATATAATTATAAATCATATTTTAATTATAAATATAATGAAATAATTGAAATATAAAAATGTGAAATGAAATATTAAATAAATTCTATAAATTAATTATTTATAAATTAAAATAACAACCAAAAAAAGTTGCTAAAAATACGATACAATATTTTACCCAAAATTTGCTACATGTTTATTAGCTCAGAGTTTCACACCATTAGCTTAGCAACATTCTAAACTCAAACTCTATTGGAATCAATTGTGAGTCAAGCACGGTTGAGATGTGGCCCATGCAGGCTGTAGACAGCAAGGATTTAGAACAGAGCTACTGTCTTCATCAAACCAGAAGAGCACTGAGAAGGACTGAGGTTCCTCAATGGCCACAGCCTGAGCCCTGTGGATGCCACTGGAGCTGCCAGAGGTGCATATGGAGTTTGCTGATTGGTACATCATGGGAAAATGACACTTAGCAGTGCCTGAGGGCAGATTACTGAGCCCAGGGGTTTCTGGGAGTGAGGAAGAGTATGGAGCTATAATGAAGAGAACAGGCTCAGAGTCACAGAGCCACATGAGAGAGGTTTACCATCCTCTGGAAGAGAGTCCTGCAGTGCTCAGGTGCTGCAGATCTCACACTGCAGGAATTTGGACCCAGCTTTCTTTTGTTTACTTTTTATTTGTTGTTTTAGCTTTCCTAATTGTTGTTTTCCTCCCAAGAATACTTGTGCACCAAACAGAGCAGTATTGTGTAAAAAAGCCAAAAAGATGGTAAGAGGATTTTAAGATTTGTAAAGATTCACAGTAGAAAAACAAAACAAGAACACATAAAATGTGTCCCACGGACTTCTTCACAGACAGAAAAACAACAGAACTACTTGAACTTTTCTCCATGTTTGTGTGTGTGTGTGTGTGTGTGTGTGTGTGTGTGTGTGTGTGTGTGTGTGTGTGTATTAGGGCTAGGGGATATTTAGAATTTTTGAAAACATTCGAAATTCTCTTCAACAAATTCAAAATGCCCATTTCAATAATTCTGTTCAACAATTCTTTGGTGCCATTTCTTTCAAATGTTCAATGAAGTCTCCACATGGCTATTTAAAAAGCTTTGAAATATTTTTTACAAAAATACAAACAAGT
The DNA here is from genome assembly GCF_949319135.1 of Squalius cephalus. Classification (NCBI taxonomy): domain Eukaryota; kingdom Metazoa; phylum Chordata; class Actinopteri; order Cypriniformes; family Leuciscidae; genus Squalius; species Squalius cephalus. Next base: position 30,443,085 of record NC_137143.1, on the reverse strand, counting down.
AAATATTGCTATATAATGTTAATTTGATGCATATTAGTAAAAAAAATCATTCTTCAACAATATGAAAAATAGAGTTTTCTGTATTTTGATTGTTTACTGAAATGCATATATGAATATTTATTGAAAAATGTATTAAAATATATTGTGAATGTACTTGGCAACAAATGGCAGATTGAGAGATATAACCCAGCCCTAGTTTGTAGTGTCTGTACACACGCATGTACATGAATACAGAAGTGTGTAACTGGGATTATAGATGATATAACAAGCTGTCTGTGTGTGTAGGAGTGCAAGGCATGTATGTGCGTGTTTCTGTAAGAGTGTGTGGGGTTTTTGTGTGTGTCTGTGTGGGGGTGTCTATGCTGGATTAGAAACATGTAGGTGTCCGGTGGCAGAACTCAATGAAAGACAGACCGCAGAAGGAAACGCATTGCATTGGATCTGAAAAGTAACCTGCAGATCGGGACATTTCTTTTCATGAGATCCTATTCATAGAAGCATTTGCTGAGAACGTAATTACGGCTGGCAATTTCTCAAGGCACCTCAGCACAAAAAGCTCAAATAGAAATGTTTGGTAAATTTTTCCTGTAGATATGTAGGAATCTTGAAGTTAATAAGCAAATGGCATAATTCACTAGGGGGAAAAGAATGGGCATCTGCTTAAATCTAGTTTTGCAATTAACATGGAGCAAAAAAAAAGTAGAGCATGTGGTTAATCAACAATGGGCAGGTCAGTGTCAAAAAGTTCATAACTTTTTAATTAGAGCTTGCGGTGAGACAGATTGCTCTGTGCTGGGCAGAACATATGCAACATGGTTCAGTTAATTCAGCGCAAACACCTCTAGTGTATTATTCTGCCACTGACAAAATATCTTAAATATGAAAAGTGTCAATTCTGAACCATACAGTCATCAGACAGAATCGCAAAAACAATTATTCTTGTCTGCTGCCCCTAAACCCTGGTTGAGCTAAGATGCTCTGAGCAGTGTCTTTATAGCATCACAGAGCCACAGTGTTCACGTGTTTTAGGGAATTCAACCAAATAGCTGCATATTAATCTAGGACAGGAAAAAACAACAATAGCATTGCCTCTAAAGGGTCATGAAACACACACATAAACACACACAAAACATTTCCTAGACAATAAAATATATGCATGTGTTGTACATGACGGAAGACAATGTTAGATATATTTTTTTATTATTTATAAGTGAAAAACTACTGACTTTTTGAGGGGTTTGAAATCAATATCAAATCACAGGATGTACTGTCATAAAAAAAAAAACTGTCTTAAAAGTTGTTAAAAATGCAAAAGCAAATTTATTTGTGCATTGGATTACAGATATTTGTGCAATGTACAGTGAGCTAACAAAATGTGTGCATTTTGTTGCATGCAATTATACATTGCAGAGTGTGTGTGTGAACCTCTGATACATTGTTAACTCCTTTATAGGTAAAATAAAACTGACTGTAGTTTTCTCTTCTTCTCTGCACTCCACAGCTTTCCACATCTACTTTTTCAACATTTCAAATCAGTCATGAGGATTGATCTGTGCTGAAATAAAAAGTGGCATGAAACCTTACAAAGAAATATTTTTTGAGCGATAGTTTTTATTTGTAATAGCAAAGTGATACATAATAACAGTATTTATTTTTCATCAATGCACTTTCAATACTGACCCTAATGGAAATTACTCTGTTGCTATGGTTACCTTCTAAGGGCGAACTCGACTTCAGTCTGAGAGCATCTATTGTATGTCATTACAATACTTGTAAACCAACTTTTGTGGTTTGAAAACGCTGTTGAAACTGTCATTAAAAAGTGAAACTTATTTGAAGATGCACATTTTAAGACCCTCCAAACTCACTATAATTTGCACCCTGTTGAGGTGTTTCAGCACACACACACACACACACACACACACACACACACACACACACACACACACACACATATATAATTGTGTCTTTGCATGATAGCCATTCAATAAATGAGTGCACTGTTTGGTGTGATTGAGTTGTGCAAAACATGAAAACAGGCACTTGCCAAAGACTTCTTATCTCAACTCAATCAGCCAAAAATGAGCCTGAAGAGTGTATTATTCTCATTATACGCAGCAAACACCACCCAGTAGGAAACAAACAATATGCCACAGATAAATTCCAAGGCTGTTTATGATTCATTCATTGGTTGTGCCCTGATAATATGTACAGTGAATAAGATCTGAGATATGGGGATCAGGCGAGGGCTCCTTTTCGTGGCTTGATGTTCCCTGACTTCCCTAACATGATTAGTACAGATTAAACTGGAACTCCACTGCTGTCTACACCAATAAACGTACGACTGTGTAACTGTGTCAAGGCAGCTCAAATAATAAGCAGATCCAGTTAAAAGAGTGATGGACTGAAGGTACGAGTAAATCGAAAGACAATCTGGTGTTTTCAGGACCAGTAAACTCTTACTGTTTCCTTGTAGTCAGTGTTGTGTTGTGTTGAATATTTCACAGGCTGGATCTGAATACTGCATGATGGACAGTTGCCCAGTCACAACTGGACCCAGGTGCAGCGCTGGAGATTGGGTTTGCCAGGAGTCAGCAGAGATCAAGCCAGAGGTCAATAAATGTTACCTGTGTCTTTTAGTCAGGTTAACGATATGCAGAGAACACGGACGGTCAGGTTTGTTTACGAAGCAGAGGGAGTTCAACTTGTCAGAGTTCAGGTGACTTCGGTCTCTGTAGGATTGTGACTGCCGCCACCTGCTTCAGTCTGCTTCTGAACTCAAAAGATCAGGACATCGCACTCTAAAAGTAGAACATGATTTGTCAAAACAGTGTAAATGTTTTATTTTATTTACAAAGTTGTAAATAAAACAGATTATTGCAGTACATTTTTACAAGAAAATACTATTTCAGTCTTTCCACTTAATTTCACATTTAATTCAATGTGCTACTTTGCTGTTTCTTTGTCATTTAAAAATACTAGCAAAAATGTATTACTGAGTAAATATGGTTTCTGCACCAATTTTTTTTCCAGCACACATTTGTCAGGCATTAAAGAAATAAGTCACTAGGGCTGCTCGATTATGGAAAAAATCATAATCACGATTATTTTGGTCAGTATTGAAATCACGATTATGTAACACGATTATTTTACACGACTTTGGGAATGTGTTGCATTTATTAAAAAGACACCTTTCAACAATTATTTTAAAAAAAAATCTAAATTTTTACATTTATTGTACTTTTTGAACTATTAAAATAAATAATATAACAGATAATACTTCAATAAGTATTTTAATAATTCCCGCAGGTCTACCACTTATAATGCGGGAAATTCCCCCACAAACATTGATTCACTTCAGCAAGTAGATTGTATGGGTAGCCTAAATTAATCCACACATATTATAAAATCAAATCAATCATTTTAAAACGTTCTCCAAGACGCAATTTCACAAACCGCGTGAGTGTTCAGCGGATACTGCGTCTTCTCTCTCTCTGTCTCTCGAAATGGATTGGACAAGGCAAGTGTCGAAACTACACAAGACAAAATAAGAGTGTTCTTGCAAAACAGAACATGGCAAAATAATTGTTTTTATTCGATTGTACTATTTTGGTGATCGTTGGGAGCCAAAATCGAAATCGAAATCGAAATTCAATTAATTGCACAGCCCTATAAGTCACCCAAAAAATGTAAATTCTGTCATAATTTACTCACCCTCATGTCTTTTTAAATGGCAGATCCTTTCTAGATGGCAGAAATGCTATTGGTTCCAATTGTCATTGACATGAAATCCTTGGTGCAAAATGTATTGATGTGCCATGTTTAAAATAAAGACATTTGCATGGCTTCAAAAGACTTGAAATATAGTGCACAAGTCATATTGACAACTTTTTTTATGCCAAAGGGTGAATAAATGACAATGTTAATTTTTAGGTGAACTATTCCTTTAAGGCGAATGCATTTCACATGACCATATGGTAGCCAACTGGTCCTCAAAAGAAAATGAGAGCATTATTTGAAGTAGTGCACAAGCCTTGCTGTTACTGTATGAGTTATTAATGGCAAGGAGAAGGCTAAAAGGTCATGGAAGACAGAAGAAATTTGAAGGAATCTACATCTACAGTGGGGAATGTGGTGAATTATATGCACACCGTTCTTTCATCCGTGCACAATACTCTGATGGTTGCCTCATGCGGATTTGCTCTATGAAATTTGTGTTTATGTAAGAGCAATTCAGACTGTGAGCAAGCCTCCTACACCCTGATCTAAAAGCAGTAGCTCTACCTGAGAACGGCTTCAGCTCTAGTCCATCTCAAATCCCACATCTTTCCCTCTTCTCCACCAACACCACCCCTTTTTCCACAGCCTCCACACACACTTTGTGAATACGAGTACACGTTACCATTATCAGGATTATGAAGAGGCCCACACAGAATCTGCACTTGCACAATTACACAGAAAGCTCTGGAGATCTGCAGAACTGGAACGCCCATCATTCACAAACTTCCACACAATTCCTGCCTCTTCAGGATAAATAGGTTGGACAAACCCATGTATAAAAAAAGGCCTTTGTATTTTGCTGCCATGCCACTCACTTACGGCTCTCACTGATGTGATTCATTTATTTATGTATGTGTGTGTCGATAATGTACACTATTCAAAAGATTGGGGTCAGTAAGATTTTTTGTCTTGTTTTTGAGAGAAGTCTCTTATGTTCACAAAGGCTGCATTTAGTATTTTTATAGTATGTTTATATGTATCGCATATGATATTTAGTAGTATATAAAGTATATAGTATTTAATACTCAGATCTACTATCTGAAATGCGCTTTTAGAACAAAACATTGAAAAAAAGAACATAACGTTTAAGAGATGCATGCTTGTATTCAGTTTATTACGTTCAATTTAAAGAACAACACACTTTATGGAGGCCTCAAATAACACCCATAGAAGGTCATAAACGAAATATTGTCATTCAGTCTAACCGTGTAATTTTTAACAGTTAATCTCAGCAGTTTCTTACATGCTAAATGGCCAACACAGATAATTGGAAGCCTATACATGAAACTGTTTGCAGCCCATTTTACTTCTGTAAGTATTAGATTACTAATCTAATCTACTAATCTATTACTAACTAGTAGGCAACACTGCTGGAACCCACTGGCTGAAACTGACGTCAGCTAAAACCGAAATCATTTCAGCAATGATTTGATAAAAAATTATGAAAACAAACATTTTCTTTTAGAAATATGTGCACTTATGTGTTGTGTTCAATAACACCAGAAACGTGCATTTAAAAAGTTAATACAGACAATTTCTAATGTAAATGTGATCCATAATTGAATGAAAGGATATTTCCTCTCTTAGCACATTTTCAGATTTATTCATATTCTCTGAACAGGAGTATTCCTCAACAAAAAGTAAACAACTAAAGGGTTCAAACCTTTTCTAAGGCAAAAACATGTAGTCCACCACAACACAAATTAGCAGGGAGATGAATAAAAGCATTTCTTTCTGGTAGAGCCCTTCCGGGATTAATAAATCTATTCCTAGAACGCGAAGACATTCGGCTGCCAGTGAGAATCCACACGTTTTTAAAGCGCAAACATGCAGGCCTTAATTAAAAGCTATCAGCACTGCACAGAGAGGAGAACATACAGCCATCCATCCCTAGTTCAGAGGCATGAGAAGAAAAGTCTGTTATCAGAGTGAAGGATTACACACACACACTCCTCAAGCCTTAAATAGAAATGCACATGTGAGACGTTTATAGCATTTATAGTGGTATTGTGTGGCTTTGTAGAAGCAAAGGCTGCTGTTTGTTCCTCACAAACATTCATCAGGCATTATTTAATGTGGGAGTGAGTCTGAACTGAAGGTAGTATCAGTTATAGTGATACAGAAGTGCAATGAAATCTCTCAACACGCCTACTCTTTAACGCCTGAACACTTTAACACTTACTGCGCCATCTTATATATCTCAACACTTTTTCATCTCAGAACTTCCAATTATGCTTCGCACATGCTATTTAAGTGTGTCTGGTGCGTCATCTAATAAACACTTTAGACATTGAATGTTTCCAGGGAAACTATTACATTAAAAGTACATTTAAATTAACTTAGAAATTAAACAGAAGACTGAATTAATTTTTTGTTTGTATGACCTTCTATGGGATCATATCTATATTGATTAGTTAAAAAATTTGGGGACTGTAAGACTTTATTTAGTTTTTTTATTCAATGAATACTTTATTCAGCAAGGATGCATTCAATTGTGTTGAAATCAAGTTGTATTAAATCAAAAGTGACAGTATTTTTTTTTATAATGTTAAAAAAAATGCTTTGTAAACTTTCTATTCAAATAATCCTGAAAAAAAAATGTATCACGCTTCTTCGGCGAGCATCCATTGTAAAACACTCGCAATTACATTAATTTTGACAAGTGCACGAATATATTGAACTGCGAATATATTGAATATATTGAACATATACACGAATACATTGAACAGAAATACAATGTTATAGCGATCAGTGAGCCGAGAGCGCACAAACACGTTTTATTTGTGCATTGTGTTATTTGCAACACCTAGTGTAATAGGATCTCCTCCAATCATAAGCCCGTTTTACATAAATCATTAATCATATCCTGACCGGAGCCATTTAAACTGTCCACACAGCTAAACTGAAGCATCTCCACATAGAGTGAGGATAAGCTACTTCAATCTACGATATGGCATCATTCCCAATTCTACACCCACCGGTACAATGCTTTTATCTCACGGTGGAGAGAGACCAGAGTAATACTGAGCTGGACTGGGAAAGGTGCTGGTTAATTGAAAGCCCCCACCCCCCTCCTCCACTCTTCTCTCTTTACAATGGCCCTGTCTGCTTCGATTCATCTGGGCAGAATGAGATTGTGATTGAAACTGACTAAAGAAAATGACATTAGGTGAGACAAAGGTGCCGGTCTGCCAGAGTGAATCCCGGAAAACAGGACTGGAAGGACTTTTATCCCTTTGAGAGTACAGAGTTAAAAAGCTAATTATACTGAATTTATTTTCCCAGGAATGTGGCATGAGCATTCTTCACCTGTAGTTCTCGTAGCCAGTAGCTTGTTTTCTCTTCACAGCATGTTCATTATATCGCATTAAAAGTGGCCGGTGATGTAACTTCCGGTGGTAAAGTTTCAGATTCTTGAACCCTGAGTGCAATGGCCCACTTCTGCTACCAACAGCTCGAGGGACTTAATATGGCACATCATTGAAACTCAACATGACAAGAGAGCAGTGTGTCCCGGGCTGTTTCTTCCTCTGGGTATTTGGGCACAGTTCTCAAACACAGACAAACAAACACTCAAAGAAACTCTAAGAAACTGCTCACAGTCTTTCATCGCATTTACATGTACTCACAAAGAACACATTGACAGTGGCGTCCGGCAGGGCTCGATTCGGACGCCCCTAGCTTCATTAGAGAAGATCAGCTCAAAGCGATGCACAGACACACATCCTCTGGCAGAAGATCAGATGCTGACCTTGCAGTCAATATGGGGGGCTTCTAAGAGCCGGAAGGATCTTTGACTATTGGCATCGGGGGGAAATCACTCTACAATCTCAATCTCAAGACAACAGAAGGCGCTGGAATCAAATACTGCTTGCCTTGGAGAATTTAAAACAATAGAAAGAATGTTACCTCTCACTTAAAGGCATATGTCACCCAAAAAATATTTTTTTCTTATATTTACTTGCTCTTGAATCATTCTAAACCAATCAATAAACCAATTCATTGAATCAATTCTAAAGATAGAATAATAACTATAAGAGGACTATCAATGAATGACAACTTGAATTTCATTGTTAAAAAAAAAAAAAAGTTCAGAACCCCTACAATACAGCGCACAAGTCCTATGTACTACTTCTATAAGATTATTATTCTATTTATGGTGATGTGGCCATTATTGTTGAACAGAAAGAGCTGTGCAAAGAGCTTTCTTTCTTTATGTTTTAATGTGTTCTATAGAAAATCTGTGACAACACTGTAAATGAGGATCTCTTTAAAATGGGAAGACAAGGCTTCAAGACAAGTGACAGTGCATGAAGTAACTCAGAATGAATGCATAAATGAATAAATGATCTTAATAAGGTCTAGCTAACTCTCTCGCTCTACAGGAGCGAGTATTAAACCTGACATAAATTGGAGCCTCTGACAACAAAATCGCTTTGCAATCCTGATTTCAAATAGGAGGGAAAGATCACATGCTTCCATTAAGAGCTGTTATCAGGATTTTTTTTTTGTGTGTGTGTGCAAACGAACATGACAGCTGAAAGCAATCTGGCAGTTTTTGTAGCAGTCATTATGTAAATGAACAAATACTTGCAGGTTTGTTGCTAATGAATGTAGAAAATGTTTAATTTCAATTTGCTTTGCATTTTAATGAAACACAGAAGAATTGGAACTCTTGGAAATAAAGGAAATACAAAACCAGCATCAAATTATATAATGAAATGATATAATACTATTATATATCATGAACACCTAAGAGAATGATTATAAAACACATGTGTCAGCAGTTGTGCAGTCAATCTATGAGGACAAAAAGCTCTGGGGATTTCATGGAAAAGCGGATAGCAGCAATGCAGGGACATGAATCTATTTTGCCAGAGGCTCAATTGGGTTAAAATGACTGAGAAAAACAGTAGCCATTATCCTCCAACAGTTAATGCTGCATTTGCAGAATGATTTGAAGAGTAATAGTCAAATTGATGGGGCTGATTTCATTATATGCAATCAAAGCACTTTGTTAATATATATATATATACAGGCACCAGCATATGCCAATTATAACGCTATTAAACCTGATAGGACCATTTAGCATTCAATGATGACAAAATTATGTTTAATGTTATGTTAACTCCAATGTGTACAAATTATATTTTTACATAAAAACGATTTAATTGTATCATTACACAAAATTATATTGACCAAAATGTATCATTTAACATTTTCTGCAAATTTCATTATTGGATATTATCCAACAAGACTCACAGTCACAACACAAACTCTTTCATTATATTAGTTTTCCTACCTATATTTCATGCCAGTTCTCATGCTCTGGTCGCTTGAAGAGGGCACGCTTTGGACGGACAGCTGCCCTAGGCTTCTGGCCACCATGGCCACGGCTTTGAACTTGCTTCGGGTACCAGTGCTCGGACTGTTAGCATTTTGTCGATTGAGCCTGTCATCCGTGCTGCGGCTCATGGACCGGTGGTCCGTGCAAACAAATGACACTTGCATCCCGTCTCAGAGGATGCACGGTTATCAGAGAGAAAATTTCAATGTAAGAGTGGAGTCTCCAAAAAACAAAGAGAAGTCAGCCCGATCCAGATCTTAAAAGTTTCTCAGTCCTACTGGTTTGTGCAATGTGTTTGACTCAGAAACCTCACTAAGAGGCGAATAACATGAGGGCTGATCAAACTGAAGCCTGACTTGCTCAACTAGACTTGCAAAGACCTGATGAAGCCGTCTTCAGCGATGCCGCGAATCCTTTTTCATTGCTTCCCCGACCGGCACAAAAACTTCACAGCTCGATTATCAAACGGGCTTCTGCTCAAGACCACCTGCACGGCTTCCATGTCACATATAGTCTCACGTAAGAGGCTTTAACAGAATACAATGTCCACAGTCCTAGTCTTTAATTCCTTCAATGTTTTTTCTTTGAATTCAAATCCTTGTTTCAGCCCTGATCAAAGACAGCGCGTATCCAAACACACTAGCTGGTTTCTTTGTAATCTCCGCTCAGTGCTTCAGATCACTTGGCAGTGGTAGCACACACACACACAAAAAAAATGGCCAAACAGACTTCAAACATAAAGCAACAAATTGATGCATCAATGGATACGATGTCTTCTCATGCCTCCCCCTGTGAGCACTGTATCTGTCAGCTACTGAGATACCTAACATGCATCTGCGCTCCTCCTCCTCAGTGGAGATTAAACTTACAAGTGCATTCAGAGCACAAGACACAAAGAGGCAGAGCGTGAGTGAACGAGTACGAGAGGGTGGGAGGAGCAAACGGGGAGCTGAAAGAGAGAGTACAGAAACCTGTACACTGATCATTTTTGTTCATATTTATACTTAGGGCTGCACGATATTGAAGAAAAATGCGATATGCGATAACTCGTTAAATAATGCGATATTCGATAAGCGATACGATAATGCTTAAAGTGTGTAAAATAAACTTCAATTATCTTTAAAATTATATAACTTACAAGTTTCACGTTCTTTTTGTGACAAGAAAACATCCCTACAACTTCTGAAAGTGAACATCAGTGTTTTACTGAAACATAAGAAGTGTTATTTTAACATCAGTGTAAACCTCGGGGTTCAGGGTTTCAGGTTATCCTACATTAGGGTTATTTAACAACAGAAACTGAATAATCAAATGTAAAAATAAAACACTGCTTAGTTTTCACTGCATGAATTAAATATATACTGATTCTTATTAAAGCTACAAAAGTTATTCAGCCAAGAGCAGCGAGTGATTTTCTCTTTGTCTTTTGTTCATGACCCCAGTTATTGCAAGCTGTTGCGATATGCATATCATTTCGATATATTGTGCAGCCCTATTTATACTAATATTTGATGTACTTTCAACATTTTTTTAATTTATATTTCTTATTTTTGCACTATTTTAATTGCACGTGGCTAAGCTGCAAATGCTTGGCAACAGATGTTTTACTTTCGAAGTAAAAATCCCATTCATTTTTCTTCACACGTTTACCGATAACGTACACTACATTAAGAATCTCTTCTGCTCAACAACGCTGCATTTATTTAATCAAAAATACAGTAAAAACAGAAATATATATACTTTATAATAATACTTTTTTTCTTTGATGAATAGAAAGAACATTTATGAAATATATATATATATTTTTTTTTTTGTAACAATTTTTTTTTCACTTTCAATAGAAAAATAAAAAAAATCCTTAATGATCCCAAACTTTCGAAGGCTAGTGTATACAGCTTTCAAGAATCCGATGATGTTAAGCGATGACATATGCTTTGGTAAAATCAAGTCAAAGTGATTTCAACAACAACGTTTAATTTCAGCACTTTCAGTGAAGAATTACAATTCCTGAAGAGAGATCACTCAATCAGAGAAGTCTATGAAATTGAAATAAATTTAAATAGCAAAAGAGCTCAGAAGTGAGCAGCCATTGCCATAAAGCAATGTAAATTATGTAATCAAGTCACTGTGTATATTTTACAAAAAAACTTCTAATATAAAATAAACTTCCAATATAAGGTATTTTATACTTCTGAATTACTTTATAGTCAGTTGTATCATACTGTACTGTTGATTTTTTAATCATTATATAAATGTCCAACGCTTCATAGGATGAGTAGTTTATTGCTTCATAATAAAATGTTAAATATACAGTATTGTACCTTTGTTTTGTTTTTTGCAGAGTTTCAAATACCAGCAAATTGTGAATCATACTGGAGATAGATGGTTTAGCTCAAGGCTTAATAATGTATTTTGAAAAAATGTATAGCAAAAATACTAAAGAAGCTACTAATAGTCAGTGGTCAATGTCAATCGACCTCAATTTTTTTTTTTTTTTTTTTTTAAAAACCAAGATAGAGAATAAGACGGAAGACTGAAAGCAACACCAGGAGGTTTATTTGCACAGCTTGCAGCTGATGCCACCATAGCGGCTCATGTGTTATTAGGTGTCCACTCTGACTTCAAGCTGTCAACAATTAACAAGAGAATAAAAGAGCAGAGGCAAAAAATATTTCGCCCTGTGCATGGCAGGATCTTTCATACACGCATGCAGTGCAGGCATGTGTAAAATATTCATTATGCAACTTGATCTGTCTGAATGTGTATCAAAGCCAGGGGAGGATGGAGCACATTACAGTGCAGCCGCTAAATCATTATAGTTCACCTGCCTGCCGTCCTGTCAGACAACAGATGCACACTGGGGAATATGCACACCGAACTAATACCATGACAGCACTCTTAACCCTTTAAAATGTGGGGAAAATTTCATGCATCTCGAAATTTTTGAAAGCGTGGTTTAGTGGTCCAATTATGTCAGTATCAGCAGAATCTGATGTGGTAAAGACAGGAAGCACACAGCAGAAACCAATTAGCTGTGTTATGGAAATCAATGTGGACAGGAACGACATAGGATGCTGGAAAATAATATTGCCAGAGCAAGGAAATTTAGTGGTAATTGTGAGTGGGCACAGGACTGGATAAAGTACATGCTGATGGTGCACGCTGAAGTTTATCCACTGAAGACCTACTTTCTGCCAGACCTGCCAACAGTTTGTGAACTGAGAAAAATTACCAGCCAAAAATAGTTCTAACCCACCATGAAAATGTATTTTGCATTTCTTTTTTTATACAAATATATTTATGTCATGAAATGTAGCAGATTTTTAATCACGTATGTATGAAAGCCAGGTAGTTTTGTCACTCAGAGCATCATATAAATATGAGATAAATCAGTCTGGCTTTACAGTAAAACTGTCACAAAAACATACGGTTCCACATATTTTTGTTTGCTGGCTTAATGTCAGGAATTGTGTATCACCATATGGAGGGAAAGTTCACCCCAAATTGAAAAATCTGTCATCATTTACTCCCATGTTGTTCCAAATATGTAGAACACAAAAATATATTCTGAAGGATGATTTGCTGATACAGTGAAAGCCAATGGGGTCCAACACCATTAGACACCATTGACTTTCATTGTATGGCCTAACCCAAGCAAAAAATAAAATTATATATATGTGTGTGTGTGTGTGTGTGTGTGTGTGTAAACGATGACTATTCTTTAAAAATGTTTTTGCAAATGTAAGCTTACTTTAAATGTAAGCTTATCAAAAAAGCTTAATGAATTTTACATTGAGGAAAAAGCTGGTTGAAAAAGCAGATATTTTGCTTAGAAAACCATTTGTATGCCTTTGATTTGAAGGGGTAGTTATCCCAGAAAGGAAATTCTGTCATAATTTACTCACCCTCATGTCACTCCAAACTGTATGACTTACTTTCTTTGGTGGAGCATAAAAGAAGATACTTTGAGAAATGTTTTTTTGTCCATAAATTGGAAATTGGTTTCCAATGTTCTTAGAAATATTTTAATTTTGAAGAACATTGGAGAAAAAAAATGCATACTGGTTTGGAACGACATGAAGGTGAGTAAACAATGACAGAATTGTCATTTTTGGGTGAAATATCCCTTCAATTCTCAGACCTTTCTAACAATTTGACTAAACCAGGTGATGTTGCATGTCCTATTAAAGTTACCGGCCAACTGGCGAGTTCTTCCTATTCAGCCAATTACTCGCAGCTTAGCTCGCAATGTTAATTTTGGACCTTGACGCTTATCCTTAGTATATTTGCATTAAAAATTAAGAACACAGATGTGCAAGTGACGGTAGACAGGTGCATCTCCATCAGTAGACCACCCAGTGGACCACTAAACTGTCCATCTCTGTGTGCAACAACCATTTCAGGCTCTTGACTAAAATCAAAAATGAAAAAGTGGCAGTGGGAGACTCACATGCCACACTTATTCAAACTCAGCCAGCAATTTTGTCACCCGTACGCAACCCTGGACGATGCAGAACTCTTCAAGTGGAGCGAGAGGCTTTGTCTATGTCAGCTCTTCTTATGATCAAGCAGCAGGGTCACCAAACTTTGTGCATGTGCTCACGGACACAAGTGCATCATACAGAGTGAATTTTAAAATGTAATACACCATTTATTTACAAGGCCTAACTCTCGCCAAAATTTAACCTAGACTCTTTTTGTTAATCTACCGGAGTCAAACTTTCATGTAAAAGAATAATTCTAATGGAAACGCTAGTTTTAAGATTGACCGTATTTTTGTTTTAGGTCAAAATGCCTGACCTAATGGGAGTGCATGGGGCACTTCTATGATAGCATCAAAATCGCTATTTTTAAAACACTAAAAAGGCTCGACACAACATGAAACTGTGCTGAAGTATCACCAGGGGCTCTACACATGAACTCCAGCATTGAGAACATTGTTTGTGTACACAAAGTTTACTAAAAAGAAAGGTTTTGTACGACTCACTTTATCAGTTAGTGTATCCGGTGGCTGGAATTTAGTCAGTCAAAAGTAGTCGATCTCCGAATGCAACGTAACATGAGGAAAGTAAAGATGGAAAGCTCCTAAAGCTTGTTTCCATATAAATTCACCGATATTTTTTTATCTAAGTTATCATGCTTTTCATTGAAATTACAAGTTCATGACATTTCCTCATATGGAGTCAGTTCATTACGTTGCATTCGGAGATCGACTACTTTTGACTGACAAAATTCCAGCCACCGGAAACACTAACTGATAAAGTGAGTCGTATAAAACCTTTCTTTTTAGTAAACTTTGTGTACACAAACAATGTTCTCAATGCTGGAGTTCATGTGTAGAGCCCCTGGTGATACTTCCAGCACAGTTTCATGTTGTGTCGAGCCTTCTTAGTGTTTTATAAATAGCGATTTTGATGCTATCATAGAAGTGCCCCATGCACTCCCATTCAAAAGGCATTCTGACCTAAAACGAAAATACGGTCAATCTTAAAAGTGGCGTTTCCATTCTAATTATGCTTTTACACAAAAGTTTGCCTCGGGTAGATTAACAAAAAGAGCCTAGGTTCAATTTTGGCGAGAGTTAACCTTTAAAAAAAAGTGGCTTACATCCAGAACACACACACGTGTGACCGTGTTGGAAAGCCGATGCCTGCTTCGGCACGTCAGGAGCTGTGACACAATACAACACAGAGTGTATTAGGCCGAACAAACCCAAGGGCCTGGTTTAATCATATTGTGTATCTGCACGTACAGTATCAAAGTGAAACCCACACCACTGTCACACAACCCTCCACAGATGAGCGGAGCCATCTGGGAACCGGCTCGCTTTAAGCACTAGTATTTTGACCTGTGTGTGTGGGTTCCAGTTGCCAAGTAACAAACAATTCATAACCATCATGCCTCAGTAAGCACATCGATTCATCGGGCTGGCTGATATTGGTTCATGATTTGGTAAAATGTGATAATGGGAGATCAATGAAAGCCTGTGACGTGCAAGATGCCAATGAAATGATGCATAGAGCTTGATTAATACAAGATGGAAATGATGTATAGTGCCATTTTACTGATTTAGAAACCTATAAGTCTTCTTCCCACACTGACTGGTCACAGTCCTTGTGAATTTGAGAAGGCGGATGTGCAATCTCTATGGCAACTGAAGTTTTCATCCACACAATGTCCAAGGATGACTTTCTGGGCCAGATTCAATGGATATTCTCAAACTAGGCGTGTGAAAAGGCCATGACTCAAAGATTCAACAATTTGGTCCTGCTGCAAGGTTAGCTTGTTTTCCAGAAGAAATATCTTAACATCCTTAAAACAAAATGAATATCATGTTGTATGTCATGTTTTAAGGATGTTCGTTGAGAAATTTTACCTAGAAAACAAGACATTAATACAGATTAAGAAAAGATCTTGTTGCAGGATCACAGTACAAGTAAACATGTACCTGTGACTACTGTTCAAAAAAATTTTTTTTAAATAAATGAATACTTTTATTCAGCAAGGACACTCTAAATTGATCAAAAGTGACAGTACAGACAGTACAGAAGAATTCTATTTCAAATAAATGCTGTTCTTTTGAACTTTCTATTTATCAAACAATCTTATAATAATCAAGTGTAGCGTCAGTTCACGTTAGTCAAGCTTGCATCAGCTGACTCTCAGCTTATCCATGTCTTACCTATAGGAATACGACCCCTATCAGATCACTGTATACACATATAAGCTCCTTCAGTATTATCAGCAGCTATCGCGTTTCCCAGGAGCGAATTAACCTCCTCCCTCCCCAGCTACTCCTCTCTTCAGTCAGGATTTGGCAATCTGATTCCCCTTGAATCAGACTAAATTCTCAAATTATGTTGTACATTAAAATACTGAATGAAGGATATCTGCAATATATTCATGTTGGTTCTGTTCTGTTTACCCTAATCGCTGCTCTCCTGCTCTTATCCATGCTAGGCTTGTCCAGAACAGAACCATACCGCCAATCCAAATTGTATGCTAATTGTCAATCGTATTTGACGATAGTGGTGCTTACAGAATTTCATGTTTACTGTAACTAAGTTCTTTCAAAAACATTTTAAAAAATTCTTACAGACCCCAAAATTTTGAATGGCAGCTTATTTTAAAAAGTTATTTTTGTTGTAAATTCTATGGAAAATGTCTTACAAATCTCATAAAACAAATGATATGTAACATGTATATGTGTAACACTCGCGTTAAAAACAAAACACTCAAAATAGTAAAACTATATAGTTCTGACTCTAGATTTTGGAAGAGTGAACCACAATGTAATTTATTCTCTGGTAAATGCCTGTAAATGTACCATCCAATTCAACTGCCAATCAATCCTTTCTTTATTACCCCTTCTTGGACCAATCAGTGTCTGCTGGGATACACAGTAAAGCACAAAGACATCAAACGTGAAATTAATGTTGTGAAGATGTGCAGGTTCAACAGTCTCCCGTGGAACGTCGAATGGCAGAAAACAAATTGCTTTTTGATTAGGGCTGAACCAAAACAGCTGAGCAAAGAAGAAAATTCAGGAAAAATCACAAAGCCGATTTATAATAAATAAATAAAGATGTGCATGTTGAAATCAAGGATCCATGTGTCATTTTGTTGAACCTGTAAATAATTGGATGATTTGGTGTGACACTGAAAGTATTCCCTGATGGACTGTTCCAATATCAAACAAACACTTGATTCTCCAGAGAGACCTGGAGATGGAAGCTTTCCAGTTGTTGGCAAGCAATACCACATATCAAAACACACTAACGAGCACACGCTGACTCTTGTGAACTGAAAACGCCATTATGCAAATCATGCTAATCATGCTTAACTAACAGCTGCTACACACACAGCTGTGCTACACACCGCTGTGATGGAGAAAACACATTAAAGCAGCTTATCTGTGCTGAGGAAGACCAGGGCTCAAAAGTAAGGATAGTAACCAGTGTGTTGTTTCAGCCCAGCCGACAGAACAGCATCTCAGATGCAGATCATGTCTTAAAAACATATGCAGATCATGTAAACCTTAACATTTGTATATCTGTTATTACTGAACACTGTTGCTATGAATTCAGCTGATGTTAATATGTCACCATGGTAACATTGTCGAGCTGCTAAAAGATAAAGCTTTATCGAAATTTCAAGTCTTTTCAGTTAGAATGAGTTAAAAACTATAAAAGTATTATTTTATCATTTTTCCAGCAAAAGTGAATTTATGAAGTAGTTAAATATAACTGTATAACCTGAAGATGTTTTTGCTAATAAAATTAACATTGTATGCATTTATATTTATAATTCTGTACATATGATAAAACAGGAAAAATATCAAATGTTTTTCAAATAAATTTTGTATGTACAGCATTTAAAATAAACTGTATATATACATGCAAACACACCATAACAGAGAGGTATATCACTTAAAATGTATTTAAACTGGATGTTTTTTTTGTTGTTGTTGTTGTTGTTTTTTTCAACAGCTTGTTGTGCTGGACTCCCTATCCAACAGTGATATACGGCAACATTGACATAGCTGTCCATCCATTGACTTCTTGGGTAGAAGAAATAACAGGCACTGACGCTGAAGATCAGAATGGTTTTCCTCAACCAAAGGCTTTTTCATTACACACACCACCTCCCTTCCCAAACTCACATCAGTGGGGACAGACTGCAGTTCAGGCCAGACCCGAACACAGTAACATGACAAATGTCACTTCAGATTCACTTCCGTGTCTCTGTACAGGAATCAGGTGTTTGCCTGGGTGAAGCAGATAACCCTATACATCATTTAAGGCTTCCAGGTGACCAAGTGACACTCAATTCATTTGTTTACATAGACGTTATAGGCAAGTATAAACTAAGGTGATGACAGTGACATTACATCACACACAATGGTTACTCCAGTTTTACACTACTACTTTTGCAGCATGTACTGTGCACAGTATACATGCATATCTTCAGTATGCAAAGAGTACCTGGATGACCTACTGCTTTGTCATATTCAAGCACGAAATAGTGTGTCCCATAATGCAGTGCATCAAATCAAGTTGATGATGGAGAAACAAAGCAATATCAACTGTGATTTTTAACATTTTTTCTTAACTCAAAATGCAATGCATTTTCTCAAAAATGTATTAAAAATGCATGAGTTAGAAAGGATTTATTTCCAAAATGATAACAGAGTTTTCTTAGTATTTTTGATATACTAATATAGTTTTTGTTAATATTTTGAATTAGACTATTTTTACATTTTCTGTTTTACTTTTAGTTTAAGTTTTTGTAATTTGAGTGGCGTTCGCACCAGAGGAACCTTTTCATAGTTCCTAGAACTAATGCTGGAAGTACCCGTTTTTTGGCGTGTTTGCACCGATTTTAGTTCTAGGAACGCCTTTTAGGGAAACTAAATTATCTCCTACTTCAGAGTCGGTCTAACCCAGCACAATACGTAAGTGACGTAAGTGTACACTGATTGGCCGAACACACAAGAAACAGAGCTATGTACACACTCAGTTTGTAGCCTATATATTTACTCTGTGAACTAACTCTACAAACATGGAAAACATTGATAGATAGAAAAACCCCTAAATAGAAATGTGTTTTTGTCATTTTTATTTTATTTTCTATATAGTTTTTGGATTTATTTATAGTTTAATAATAATAATAACCTGAAATTGATACTAACAATGTTGTCAGATGCACATTTTATGTCGCATGTTAATTGCAGTGAGTGGCATTCAGATTCCTAATATAGATAACAAAAATTCTTATTTCTGGTCCAGAAAAGCCTTACTCCCTCTTCTCTCTTTATATTATAATGCTCATTTTCACTTTGGTAAAATTGCAAACTCCCATCTCAGCAGCTTCTTGCTTCAATTAAGAGCTCACTCTCATCCTAAAAATCTACTGAGCTTCCTCGAACACTGTGCTGACTTCACAATATCCAGCTCTTATCCTGACGTGAAAGAGACCGTTAAAATTATTATTGCTCTGTGAAAATCACATCCTAAGAAGCTCATATTCAGAGTGATCAAGACGATATGACTCCCAACTCACACTTGAGCGGTGAAGACGTGATTAACGGGGACTTTAACAACCTCAAACGTAAGAAACTACAAGGACAAGCATTAACATCCTCAAATTAAGTGACATTTTCACAGGTGGCCCATAATGGCTCGCTGACAGACCTGATCCATCATTATTAAACCCACTGACATTGTTAGACCGACATGTCCAGGAAGAATATGATGATTGAAAGATGGCGATGGCCTCACCTGCACAACGCTATTTATGTTCCTCTGGAGTGACAGGGTTTCACAATTTTGCCGGAAGGCTTCCCTCAATCACACAGAAACACACACTATCAGTCTGTCAGCAACCAGCCGAATCCTGCCCACATAACTGGACTCTTCAACTCTAAAACTGACACAAAAATCAGCGAAAACACACACACACACACACACATAAAGAGGTCTCGTACTTTTATTCTATTTAACTGGAGAATTGAGCGCTTTGCGAATCATTTGTTGTTGTGTCCTATAACAAGGCACAGAGGGATCACCGCAGCGAGCAATGCTGTGAAGAGACAATCAGTGCTCAATCTCAAAACCCACCAAAGCACGAATGAGGAAAATGGGAGATCGGAGGTATAGTTAGACTGAATTCCCTCTGGGTTTGTTAGAGAACGCTCAGCCACTGAAACAATGTTACATCATCGGGCTCGTTTTATTCAGTACAATGGTTTCTGAATATATGAAAATCTTAGGAAGGGAAATCGCTCATACTACTATCACTCATACACAAGGTTAAGGATCTAAAGAAAACCGTTAACTTTGTGTTAAAGTAATAGGTCACTAAATAATATAACTTTTTGAAGAATGTATTTTTTGTTCATTGACTCGTATGGAATGTGACTCGGGTTACCGCCGAAGTGTTGCTCCAGGTTTCCCTAAAAGTACAAACCTACTGTAAGTCAGTTTGGACAAGAAAGCATCTGCTGAATGAAGAATACTGTAAAGTAATCATATAAATGACAAGAATATGAGCGATGTATCAGTCCCTCTGGGCTCAAACCTGTCTACTGATGTTCCCCTCGATAAGCAAGATGTCTGGTTGTCTCAGGATCATGAAAGTGAAGAAAGATCTGGGGGAAGCCCTCTTACGTAATGCTGCCATATTCATGTGGGCCGAGGATTTGATTTGAAGAGCCCTGACACAGACCGCTGTCCTCACATTAAAGGTTGTGTAGAAGCTGCGCTATTTCTCTCAGTAAGAACTTCTCCTGCTGATCTAATGGTGTCTTGAGAGGCAGAAAAACAAAAAGGGAGTAAATACTTTTAAGAAATATCTTTGCAGGCCACTCTGCATCATTTATATTGTCAATTAATATTACAATTTTAAATAATTGTTTTCTATTTCAATATATTATAAAATTAGGGATGCTTGATATATCGGCCACCATATCGGTATCAGCCAATACATGTTCATTTTTAACGTTATGGTTATCGGCCCGATAAGAAAATTAGGCCGATATATTAAAGCCAATAAATAATGGGTTATTTCCTCCAGCTGAGACGCTTCAGATGCGAAAAGATCGAAATCTAAAGAAAACTGAGAAAACAGCTCTTAAATACCGTAAACATTTTTACATTTACATTTACATTTAGTCATTTAGCAGACGCTTTTATCCAAAGCGACTTACAAATTAGGACTAAATTAAGCGAGTCATCATGAAGAGGCAAAAACAACAACAACGCAAGGAGTGCTCAAGATACGAAGTTCAGGCATTATTCAGAGTAGCATGTTCCTCAGTAAATGTACCTCCTTAAGGAATATTTAGAAGAAAAACACAAGAATACACGGAATACAGCACAATGCAGAACTCATTCATTATAGTTCGATTATTTTGCTGGCTCAGATAACACAGATTCATTCATTTCTCAGTAAGACTAAAAACAGTTATGATCAATAAAGCTATTAATAACCATCACAAACTGCAAATACACCATTTCTGACTAATATCCACACAGCAACTGCAGAACAACACAATTATATAAATCTGCAAACATGTGGTCCTCACAAAGCTGTTCCCAAACCTGCTTTTATTCAATTAGTCAGTCCTGTACACACACCACCCCCTGCTGGCCGACAAAAGAAATGCACAACACATCACAAACACTTTTGAATTTATAGCGTCTCACACAGTTGATAAACTACAAGCTGTTCCAGTAAGCATCCCTGGCATTATAGGACTACTTAAAGAGCATTTAATGGATTGATTTACTTCATTTCTCAAAACAATGTCAATATTTAATTGTTTTTTTTGTTTTGTTTTCTTAATTCATCACACTGAGAAATTTGACCTGCTCTCCTTCAGACGTCACACTGACATCACATGACATCCATTAATGTCTTGAACTGATGGATGAGAGAAAGCTGATCTGTGTCAGAGTCTGACATCATGTCTTCACAGAACTCGATCTCCACCTAGTGTTCAAATCTGGTAATAACAATCATCCGGTGCTACAGCGCTGTCAAATCAAGGCTCATGATTTCAGAAGGTCATTACTTGGGGTTATAATGGAAAAGTGAATGGCTGGGAAACCATTAAGCACTGACCACAAGATTGTATCCGGCTATGTCCAGTTATTCACTATGGTCAATGTGCAACTGAAACTTAGAAGACACCAATATGTGCATAGGAATGGTGTTAAATTGCACAAATTAGATATTGCAATGTTGAAATGTCAATTAGATGTTCTTTTTATGAAGGAAAGAGCAGCACCTGATAGACAGCAAAAGATCAGCATTTAGGTAAACTTAGGTTTCGGCTAATCTACGTAATTAAATGTCATATGATGCCATCTTTCCATTGCAAAGGTGAAAATAGATGCAACAAAAAGAAAAGACCAATTACAATTCAGCATGCAACTATTACAATAGCACAATTGCTATTCTAGTAATGCAACATTCTAGTCCAAATTGCCCATCTAAGCATGAAATTATCTTGAAAAAAAATCAAGATATTAATTATTATTTTTTAAAATGAAGACTTAAAAGATTAAGTAGTGAAAATCCACTAAAATTACTTGTGCAAGCACTGTAAAACATACTATGAATGTCTGGGGAGGAAATTGGAGGTTGAAATGCAACAGCTGATAGTTGGTGGTTTTTAGCAGGTGTAATGAAATCGCGTTTGTGGGTCAAACGTAATTCCACTGAGTGCTGCCCTGGCGGATGCATGTCAAGGAGAGGAGTGTGTGTTCTACGTATCACCTAAAACATTCAGGTTATACACCTTACACTCTAACACAACAACATGTAGGGCACAACAAAGATACAATTATTTGCTTACAATTTAGTACAATTTGAGTACAAAGGGTGAATTTCAATATTCATATTACATGCATGTGATCAGCTAAAGACAAAAAAGAAAGAACCCCCCGCCCCCCAATTATTGAAATATTTTTATTACGTTGATTAAAGAAATATCTTATCGAAACAAAAACACAGTGCTGTACTCCACTCTGAAACATGCAGCACATTTTAGATTATATATTTTATATATGTTTACAACACAACTGTTGCGATTTGATGATCATAAGAAATAGGGGTGGGCAATATGACCAAAATCGTATATTTCACGATAACGATATATATCACGATATAGTTATTTTTGCTTTAAATACGTTTTTTATGATATTAAAATATTTATACCATTGAAATGTCATAATTCTTATCACCATTTTCAATACCACAAAAAAACGAGGACTAATATATAAAAAATAACTCTCAAGCTTACTACAGACACGTCAACAGTGATTGTTTACTAACTAATTGACCCTTCGCAGGGAGTTTGATTGACAGGCGATCTGACCAATCATAATCCGCCATTTTTGTCCGACAAACCAGTCAGAAGAGTTAGTAGATTAACGTTGGAGAATTTGAACTTGAAAAATGGAGTGTACTGACGTCTTTCCGCGCTTAAAACAACATTCCTCCTTATGTTCATTCATGTTTATTTGATGCTATAAATTAACTAGAAGGAATAGATGATCGGTTTATGAGGAGCTTTGACTGAGCGATCTGTCAGACACATTAAAGAGCCACAAAAAGGTATTTATTGTTTAAATTCTTTAAAAAATTACCAAATTTGAAAGTTGAGACTGTTTCATATCAAAAGTAACATGGTCTGTCCTGTCTGTCAGCGCGTTGTCAGTGTCCTCTCTGCTCCACGATGTGTGTTTCACTGTGTGAGAACATGGTGTGGTGTGAGAGAGGCGTGGCTTGTCGGACATAGCAACAGTAACTAAAAGGGACGGGTCTTTGGGAACGGTCAATTACAAGCATATATGAAAACAAACTACAATAGAACAAAGACACAAATGAAACAGACCTACACGAAAAACTTCAAGCACTATAAATAAGAAATAGGCCTACTACATAAATTGTATAAAGTAATCAAATGAAAAGAAAAGAAAAAAACAGTGCATTGCAGTCAGTGGTAATGTATATATATATAAGGCTGATGTGCACACTGAAATTCAGCCTTTTGTTTTAAGGCAAGTGAAATAAATAAAGCAGATTTGGGATGCATGGGCTACTAACCCTACTGTCAAACTTAAGTGCGCTGCAATCAAAGCCCAATCTTGTGCACACTGATAACAGATCTGCCCGTGTTAACCTAGTAAGTACTGATGTTACACAAGTACCATATTGTCTGGCTTAAGGAGACATGCAATAAGGCATGAGAGGCATTCTCTTTCGCAGCTTCAGTGTCCATCTATCCCTCCATCCTTAAATTAGTGATGAGCGTGATCGGAAATGAATGTTTCTGCCTGATCCGGGTGCAGCTTGCATTGAAGATCAAGGAATGATGGAAGATACTCCCCTCTGTTAATCTAATAAAATCATTTAAAGCACAAAATGGTTTCAAGAGAAGATTTATGCAAATGCGAATGCTGACTAAACCGGTCATTCAATACAGACACTAGTGTTGGGCGACACTCATAGTCAAATCCTCTTGCGTCAGCGTGTGAGATCACTGATACATGATATTATCTTCGGGGAGCATATTTGCTAATTTATTGGATTATTAATTTACCTATTTATTTACTCATTCACTTAATTATACTTACTTTTATTATCAAGGGAAATTATGCACGTGAAATGTGAATCGTCGTTCATCATTTTGCAGGGAAAGATGAAATTGTGATAAAGAAAAAAGTCATGTCGATATATTGGAAATTTTTCAGTTTTAAATCATGAAGGCGAGCCAGTGGATATCACACAAGCAATGTGCAAACCCTGCGTGAGATTTATGGTAGTGAAGAAGTCTCGAACCACATTCAATTATTCACTATAAAAAGTGAAGGTAAAAACTGACCAAGCTTCCGGCATCTGACACTGCATTAATATTGCATATTGACGACGAAAGATGAATCTACTTCAACATTTGCTGATAACTGTATATAACCGTCTCGTAAGTACTGCAACATTTTTTTGAAGTATTTAGTGTTAAACAAGTTGTTTTTGAAAGTCTGTTTGAAATAAAGCTGCACTTAATTTTCATTGATGAATAATTATTGAAGTGTTCAGACCTATTATTGACCGCTACTATTTTTTTATTAAAATTTTTTTTTTTTAATTACATAATTCATTAAATACAATGTAATTAAATGTTTTTAAAACATTTTCAATGAGAAATAAGCTAATCTATCTAATCTATCTAATCTTTTATTATCCCTGTAGCACGTCGGTTATGAGGTGCTGCGCTATGAAATTATAGCGGGGCAAATAAATTTTAATATTAATTTAATAATAATAATAATAATAATAATAATAATAATTTAATACATTAATTGGAAATGCCAAATCCTCTTAATAGTTGATGCTTTGATATCTAGCTATGATCGATACAAGATATCATCATCCATCTATATTTTAGAAACGGTTTCTATTTTTCTGTGACATCGCGCTGGAACACCAAACACAAAGTGTGGCAATGATAATCTCAGGTGCTGTTTATGTGCTTTATTTAAATGTTAAAAGGGTGCAGTGTAACTTTGAATATCATTTAGTGCTCCAGCTTTGAAGCCGTAAAAGCAACAATGGATAATTCACCTCAGATCTTGAAATTAAACAAATGGAAACAAGAACTCTCAAATTGTGAACAAACAGGTGTATTCTTTGACATAGATTGTTTTAGTAACTCAGTAGCCTATGTATTTTTAATAATGTTTAAATGGTGTAATATTTGTGAATTTGATTATGTAGCCTCATCCATTTTCTTGCGAGTATCGTCAAGAATACTCTCTGGTGCTGCGAGACTCCGCCCACACGCTGTTCTGATTGGCTGTGGGATTTGATTGATTTTGACACATTATTTGTCGCTGGAATCTTATCACATCGCGTCTGGTTAGGACACGGTGTTAGGGTAGGGATACACCAAACTGACGCCAAAGAACTAGCGGATGAAAGCCGGCTGTGTTGTTGCCTCAAAAAAAAAAATGGGGCAAAAAAGCTTCACTTAAACACCGAGAGAACTACAGCCGACTGTCAACTAGCATGCACGTTCTGCGCCTGCGTGTAAATGATATATCCATCTATATTCGACATTCAAAAAGAGAAACCGAAGCTGCAGGCTGCAAATACACAGACTGTAAACACAGCAGCGCGAGGTTATCAATCCTGCTTATCACTTTTTTTATTCCACTCCACTCATGTTTATATTAAAATATTTGCCCAGGAACACTCAGGTAAGATGATGTAAAATTAGAACAGCCTTCTATCTGTCCCGTTTTGACTTCTTTGCTCGCTGTTTTGCCATTATTCTTGTACACTGACTCATTCACTAAGCTGAACAGCCAATCAGAGTTCTCTCTCTCTCACTAGCGATTCTACATGCTGAATCAGCCATAAAAAACCCTATCGCCGTCCAACTTGAGCCAACGGTGCAGAACACACCGGAAAAACTAAGTCGGTCGACGCTCAAAAAGAGAGAGCATGACTGAATGATTTAAAATTGCTTGAATAAAATTGACAAGTCGTGCATATGATAAACTTTAGTGACGATGAAAATTCTGTCCCAAAACACAAGCAAAAGTTGTGCAGCTCGCTTGAACAGACGATGTGTTGATGTGAAGCCATGTGCGCATCTTGAAAGTGAGAGAGAAGATGCTGTAATGCAGAATCACTCTCACTGTTTGTGAAATTATGTCTCACAAAGTTTTCAAATTACTAATTTGATCTGATAATCTGTGTGGATTAATTTGCTCATTGAACCAACAAGCTAATTGAATAAATGTTTGCGGGAATTTCCCGCCTTTTAAGTGCGAAACCAGCAGGAATGAGCAAAGTTATGTGTAATACCTGCAATCATGTGCCAAAATGAAGCCCTGAAGCCACTGCATTTCAGCCAAAAAGACACTGGATGTGCAATAGAGATAATTGTGTTTTTTGTCAATGGCACTAATTTTCATCGTGTATGTGCTCTATGACCCATTGTTTTTCAATATGATGGGAGAACCAACATATGCCTTGTAATGCGAGCCCCGCTCTCAGAACTGATACCAGATCAGATGTTAACGGTCGGCTGAGCGAGCGTTACAGTAAAGCACAATAGACACGCTGACCGACTGCTGTCCCTGATACACAACACCAGACAGCTAAACACCAGCACATGACAACACTATCCATTGCATAACAACTCAACATATCATGACAAAAGTACTGTTTTTACCTGATGCATGCATGAATACTGCAGCATCACTTGTCAATGATTCTGCATGAGTAAAAACTCAAAACACTGAAGTTTTTCTGCAACAGGGAGCTGACACAGATCCATATAAATTTCTTAACCCGAAGCAAGGATGCTGAGAATCCATCAATCCCATAATATGGAAGACAATCTTGCCACATGCTGAGATGATGCTCTCTCTGGGCACTTTTTCCTCCACCTCGCCTCAGAGATTGATATGTCCTTCCCTCATTGTTGGGCAAATATGCCAGCGACCTAGTTGATGAAAATAAACCTTGGCTGCTCGCATTGAGATGAGCAAATGGACCACAGTCACCAAAGTCACACAGTTCTGCTTTGGGCATTTTAGTATTAGGCAGTATGGCCAAAATCGACGCAGTAACTGTATACAAAATCTATTTGATAACTATATAATTTTTGCTAGAAATTCAAAAACATTTATTAGAAACAAAAACCAGGAATGCATTACAAATATATGTTCCGAGCCATTATGAGGCAGAAATAAAATTGCAAATATACCTGGCAACTAACTGAAATAGAATAAGTTTGATGAAATACCAGAATTACTAAAACTAATTCAAATAAGTTAAACTAAAGCAAGCTAAATAGAAATATTCTGTTTTATATGCAAAACTTTTATTAGAAACAAAAACCCCACAACAGTAATGCATTACAAATATGTTCCAAGCCATTTCAAGGCTGTTGCAAGCTTGTGAATATACCATATACCACACCAAGTTACAACGTTGCTGGGCAATCACAAACAGCCGACAAGTTTACCGTGTTTACACCGGACACAAGCAGAACAACTTCCTGAAACGAAATCGCTCCCATCAAGTGCCAAACAAAAAAAAAGAATCAGAAAAATAGCTCAATACGCACTTCGATATGAAACTACGCTGTCCGAATGACCACAAAGTCCAGTGGACGTAACGGCTTACTTTGTTTCTTTCTTACCTGTACTTCATGCCCGTCTGGTACGATACACACTCCTCCAGCGCCAGGCCATTCATCTTAAGGAAGTCTTCCATGTTCTTGATCTGGGCAGCGACTCTTTGCTCCCTGAGCCGCTGGAGTTCGGCCTGGTCCGTCTGCCTCGGAGGCTGGTTCAGACCTTGGTCCGAGTGGTAGCGGCTTATGCCGCTCCGAATACTCTCGCTGTAGGACATGGACAACATCTTGCCTCCGCTGCTGCAACTACTGCTCTTACGCACGCCGCTCGCCCCCGCCGGTTTGGGGATCTGCAGGTTTTCGGAAGGGAGAGTGGATTTCCGGCGCCCAACGGTCCCCCCCGCATACCCACCACCCGCAAACATGATTACGCCCCGTCCCCTACCACCCCGCTCTCACACACTTTTCACAGACGCTCTCGCACCTGTCTGATTCTGCCACCAGTTACACACACACATGCACACACACACACGCACCAAGCACAAGCGGGCTTGGGAAACTGGGACCAAGACTGAGCCGAGAGCTGGGTTGAGGCATCGCCTTAAATAGCACAGGTGAGGAGGGAACAAAACAGGTCTGAGCTATCAGTGGCAGAGAACTCTGGACATGCGTCTTGTAATCAGAGACGGTCCCGCCTCTTTCCTGACCAATACAATGGCACAGGAGCAAGACTCAGGTGGGTTCAGGCAGGTGCTATGAGCCTCAGGTAAGAAGAAACACCAGAGGGCATACACAACACACAAATTAGGCACATGCAAGAAACCCATCAGTCTAGACTGCACATGCGATGTACAGACATGCATTGCAGGTCACCTGGGAGGGAAGTGACACCATTCATGTGTGTCCAGGGAAAGTGATTCACTTAAAACCTGTTATACTGCCAGGATGCAACAGCTCTGAATTATTTTGTTATTCTGTAATTCTACATTTTCAAGATTAGATCAATCATTCAAAGCAATCAGCTGAAATAAAGAAAAAAAACTCCTGTTGATCCATCTAAGTACCAATAAAATGTAAAAAATTTAAGTGGTTAATAAAAAGGGTTTTGAGCTTTTGGTGCTGTCTTTTGGTACACAAACACATTTATACTGACAGGGTTTTGAGGTATGCAGCAACTACCAATAGGAGTAAAGACAGTGAAGCTCATGTGATCAATCACCTGATTAAGTGTTGTTACTGTTAACTAAAACTAGAAGTATTAAAAATAGTTTTTTTTTAATTGAAATAAAAGGTGAAATAAAATGTAAATATAAGATGAAAAACTTGAATATTAGAAATGTTGCCTTGGAAACTAACTGAAATAAAATAAGTTTAAGTTTAGGTACTAAAATGAATAAAAATCAATTTAAACTTAAATAATTTAAAGAATATTAATTATTTTTTTAAATGACAAAGCACATAACAAAATTACTAAAACTTTAACAAAAATTTAAATGATAACTGAAAATATAATATTTCAAAATATTTCTAAATATTATAACAGCAAGAAAAATAAGTGTGATACAGATACTGCAGTCAAGTAGTAACATCTGCTATCAGTCAAAAGTACAGACACTAGGCAAAATCCAAAGATTTTGAACTGGGTTGAACACAGCTTGAACTGGGATAGGATAATGTCATTTAATACAAAAAATTAATACATGCAAAACCATAATAAATAAATAATTTGAATGCATTAATGTATCGCATAATGTAATATTTTACATTTACATATTTGCATTTGGCAGACGCTTTATCCAAAGCGACTTGTATTGCATTCCAAGGTACACATTTACATTCTTATTGCTTCTTATCATTCTTACTATAATATAAAGTATATATATGTCAGATACCGTTTTTTTGCCCCTTTGCAAAACTGTCTGCCACCAAAAACTTGCAAACATCTCCATAGAACACTGTGCAGAAGGTTCTTTATCATAAGCCTGTATTGATCCTATGAATCTTGACTGAATGATGTACAGTGCTGCAAAAACCACTCAACTACTGCAGAGTGTTTCCATACGCAAAGAGCTTCACTCAAACAAACTGCAACTAAAAAAAACATCCTCTGAACTAAAAGACTACATCATCTAGTAGTATTGCATGTACAATGTGTGATGCTACAATAACAGGTGTAGCCATTTGAAGCATAATGCAAAAGAAGGTACGGGATGAAAATTAAAGGGGTGCACCCATGCGGTCCCTGTTATTATACAGGACATCGTGCAGAATAACGCCTTAAAACACACCGACACATACACACAGGTGGGCAGTCGCACCAGAGACAGAATAAGCGCGAAAACTTACCCGAGGTCTTGGAGATCGGCTCATGAACAAGACATATGAATGTCAATCTGCTCTTTTAAACTCAGCTGGAATCCAGCGGTCCACCCAAACTGGGTGTGTCTTACATGCCAGCATCTAAACTGATTAGTGAAGAAGAGAGCATCGCCCTCATCCTCCAACCCCCATCCCGCCTTTAACTCCAGCCGACTCCATGAAGGAAATCCATTTATGTCATTTGAGGTGGGAGCAATTTGTTTCTGCTAAACGCAGCAAATAATATCTGGTCTAAATTATTCAAAGAAGCTTTTGCACTAAAAGCTTTTGATTGTTGTTCCACATGTGATAATAGATAAAGGCATTTTAGTGCACTAATAATGCCTGTGTGAGCTTGTGGATCTTCAGGAAAACACAGACACAGCCATATCAGTGTGAAATTCAAAATCAGCACTTTTTTTTTTTAGCACAAATGAATATGCCAGGTATAAATATTCAACAAACAAAATAAAAACATTAATGTCCAAATGGCTCTCCACTGACTAGATACCAAATGAAAAAACCTATACCAAAATGTATTTAAAATCTGTTTATTTAAGCATACTACAAATGCATTAACAAATTTACTGACATATCGCTTGAGACTTACTGGTATAAATATTATAATTCAACTTTATTTGGAGTACTTACTTATTGCACAATGCACATTTCTTAATATTAAGCCTAAAATGTGTTTTAATATCACTATTAATAAGGATAGTATGATCACTGTAAATGCAAGATATTTAAAGTGTACCTAAAGTGCACTTGCAATAGTTCCACTTTAGCACAATCCAATGTATTTAAGTATTAGTTGGACCTCAGCACTATTTCCGGATAACTAAAGTGCATCAAGTACAAAACAGACAAAAATGCATTTTTCTACAAAAAGTAAACGACCATCAAACCACAATCATCACCGTTCACACATATGACAGCCACTTTAACCTACACATGAAACGATACTTGCACATCCATCTTTAATGGTCTAAATGAAAGTGAAAGAGAAGTTCAACAGCCAATGTTAAAACATTCATCCTGAAAATCAATGAAGCCCCCTTACCGGAAATCACCAGATTCAATACTCATAAAGAGCTGGAATATATATATATATATATAATATATATATCAACTCGTTAACTAAATGAGTCTTCCACATTATATGCAGATATATGCCAACGTACATCTTTTATTAGAAATAATGCAGTATTGTCTTTGCATTGATCCGGACTTTTAAGTGGACTATGTTGTGTTTGTTTTTCTCACGGTTTCCAGAGAGGTAGTGCTATGCTCAGATTGCAGTGTTTTGTTTTTCTAAAGGCTTTATAGAAAGTTTCTATACGTTAACATAACATATAGTTAATGCAATAACACTAAAAAACAAATCAACAATATTTTTCTTTTAAGTTAATTTTGGCATATACTAATGTTTTTTTTTTTTACATTTCAAGATGTATAAATGATCATCAACTAATAATGAACCTTGAATTAACCTAGATTAAAAAATGTTGTATCTTATTTGTGCGTTCAGATTGGTATTTTTCAGACCTCAAAACACTGCATTGAAGTCACTGCATTATGTGCTGCAATGAGGGGTGTGCCATTTAACAGGGAGGACTGCAGTAAATCCCACAGAGCAAACAGTTACAGCCAGTTTACTCACTGAATCTGTTAAATCTCAGTTCTCAAAGAACTAGTCACAATATGATCTTCATACAGTACTATATGTGTGCTATACACATGTTATACACATAAAAAAAAAAAAAAAAGACACAAAACATAACACAACACAACTAAAACCTACAAAAAAGTAGCCATTAACACACTCCAATAATGACTGAAATGAGGTAATCTTCCTTTCCCATCACTCTATCTGTGTGTTAGGGTGAAACATGGTGATCAATTCCTGTCAAGCGGATCTGTGTGATGCGACGTTAAAAGACTTTGAGCTTAAAAGGACAAAAATGTGAAAGGCTGTGAAATCAAAATTCAATAGAGTGCTCATTAGCCTCAGCGCTACGGAGTCAGGGGTTTTAACAACCCATCAGCAAAACAACTCCTTTTTTCAACCCATAAAAATATGATCCCTCACTAAAACAGGAAGAAAAGTGCACTGCAGATGAGGGTGAAAGGGATGCGTTCAATCTGATCGCTAAAAGCAGCTGCTGCATAAATGCTTTCAGGTGAGCTCACGCCATCAGCAGGGAGCGACTTCAAAAATATACTCCATTATTGTGTTCGTACAGCTTTTTCAGACGTCATAAAGGCCTGACAGTTATGTATACATGCACCTCCAGTGCGTTTGAAGCATGCAAATAAAGTTAGTGAATTAGTGTGAAAATCTTAATAATACAAATCAAATAAGTGCAATGAATTTTGGCTCAGGGCTCAACAAAGAGAGCCCAGCGACAGTAGGCACTTTTCCATTACAGATTTGTGCAAAACTTTTGCAATTTTTTCTAAATATCAATAAAAAAACTATTGCGAAATGACGGAGTTTCCATTAACCGATGTTATGCGACTAAAACATCATTTATTCCTCTCGCGATAAGTCATTCCAAAAATCATGGCAACGGACGTTGGTAGGTTTATATATATCACAGCCACCGCACTAGACATTATTATTATTAATGGAAGGAAACATAGACGTGTTATCCAAGCATTAATGGCAAGGAAAGACCCTTACTGTGAGCGGCACATGTGAGGTGTTTCTGGGTGTTTCTCACTCATTTCTGCTCCGAGGTCTTGATTGTGGCACCTCTATGAGGTTTAGAATCCAGTTGAATTTAATAAGGAACTCTGTCTCGTATTCTGTCCAAACACACCGCACCTTCTAAGTCAGGTGACTGTAAATGCGCAAAAACTGTTTCCATTGCAGTTTTGCAAAATATTCCTTTTTCGAATTGCCTGAAAAACCACCTCATGCGAGCGTAAAAACTTTTTTGCGATAAACGGGGTTTTTTGCGAAATTGACGTGTTTCCATTGGGCGTATTTCCAATTCGCAATTTCAATTTGCGCAAGAGTAATGGAAACGCGGCTAGTGTCAGTGCTTTGGGTGATTTCTTATACGTCACCATAAAACATGTTCGCTAATCATGTAAATGTATGCCTTTGGTATTATTTGTTGTATTAATAAAGGTTGTAAATTCTGCTGATTTTACGGTAATTGTTTCTTGCTAGTTAACATTAGGTTTTGCCAAATTGCAAGAATTACAAGGAAGAATTTATTAAAATTGGTTCAAGTGCATAAATTAATAGCTTTAAATGGAAAGCCGAATGATTCCCGGCTATAGTTATTTTATTATAATGAAAAAACCTAATAAATTATTTGCTTTAACCAGTTTTCTTTTTCTTGGCAAACAAATGAATTTAAAAAAATCTAGTTATCAATATTCATTGCTGGCATATTAAAAAAAAATAATAATAATTTTTGCTAAAAATAAAATAGTTCCTGAAAAAAAAAAAACTTTAAGATGTTGCCACTGACAATATTCACAGAACATGTTCAACTAAAAAATATTTGTATTATTGAACCTATAATAATTGATCTGCCTGTAAAGCGCACAGAATAAATAACCACACTCTACAAGTGTTGGTTAAGCCAAGACAATAAACAGAATATGTTTAAATAGAAAACACACACCGGCATAAATATCTAACCAAGTGTGAATTTGGGATGAAATATGATTCCTCATATGAGATTACTGAACATTCACTGCTTCTCCGGGCTCGTGTTTGTCGTGCTTTGAGTTTCAGAAGTGTTCCACAGCCAAGGAAACCTGAACTCCATGACTTACCTGCAACACTGTTTTAATTCTACATGGAGTGAAATTAAATCTAAGAGCTTTGTGTTAGGGACACTACTTAGTGAGCATTATTCTGACACACACCACTGTACTGTAGACTGGTATACAACTCAAACACATGCACAGATTACAAGTGAGATTAGATGTTCCCACTGAATGTAAACTATCCCTTTTTACAAGTATACAACAATATTAAGCACCAGTTAGTCTCAATTCATCCCACTGTAATTCTACAATACATGTTGCATTTATTATTTATCCGCTGTTAAACATTACACGCAAATAACGTTGTAGTCACGCGTACTTTGAATATTATTCCCTTACGCTTTCAGAAGTATAATGCCATAATCACACCGGTATCAGGAGCAGCTAAACTAAGAATGAACCCATGACTTGAAAGTGCTTTCCAAAACAGATGAAAACGAATGCAGTATCAGATGGCCATGGCTAATTAATCAGCAAACAAAAGAGGTACCTGTAAAACTGCAGCTGCCGTTTTGGGCTCCCATATCTCGCACTGAGGGCAGCATGAAAGAGAGAGAGAGAGAGAGAGAGAGACAAGACCGAAAGGAAAGCTTAGTCTTACAGGCAAAAGGGGAAAGAACAGTGAGAGGCCATTAAACAAACACGTGCACGTGCACATATACACAAGTGCAGTATCAGCTTCAGCAGTGACATATGAACATGAGCTCAGAGGAATAGATTCAACACTGATATAAAGAAAGACATAGAGAAATTTGAAGAATTTAGTTCTAGAATGAAAGGACAATATGGCCAGACATCAAAAATAAGAACACCACAACATTAAAACATAATGCTAATTTTTTCTAAATAGCTATTAGAAAAAAATGCTATTATTTCTAAACCAATATTTTTTTTTTTACTTTTTAGTCTAATAGTGAAACATGAGTAATCAATATTTTTGCTCCATTTTCTGAAAGGGGATTTTTTTCGTTTATGGGTATGTTTGCATAAAGATGGCCTTAAAGCTAACACATTTTTACAAAAAAAAAAACTATTTCTGTTTCTGAACTGTCACATTTGATGACATGTTCGCTAATCATATAGATGTGCTTTATGCCTTGCAAATGTAAACATTGTTTTTTTTTTCTTACTAGTTAACATTAGGTTTCATCAAAATTCTACGAATTATTGAGAATAATTATTATTGTAAATTAATAGCTGTCATGGAAAGCTGAACGATTATTGCAAACACTCTAATTTGGATTTTGTCTGGTCAGAAATATTATTTTCAGCTAACAAACATTAAAAAGACTTTAAAGCTTTAAAGTTTAATGAATGTTTGAAATTACACTTTAGGTTGAAACAAACTTGCAGCGCCACCTGCTGTTCAAAACCAGAACAGCTGGCAAACCCTGAGGGGAATGAAAACACAGAGTCACAGAAGATCAGAGCAAATTCATCAGGAAGTTTCCAGCAATGGTGAAATTAAGTCAGGGCTCTGATTAAGTGGGATGCTGGGCATTATGCAAAGCACTTGACCACGCTCGCCCTTTCTACTGGGAAGCCCAGCAGAACTGCAGCCTAAATCACTCGGTATGCTAGATGAACATAATTAATTGCATATACACAGACCCTGCAGCAGGGATAAAGCAGATTTTGAATGGTGCAAATGCATCTTTCTAAAAATGATCACTGTAATACAACTAATGTGGCTGGTGACGTAAGCGTTGTTAGACGGCAATATAAGAATTGACTTGGCAGTTCACATGATAACATGTCTGAAACCTGTTATTTATAATCAATAGGTGCTTTTGCAGTGCGGCTCATTTTCAGACTCCCATCTGCTCTCTAAAACTCTGAGCTAGGTCACACAGGACGTGTTATGCATGACGTGTGTATCTGTGTCACACTTCTCAGAGCATCCTACACAGTCACACAGTTTCTGAGAGAGTCTGAAGCTCTGGTGGCTTGCAAATTCCCCTAAATAAAACTAAGTATAACTCTTTCAATTTTACGTACTTAACTAAACCTGATGAAGTGCAGAACGTTTGTTTAAATGATTACCATCTATCCCAGGGAAACGTATTAGTCTTAAGTAAAAACACAAGTCCAACACTGAACGCCCTTGGTCATGCTTTAAAGCCATGAAATGTACACTACTGTTCAAAATTATAGGGTCATTAAGATTTGTTTTAAAAAGAAATTAATACTTTTCATCCAGCAAAGATGATTACATTTCTTAAAAGTGACAGACATTTATAATGTCACAAATGATTTCTATTTCAAATAACCGTTGTTCCTTTTGATAAAAGGATCCTGAAAAAATGACCACAAAATATGAAGCAGCAACTGTTTTCAACATTGATAATAATCGGAAATGTTTCTTGAGCATCAGATCATCATATTAGAGTGATTTCTGAAGGATCATGTGACACTGAAGACTGGAGTAATGATGCTGAAAATTCAGCTTTGATCACAGGAATAAATTACATTTTGAAAATATTAAAACAAAACAGTCAGTGTAATTTGTAACAGTATTTTTTTCTTTACAGTTTTTACTGTATTTACAATCAAATAAATGCAGCCTTGATGAGCACAAGAGACATCTTTTAAAAACTTCTTTTTTTTTTTTAATTCCTACAAACCCCAAACCTTTGACCAGTAGTGTAATTTTACAAAAGATTTTTTCTTAAAAAATATGGAAAGTGCTAATAAACTGTTATTCATCAAACACTGACTTTATGGTTTATGCAGCGAGGATGAAGTCAAAAAATAAATGAAAACACAAATGAGCATAAATGAATGATGCAACAGCACAATCAGAGCAGCTGTTTAGGTGTGAATGTGTGTGTGAGAGTGCATACAGACCTGTAGACCATGCCTGGGGAGCCTGTCTGTCTGAGAGAGAGGCGGGCGGGAGAGTCTGTGGTCGATTCGGGATACATGGGGAACGGGAGAGTGGGGGGTGTGGCCAGGCTGCCAAGGGGTCTCTCTCTCTCCTGTCAACCGACACGTCTGTCTCTCACCTTACAGGACCTCTGAAAAACACAAACGCAGATGAAAGTTTCAGCAAATGCTAGAGTGCATTAATATACAACATGAATCTGAGCAGCAACTGCACTGTAAGAATGCATTAACACCACTAGAGGGCGATTCTGCACAACGGTAAATGACGATGATGAGTAGAACATGGCCAACACACCAAAAGAAATTTGTTTGTGCAGCTAATCCATAATACAAAGCAATGATAGTGTCACACAATGCTGAGCTGCTGAATTTACTGCGCCAGAGCTAAATAAATCATATTTTGCTTGAGTAATGAGGTTGTATGAAGATTGAACTAATGTAGATTGATTTAGGAAATTTTGATTTTTTTTTTTTTTAAATGATGGTCAAAAAGATTCATAAACTCCCAAGTTATCCGTTTGAATCATTCAAACTATTTTGTCACAGAATCCACTAAAGCGATTAATGAATTAGCATCCGACTCACTATAACTTCAAGTCATAGTAATTTTCATTGGGAAATGTTATTGTATTATGCATACTTAAATCAGTACAATTACTGACTAGGTTGTTCATATAACAATGGTAGGCCTAGTTAAAGATACACATTCACAAAACAAACAAAAACATAATAGTTACAAAACAGTGTTTTTTTGTTTAGTATGTTAAGACCACATAAGTGCTGATAATATCCTAAACGCGCCACACACACATGGAAGTGAGATCCACGGCTTACAGATAGTGTGAATGACAGGCTGCTTTCTGACACCCTTCTGTCCTGCCCTTGCTAGGTGTTCCTATTGCATTAAGAGTATGTACGCATAGAGCAAGGCAGAAGGATAGTGACAGAGAGAGAGAGAGTCAGATAATGGTTGTAAGACAGACACAAAAAGGGAACTAGGGTTGTATAAGGTAGAGAAGAGAGAAGTGAAAGTAATACAGGGAAAAAAGAAAGAAAGCTGACATTAATGTCAGAAGAGCTTTCTTGGAAACCGTTTAGTAAATACTCAAGTCTCCTTCAAAAACCAGTTCATAAGACATGAGGCGTAAATAAACATACGCACGTTCATATGAAGTAAAACATGTAAACATAAGCGTCATGTTACTGCGCATGTCCACAAGGTATTTTTGAATTATACTAAAAAAATGTCAGATTCAAGCATTTACATGCTTACATTTTTTCCCTGCTGATCGGTTTACATGCACTGTAAAAAATGATATGGTCAACTTTCTTAAATTATAGCCTACTTTATTGAAATAATAATAAACAGCAAATACTTTTGGTTATATAGAGTGTCGTCAATAATTCTTGATAACATGATCATCTCTTCCTATTAAACATGATTGAACATCTGAAGATATGTTGAAAGATACAGTACAACTTACTGAAACGTATTATATCTCGTGTAATCTCTCAATCAGTGTTTCACCGGCGGAAGGACATCAGTAAAACTGCTTGTAATAACTATAATTCTTGCATGTTTGCACTGACCGCTTCAGAGCATCGAGTATCTTCCTCCGCACAGGGACAGGCAGGTAGGAGGGCGAAATGCACTGTTTCCAAACTGGAGGAGTTTATTGGCCCTTGTGAGGTTCTAACGAACACCTTTGCATTTAACACACACACACACACACACACACACACACACACACACACACACACACACACACATTAGCATTCTTTACAGCCACCTCTCATTTCAGCACTTATTACTCTAAAGCCTTATTCGAACAGGATTAACTTTACAAGAGTAGATGGAGTAATGTAATTTTACCACAGGATGTCTGTAATATTAATGGCCAATTCGCACGGGATAAGATATCTCAGTAAAACTAGCAGAAGTGGGAGAGTAACTCGATTTGCGCATCGCCGTCACTCCTGTCGTCATGTGTGTATTACGTTACTTCCTGATACCACATGCAACCACATATAACCTATATTTATTTATTTATATATATATATATATATATATATATATATATATATATATATATATATATATATATATATATAAAATATTAACTTCAGATTGGATTGTGTTGGTAAAAGGCACTTACCTAACGCTAAAAGATGTTTTGTGCCTCTAACAAGTGCTTCGATCTTCTTTCTGATCTGAATGGTGTGTGGAAAACGCCACAGACTCGTCCCAGCGTCTAGAACGCAACTGAATGCCTTATCAAGCGTCTCCATACTTGAAAAACAGCGGAAAACTACTTTTAAACAGGAAATGACTAAATATTTACGTACATATTTACAGCGGGTCTATTCGCATGTGATTAGTATTACCTGAGGTCATTTTTCCGGACCTTTTTACTGAAGGTAAAAGTCGGCGTAATCTTTACTGACATTGTCCGTAATGATTACTGAGATGCACATTCGGACGGGACTAAAATCACAGAGAAGCTCTGGTAATTATTACTTTACCCCACCTCTCCATGTTAAACTAGTCCCGTCCTAATAGGGCTTTACACGAGTGCGGCTAAAGGACACGCTAAAGGACACATTATTGTACTGCTTATCAAGGTGACTGTCCCTCCCATCTATCTCCACATACATGTGCTCTGACACCAGGAATAAGGTCTTTCCATTTCCCATTTTACGCTGCCTGCCCACCTCTTTCCATCACGCTAAGCGGGAAACGCTGGATGGATGTGTCTCGTGAGAGAAGGGCACTGTATGCAGTGTAGTAAAGAGAAGCTGAGGTCACACATCAGAGGAGTAACTGCGAGGAGGAGAAGCACAAGGTGACCGTAACAGTTAGTCCTCTTTAGCCCAGGCTGACAAAGTGCTCATGTTGCAAATAATGTGGTTCAGATGGGCTATAAATAGATCACCTTCAATGTGATACTAAGCTTTAAATTAGCGATCCACCGATATTAAATTTCTACGCCGATACCGATAGAGAACCCTCTCATTTGGTACACTATAATATTGGTTGCAATTAACAACAGAGGTATTACATTAATCTTCAATTTATTTTCAGATATAATAATTACACCTGAAGGGTCCTATCTTGCACCCAGCGCAATTGACTTTGTACACCGACGCATGTATCATTCCTATTTTGCACCCGACGCACAGCGGACTTTTCCCTCCACAGATGCATGTCGGTAAATTAGGGAATGAACTTGCGCTCCCGGGGGCGGTTCAGCGAAAAGAGGAGGCGTGTTCCGGCGCAAACGTTCCCTGGTGCTATTTTGCAGTTTCAGAAAACAATTCCACCACTGACCAGGAAAAACCTAGTCTAAAGTCAGTGGCGCATTATTCAGATGCTATTTTAAGGGCGCATACTTGGCCATAATGTAGCGTGTGCACACAACGCACATACACTTTGCTTATCTCGTCTACACAGACACAGCAGTTGCCATTTTTGCAAACCATACATAATTACAAGGAAAATATTACCACACGAGGGAAATCATTGCAGTGTCCATGAAGAAGTGAAAAAATAGGCATAAATCTAGCTTACACATTTACCCAAATTATTATACCTGTTTAACCGAAGCTAATTTGGATTTACAATGTCACTTCTCTGTCTTTTACGGCTAAGTTACTTGCGTTTCGCATTTGATACTTGCATTTCAGATCGTTAAAATAGGGCCCGAAATGTTTGTATACAACTCTATTGCACATATAAGGTAGTTTTCATAAGCACTGTCTTCATGGCAAATTTATTTAAACATACATATATAATTAACAGTAAATAAGCTTCTCTCTAGTGTATTTTTTTATAGCTAACTAACAAACTGTGAACATCGGATGACTTACCTAAGGTAAATGCAATGTTAAGTGACATTGTTCACAAGCTGATACAGATTTCGGTAAGTTGTACTGTATCTTTCAACATACCTTCTGATATTCATGCATCCCTAATATTCATCACTCCTAAAAACAGCTGAAAGTGCCAAAAAGCTTTAAATCTACAGTTAAAATGCAACATACAATTATTTTAAGGGGGGACAATGCAGCTTTATGGCACCCCATGGATTTTGTAAGACATTTATTTATACATAAGGGCACATCCATCATGCTTGAGCACCAATTGGAATTTTTTTAAAGGTCTGATGTCCAGAAAATGTTTATACTGCTCATTGTGAACTGTCAAAGTTGTGGTAACATTACTAGATAGAGGAAGAAATGGTAGAGAGAGGATACAAAGGCAAATAAATAAATAAACATCACAAACTATGGTCTGATATTTCATGTCTTATAATTCAGAAGACATTTAAACTGCATTTTAGGGATCAAAAATCTTAGTATAAAGCATTGCTTCTAACATATTTAGTTCTTCGAATCAATAGTGATAAAAAGTACTGATCAAACCTTTTATGTAAGAATGAGAAAAATGCTCTAGCTTCTGTTGGCAGCTCATTATTGCTAAAGTGATACAGTAACCCGGCTGCTGGTATCGTGAGAGCTGGAATACTGCAGTGCTGCGGAAAGAGAGCAGACTCAGGCTTTGAAAGTTGCAGCAGAGCTTGTGTTCAGATTTACTGTTCTGACGGTCAAACCAAAGCAAGGTGCACTCAGCGGATTACAGCAACTGGGAGTTTTACACAGGGGGAACACAAAGTGACTCTCCACTTCCACATAAAACTGCATGAATGAGGAGAGAGAGAATGAGAGAAATGTGGGGAAGTTATTAGTGTACTTGACAGAGAACAGGGGTGCCATGATGACATGCTAGATTCGGAGTATGAAGGACACTTTTGACTATGAGGTGCATGGTGCTTTTGACTTAGTGAACAAAGAGAGTGAGTGCGTGTGTGTATGTGTGTGCGTCTGAGTGTGAGAGTTTGTGAGTGTGTGCGTCTGTGAGTGTGAGAGTTTGTGAGTGTGTGCGTCTGTGAGTGTGAGAGTTTGTGAGTGTGTGCGTTTGTGTGTGAGAGTTTGTGCATCTGTGAGTGTGAGAGTTTGTGAGTGTGTGCGTCTGTAAGTGTGTGCGTCTGTGAGTGTGAGAGTTTGTGAGTGTAGTGTAGAGAACAAAGTTCTGACGTTCAAACAAATCCTATAAAGTTTTCTGATTTGTATTTTTCTTTATTTTTTATAAATTATTTATTGTTCTAACAGCTCAGGTCCCTTTAAACAAAAAAAAATACATCTTTTTCTGCACTTTAAAAAAAAAAAGCCTATATATTTGGCAGATGTAAAGCATACATGTGTATATTTTTTGTGTTAGTCCATTTATTTTATTTTTTTATTATTACTTTAACAGCTCAGTAAAGTTCAAGGAGCATCTTTTGCACTGTGAATTTGCACTGTTAGTTCTGTTTTAGAATAAAAGGTTGGAAATTAATGGTTTTTTTTTGTTTTTTTTTATCCGATTCATCGATTAATGTGAAATAGACTGCATCCTATTTAAGTAGAATTAATGTGAAATAGACTGCATTCACGGACGTGTGTTTGATTAGATTTGGACGTACAGTGAACCTAAAGTTAATAGAGTGCTGAAGTAGTGTTTTTTGCATGAAAACCGATCCAGCACGGCACATGACTGCAAAGGTCAGCTGACTCAGCATGCATGCAACAGCCTGATCGCTGTTCTCCATGTTGATACACACGAAGGGTGTGCCAGACGAAAGAAAGGTCACCAGCAGAACTCCTGCCTTGATGGAGAAGTGGTCCCAGCAGTGTGGATGACACAATCACCAGAGGGACTCGTTCCGTATTTAGGGGAATAGGAATTGTTAGAGCAAAACAGTGTGACGGTTGTCACCATAGAAGTGCCAAACAAACTGAGTACTGGTGTCACCTACATAACTTCCCTGCAGGGCTCTGGGAAAGTGTCCAACACTGTAATGCAGGTATAATGCAGACAGTACAGTGGGTAAAAAAAATTATAAAAAGAAAAAAAAGTTTACAGAAAAAAAAAAAACTATGTGCATGCACACATATAACAAATGAATGCATATGCACACACACACACACACACTAGGGCTGGGTATCGTTCAAAAATGTCCGATACCGATACCTTGACTTTGATACCGGTTGCTGAACGATACTTTTTTCTATACCAATTTTATGAAATCTACATTACCTCAAAAAAAAAAGAGACTCAGAGACTCAGCGCCAATGCGCCAATGCAAATGCGCCAAAAGCGCCAATGCAAAAATGTTCTATATATCCTAATAATTTCACAACTTGTATTCTTTCCTTCAATGAGCTCATTGTTTCTGTCTTAAATTAATACATTGTTTAAATGAATAAATTGCTAGCTAA
Source organism: Squalius cephalus (assembly GCF_949319135.1). Classification (NCBI taxonomy): domain Eukaryota; kingdom Metazoa; phylum Chordata; class Actinopteri; order Cypriniformes; family Leuciscidae; genus Squalius; species Squalius cephalus. The sequence goes on along the minus strand of NC_137143.1, from coordinate 30,399,949 downwards.
CTGTGTGATTTGTATATGTACATTTCTGAAATGCATTACTTGCACAAACCTCTGATAACAGATCACTGTAAATTGTCACGTAGACACGCATTTTCTGTAAAGCTGCTTTGAAACGATATGTATTGTGAAAAGCGCTATACAGATAAATGTGAATTGGATTGAATATAGGCTAATTGGGGGAGGGATATATGCCTTGCGCTCAGCACACATAAAGCTTGCCGCAAAGCACAGGCAAAAGTAGCCTAATGATTATGAATGTGTCGAGAAAAAATAGCAAGGAGACATTTCAAGCTTCTATTGGCATTTTTCTCATGTTTCAGTTTCGGTTCATTTGTGACACACTCCAATTCTTCTTGCAGTCGAAGACGGAGCAACTTTCTGCTCGTAAGTTTATTCCGTGCACTGTCAAGTGCTTCATCAGATTTGTCATGTTGCCGGTCTTGTCAGCAATCATCTTGTGACTGAAACTGGTTAAACTTTCGCTTTATGAGATATAATAAACGTATTATATGTCGTTTAATCGCTCAATCAGTGTTTCAACGGCGGAAAGACATCAGTACAACAGCTTGTAAACAATATCCCACGTAGCATTTCACTTACCTCAGGCAAATGTCCACAGCTTGTTAGTCAGCTGGAAAAAATTAACTCTTTCGCTAAATATATACAGTATATTAGCCTATATATTAATTATATTTTACTTAACCTGTTAGTATTGTCTTGATTATTTAATGCATGTTAATGATTATTTACAGCCAGTGTGTAAATTATTCTATTTCAACAACGAATTGGAGTAAAAAACAAATAATTCAATTAAGAGTTAATGCAAAAACTGCCATATGTGCAGTTTACATGTTTGCATACAGTTTGTTATTTGAGTGTTGATTAAAATAATCTAAAAAAGAAATAGCAACTGAATTTAGGCTTATAGTTTCGGCTCTGTTGTTAACCTTTAATATTATAATGTGTAACAGCTAACAGCTCCCTATATATTTTACAGCATTAGCAGAGATTTTTTTTTATCCTTAAGAAACTTTTAATTATTCAGTAATTGTTCAGTAAAAAATAAATAAATGTTTAGTTTTTTTTTAGCTTAGATAGATATAGATTTTTTATTTGCCCTCGAGAGGAAATTTGTTTCCACCGTAGCTTCACATTTATTCTTTGAAATTCTCTTTGAATGCATTACTGTAAACATGATTTTTACAAAGAAAAGGACAAGTCAAAATTCCTCTACATTAACTGACACAGAACATGCCTTTAATAAAGTGGATTTTTACGTCCTTGAACATAAACCATTGTTAATGCCCTCTCCAACTTAAGACAAGTCCCATAGTGCCTTTGAATCACTTCACTGAAAGGTCTGTGTGACACAAACATCTAATCTATGTTGATTTCATCCTGCAGCAGACAGTGACGGCTGGCCTCCAAACAGATGTCCAGATACTGGTCCCTAAAGGCGATGCCGTATAAAGCTCTCCTAATCCATAAATAGCCCTTTTTATGGTCTCAGTCTATCTTATCTGACTACGCTGGAGACAGAGGTGACCTCGCAATTGCCTCTGACTTTCATCTTGAGACAGAGTGAACAAGTTAGCATCTACCAATGAGCAAGGTTGGTACCTACAGTAAGAACCAGTTTCATTCTTCTGCAAATGCTAATATAAATGTGACCCTGGATCACGTCACCAGTCACGAGTCGCACGGGTATATTTGTGGCAATAGCCAACAATACATTGTATGGGTCAAAATTATCGATTTTTCTTTTATGCCAAAAATCATTAGGATATTAAGTAAAGATCATGTTCCATGAAGATATTTAGTAAATTTCCTACCGTAAATATATAAAACATTTATTTTTGTGAGTGAATGCAGCACAATCGCGAACATAAATGCACAACTTTAAAGGAGATTTTCTCAATGTTTCGATGTTTTTACACCCTTAGTTTCCAGATTTTCAAATAGTTGAATCTTGGACAAATATTGTCCTATCCTAACAAACCACACATCAATGGAAAGCTTATTTATTCAGCTTTCAGATGATGTATACATCTCAATTTCAAAAAATGTACCCATGTGACTAGTTTTGTAGTCCAGGGTCACAAATGATTGTGATAATAACAGAGAAAATTGGGCACAAAACACTTCGACAACACATCTTTCTATTACACTGTCCCTGCTGATTGCATACACCAAGCATAAAGCTTGTCATACAACTTGCAAACAAATAATAATTCTGAACCAGTAAATTGGTCAAAAGACTCAAAAATCTAACTCAAACGCATTAATCGACTCACTCTTGACTTATTCACTGGACTGCTTATGATTACTTTTATGTTCAGGTAAAAAACTATTAATGTTTTATGTTACATTTGAAAGACTTAAATATACTGTCATTTATTAAATAATAAATTACAAAAACAAAATATAGCTGCCAAAAAAACTAAGAACTACATTATGTATGATTAAAAATAAATCAATTACTTTTCAACCACTAACTTAATAATTAAAGGAAAATCCCTAAATTCCTTATAATTCCCATTACTATAAATTAATGATTGAGTAAAATAAAATGGATATAGGAAAAAGTGAATCTACACAACTGCTTGCTTGACTTACACAATTGTGTTTACATTAAAAATGTTCTTCAATTACAAATGCCTCTCACATCTCAATGTACAAATGGTATGAGGACGCCAGAGAGCTGGTTATAGATCAGTAACTGCTCTACTCGGCTTAAGCCCTATTCGGACGGGACTAGTTTAACATGGACAGGTGGGGTAAAGTAATATACCAGAGCTTCTCTGTGATTTTAGTCCCGTACAAATGAGCATCTCAGTGATCATCACGGACAATGTCAGTAAAGATTACGCCGACTTTTACCTTCAGTAAAAAGGTCCGGAAAAATGACCTCAGGTAATACTAATCCCGTGCGAATAGACCCGCTGTAAATATGTACAAAAATATTTCGTCATTTCCTGTTTAAAAGTAGTTTTCCACTGTTTTTCAAGTATGGAGATATTCAGTTGCGTTCTAGACGCTGGGACGAGTCTGTGGCAAAACTTTTCCACATACCATTCAGATCAGAAAGAAGATTGAAAGCACTTGTTAGAGGCACAAAACATCTGTTAGCGTTAGGTAAGTGCCTTTTACCAACACAATCTAATCTGATGTCGACCGGACATAACCGTTTTATATATATAAATATAGGTTATATGTGTTTGCGCATGTGATATCAGGAAGTAACGTAATACACACATGGCGACAGGAGTGACGTCGATGCACAAATCGAGTTACTCTCTCACTTCTGCTAGTTTTACTGAGATATCTTATCCCGTGCGAATTGGACATTAATATTACAGACGTCCTGTGGTAAAATTATATAACTCCATCTACTCTTGTAAAGTTAATCCCGTCCGATAGGGCTTTAGATCTACAATATGTTTTCCATTCAGTACTGCGGCAGTAAGGTTGGGGAAGCCCTCTCTGGCTCTCACCCTCGGTTTCATTTCCATCTCACCAAAAACAGACTCACGCTGTGCCAGCTTTACTCCCCTGCATTTGGCACAGTCGACTTCAGAGATGTGCTCTGCTCAACCCGCTGGCCTTGCAGAGAGCCATAGTGCTAACAGCACTGCTGCAAAGGTGAGGTATTCAGATGAATCTAGGCTACACCACGACGCCTACTTCACAAAGTTGACTGCCTTCCTTTGTTGGTAATCTAGGAGAGGGTTGAATCAGCCCTGCATGATGTATTGTGTCAGGCTGGTTGTCCACTTGAGCGTGCAGCGCTCTGAAAGGTCACAGATCTTCAATGTGCTTTGTGGTGCTTCATGAAGGGTGAAGGGAAATGCAGATATGTGGGATCACTGATACAAAGGGAAGGCGGGGATTAGGTTCTGCATAGGTGTGCATTTGAGGAGGCGGGGAAAGATTAAAAATAACTCTGTGCACTGTGTATAGCACTGTGGCGCACTCAGTAATGTAAAGAATAGCCCTGAGATCAATATCTTTCTGTCTGGAGAGGAGAAAGGCATGAGAAGGACAGTTGAGCAGTGGCTGCAGTCAGGGGATGATGACACAACTTAAAGCCTTATTTTAAAACTAGATTGTTTGCCAATCTAAACTTCACATTTATGGTCAAAATATATTCTACTACTAAAGAATTTGACTTGGTTTCCTCTAAGAACACACAAACACTCATGATGCAACATTACATACAATAAACTGTATATACACAAATGATATTAAACTTTAGTTGATTGATATTAAATTAAACTGAAGTAGAAAGACTGAAATAGTATTTTATTGTAAAACATATATTTTAATAATGTTTTAATTATGACCTAAAAAAAAAAATGTGTAAATGAATTTATACTACTAATAATACAACATCCTTTAAGAAATGCAACATAAAATACAACCCATGTACCATCTTATCTGGGGTATATATATATATATATATATATATATATATATATATATATATATATATATATATATATATAATATATATATATATATATATATAATATATATATATATATATATATAATATATATATATATATATATATACCAACACAAACCAACCACAAACCACAAACCAACACAACGCATATGTATGTATGTATGTATGTATGTATGTATGTATGTATGTATGTATGTATGTATGTATGTATATATATATATATATATATATATATATATATATGTGTGTGTGTGTGTGTGTGTGTATGTATAGTATATATATATATATATATATATATATACATACATACATACACACACACATACATATGCGTTGTGTTGGTTGTTTTCATGTCGTGTTTTTGTTAATCTTGATTTCTCTCAACTTGTTTGCTTTTTCTGGGTGAGACGGAGTGAATTCCGGCACTAATATCACAAACACACACGGCGTGCAGAGAGGACCAAACGCCAAGATCAAGAATTGCGATAAATAATGCATTAAATTTTTTTATGTTTTTCACCAAACTCTATCATATACCCTTGAAATATTTGGCACGTGTTGCATGGGATCATTCTGTGATACTTTTGCGTCTTTTTTAAAAACTTGGTTTTTAATGATTTCTGAAGGATCATACGACACTGAAGACTGGAGTATAGGCTGCTAAAAAAATATTCTGCTTTGCCATTACAGAAATAAATTACATTTTAAAAATACATTCAAATTTAAACCTGTTATTTAATATTTCTGAATATTACTGTATTTTAATCAAATAAGTGCAGTCTTGGTGAGCAAAAACATTTTTAAAAACATTTACAGACCCTAAACTGAATGGTAGTGTAGAAAAAAGGTTTCCTGCTGTTTTAAAACATGGCAAAGAAAAATAATACATATAGGAAAAGAATAAGGTCTAATAAATAAGGCCCAATTATATGCTTCTAATATCAGTCTAACATAATTGAGATACTGCCCATTAAAAAAAACAAAAACATATGTTATTGTGGCGAATACAGTCACTGATATAAAACGGGCGAGAGAGAAGTCACCTATACCGCTGGAGAAAGGCCAGTGTAAATGTGTGTAAGAGAGAAGTCATCACTCCTTATGTGCATGAAACACCTCCGACTATGTCAAAACAACACGAGCTGTCCAAACATTTAGATCGTCAAATCACTAGGAGGATTTACACTGATGCGGGTAAACTGCCGAGCCTTTCTTAGAGCACAGATACGTCATCCATACGTCCTCGACACAATAAAGCACTTATGAACAGAGACATGGAGTGAAGCCAGATAAGCGTAGAGATGTTAAGTAACCTTCGTGAAGGGGTGGTGGAGAAAGTCAGGGCGTATTAAAGCCTGTTTTTACAATTACACGTCAGTATCTCTCAAAATGCAGCGCTGCTAAATAATTCAGAATTGCCCGGTCTTGTTTTGTTTTGGTGTTCTTGTGGTTGTTCCAGTTGGTAGCTGTTGTGTGAGCAGGAACTGACTGAATCTTCCCCTCAGGATAGTGAAATATCATTCTGACGAATGTGGCTGCTAACTGAGGGGGAAAATGCTGCGAGAATGGTCCAGAATTACTAATGAAACGTGGTGCAAATGCAGCACGCCGTGCTGAGTGCTGTAAGCAGTCTGAAAAACCCGCCCCCAGAAAAAGCCTGCCTGCAGCAGCTGTCCCGCACACACACACACACACACACACACACACACACACACTGAGGAAGAGGAGGGAGGAGAGGGAAGCAAAGAAAACTGCAGTTGAAGAGAGATTAGAGGAAAGAGCTGACTAGGCACAGTCATTCAAACAGTGATGAAGGTGGAAGAGACGTGAGGCAGCTTTACCCACAGCTGGCGAGCATTAGACGAATGCATGCCACTGGGACGGCACCTACACAGAGACCAAACCAGCTCATCATTATGGATTAAAAAAAAAAACACTGATGCATCTCACATCATTATATATCACCAGACATTCATTGCACTTAGGCTTATTTTGCTGATACATTATGATGAATGTGCTTTATATGATTGCACATGAGAACTGCCTAAGAGCTTGCTCTTTGCTTTAGGACAGTAAAGGCTAATTTAAATGATAAATTCAACAACAACAAAAAAGAGAGAAGAAATTAATTGGACTATCGCTCCATAAGCTTTAAAAGCAATGCATTTTGTAATAAATATTCATGAATAATTATATTCAGTTTATTTGTATTTATTCAGTTCAATATGACAAGAAATGTTTAGAACACTGATATGTTGGGTGGAAATGTTGCATCTCCATATCCAGAAATCATTACAATTGGTCACCCTTTATGTCTGTCTGTGGGTTTTGCAAATATTTAACCATTTTAAAAGTATTTAAAAAAAAAGAGCATGTGACTAAACCTCGTAACTCCATTGGATCCTCAAACTCTCTATAAGACCTCCACCCCGCCTCTATCATGAATGAAGGCAAACTGAACTGTCTCTGCAATACAAGGGTAAATAAAGAACAGGTTCTTTGAATAATAACAGTGTTTTGTTTGTTTTTACTCAGGAAACACTATACAGTTCCTCCATTTTTCAAGATTCTGCGATCGCTACAACGCAAAAAACAAAATGTTGATTTTTTTGGCGATCCTGCATAATTTGCCATTTTACCAAAAAATAATAGCAAAAAAATTAATTAGAATGATTTAACTGAATTATTTCTAACTGAAAGTTGTAATGCATTATTTTCATGAGGATACGTTATGTCAGTGTGAAACAAAGCAAACCTTTCTCACCTGCCGTAAGTGCCAAGGACCGGGCGAAGCGATCAAGAAAAATTGATGAATGACCAAATAAAAAGTATAAATATGTTTGATAGTACATAAGAGTTATTAAAAGTGCTGTATACCATAAAAGAGAACTCAATTCAGTACTGACATATTACCCAGACTGGTTGCGGTTTTCTGTGCGTGCATTTGCTGCCTGTCAACGCACACCGAATTGTGTTTCCTATCTAGGTGATCGCAGAGACAAATTGGCGGCAGTTCTACTGTCTACTTAGGCTTACGATGCTTTTGAGAAACGCAGCCCAAAATGACATCTACTACTGAGGGGACTGAACAATCAGTTAGCAATAGGTTAACAAAACAAAACAAAATGATACTATACACTAGGGCTGGGTAAAAAATATTGATTTCTCGATTTTAAACAATTCTCATTTTTACGAATCTACTGTATATCGACTCTTAAATCCCAAGAATCGATTAGGCTAGTCATCCTGTTTTCAGTTGATGAATGAATGGAACATTGTAGCACGCATCCAATCCAATAAATCACAATAATCTTTGTGCTTTGTTACTATTGATATGATAAAAAGTCTCAGATTTCAAATTACGACCATTTTCTTATGAGATTCAAAAACCTAAATACCGTTTTGGCGCTGTGGCGTGAGATCGCTCTGGCGCAGCTCAGCTCAAGAGAAGCACATGATCTTCTCTTCCGCCTTAATAATACCAGTTACAGATTGAAATAAACATGAATGAGCATCTGAAAGTGTGTTAAAAAATTATCGAAATCCGTATCATGTCACATGGAATCGCTCAATCAGTGTTTCAACCATGGAAAGACGTCAGTAAAACAGCTTGTAAACAATGTCATGTAACGTCACATTTACCTCAGAAAAACCATATCCAGTGACCATAAACTTTTTAGTCTGCTAGAAAAATTAACTCTAGAGAGGAACATTTTGCTAAATATATGCACCATATTACATATTCATTATAATTTTTAATGTTCTTCAATATTTAATACATGTTTGAATAAATCTGGCAAGTTTTTATGACAGCCACCATTTAAATGTTTATATTTTATATAACTTTATTATTATAAAAATAAATAAAAGTGTAATATAAGTGTTTGTATACAAATCAGTTCATTTTTACCTTCAATATTTTAGGCTACAACTGACTCCCATAGTTTACAGCATTTGTTTTCCTTGAGAAAATTTGCCATGTATTGTACCTGATATCCAAAATAATCAATACTGAATCGAATCGAATTGTGAAATTTGTGTTAATACCCAGCCCTACTATACACATGAGAACACGTTACATCATTTACACTCGACCCTAACCGGAGCGACACGATGTGTTGGCCACTCTGCCTGAAGGACCCTCCCAACATCTATATATAACATCCATAAACACATGAACAAAAACATGGCCCATCTGTCTAATTACATACATGTCCGCACATGTGACTCAGATCTGTGCTGTTTTCAATGCATTTGCCTGAAGGACATTTGTTTCCTGACTGCTCTTTAAAAAATAAAAGCTAATATTCACACTTAATCAACATCTTGCCATATGCTAAAGAAAAAAACAACAACAAGAAATGCACACGCATTACAGTATAGATATGAAAGCGGCTCAGAACACGAGCTTCATGTTCAGGAGTAGCAAGCAAAAAAAAAACAGCCATATACAGTTCAGTGATTAACACAAGATTTTAAAGTGGCTCAGGTTTGCTGTGCATGCTGGGATTTTGTACAGAGACACTTATGAGTGATTGTGCAAGCCTTTGAACGGGCGTCAGCTGCAGTTGTACATAAGGCAGCAGTGCAGATTGTGTGGGCTGAAGCAAACTAATGTAAAACTGCATGGAGTGTGTGTGTGTGTGTGTGTGTGTGTGTGTGTGTGTGTGTGTGTGTGTGTGTGTGTGTGTGTGTGTGTGTGCATACTAATGCCCCAGCAAAATACTGTAATGCTGATTTGTACCATTTAAAAAACAAAGGTGTGCATTAGTGGTCAACAAATATGTGTTTTTCAATGATCAATATCTACAAAGCAGGGTGGCTGATTGCCAATGAAATGCAGATACATACTATAATTTCATAAATATAAAAACATTTCTAATGAATGCGCATTATATGCATAACTGCAGAAATGTAATTTATATTTTCTTAATTTTTACACATATATAAGTGTAGCTAAGTAAAGACTGTTAATCAGCCAAGCATGGCACAGTTGTTTGCTAATGCTGATAATATCAAAATGACCAAATATCAGCCTGGCATGAAGTCATTTAAAAGATCTGAAAGAGTTGCAACGTTTTGCTCACATGGCACATAATAATCTCTAGCATGAATCAGCATTCTATCCAAACTGATCCCAGTATGATAGTTCTGTCAATAAACTGCAGAGTTTCAGTGTGGGTCGTGATAGTGTAAAAGTGCATCATCATAATCTGCTACACAATCAGCATCACTGATAACATCAATTTCTCGCTCACCTCTTAAACGGGACATACTGGAGCAAAGGTGCACGAACACACACATACACACACACACACCAGAACACACACATACATACACACACACACACCAGAACATAAACAGACGCTGATCCAATTGGGGAGTTCAGTCACGCAGCAAAGCTGCGATTGGTTAGAGACCGACTGCATAGCAGAGAAGCAGCTTTACTCAGCAATAGTCATCCTGTCTTGTGCCTCTCCAGTTCTCCCTTCTGAATAAAATGTTTCTCAGTCCTTATGTGTGTGTGTGTGTGTGTGTGTGTGTGTGTGTGTGTGTGTGTGTGTGTGTGTGTGTGTGTGTGTGTGTGTGTGTGTGTGTGTGTGTGTGTGTGTGTGTGTGTGTGTGTGTGTGGTGTCCTATCCTCTTTTCTCTACCTCCTTCTCTTCCTTTTGCATTCTCCCTCTTTCCCTCAGGCTCTCCCTGCAGCACATACACATGTGATTGCCCAATGAGACCAGGCTGATGGAATATGACCTCTTCATCTTTGACTGATACTGATACAGGACAGCTTTTAGTCAGCAACAAAAGCCAACCGGACAGCCTCTGCCAAGAGGTTCATTAAAAATATGATGAATATATACAGTGTTTCCCCTAGAATTTTTTCCAGCAGCGGTGCCGTTACGTGCCGGAGGTTGTTGGGGGTCCCCGGGCATGCACCTCCGGAAGAATATTTGTAAAATAACCCCTTAAACCATGACTTCTGGCAAGTTTTGTAGATAGAAATGGACATTTTGAGACATACAAATATGACATACCATCAACAGATTCAAGGCATGATTATTGCAGCACGTACCTTGAACTGGTCACAAACAGACACCTTCATTTTATAATTTTAGACAGGATTATTCATGTTTTTCTTTTGTGTTAATTTTCAGCTATAAGGTAGAAATTGATAGGGGAAAAATAAACGGCACAACCCAGAAAAATATTTTTTACAATTTATTTAAAATTTTATCTTAATGGCAAAGGCCACACCAAATCTGTGAACACTTAATTTTTCTGGGCTTTTCAGAAGATCTCTAAGACTCTTTGGTAATTGAATGCTATTGTGGGGGGGGGGGGGGGGGCACTATCCGCCATTAATGCTGACACGCATGCACGTGGCCAGATGCTGTTCTTGTAGCCTATTCCTCAGGTCTGTCTTCACCTAGAAATAAAGGTGAATTACTACATTTGAAATAACGAATTTGCACACGCAAAAAAACGCGCTATGTGAACGGCCCCTTATAGCAATGTGACATTAGCCTAATCGAAAATATTTCCATATGTGGCTCTTTCCTCCTTTCTTGTCAACAAGTGGATTCAGAGCCACCGCATTAGCAGCGGCGCCGGTCGCCATGTCTCAGTGTTTTTAGGTGTGTAAGTGAATGAAGTGAATGTCGTGATATTACTGATCATGTGAAAATTTTGCAGCGGCACTGAAAATCCAGCGGCGGTGGCGCTGCGCTGCTGCTGAATACACTGTAGGGGAAACACTGATATATGACAAATGTAAATACAGGTGAAACTCAAAAAATTAGAATATCGTGCAAAAGTTATAATTTTGATGATTATGGCTTACAGCTTATGAAAACCCCAAATTCTAAATCTTGGAAAATTAGAATATTACATGAAATCAGTAAAAAAAAAAAGGATTTTAAATACAGAAATGTCGGCCCTCTGAAAAGTGTAATCATGCATATGTATATAGTTATATATAACTAAATATATTAGTTTCACCTTTTAATTTGAATTACTGAAATACATTAACTTTTGCACAATATTAAAAATTTTCGAGTTTCACCTGTACACATGGCAGTAAAATAATGTAGCATCTGTATACTAAACTATATAAAAAAAGGTGAAAAGCGTCTTTTAGAAAGGTGCACATGAAGCTGAATTCACGTTAATGGATGCTGCAGACAATGAACGTTGTTCTTATAATTTGTGTATTAGGATTTATGCTCTTTATATGATTGGCATCTAAAGTATCTAAACAGTGAACATGCAATGATGCTGTGATGCATGTACACCACCATTCAAAGTTTTTTGATAAAAAATTCAGTTAAAAATTGTAATATTGTGAAATGTAACAATTTAAAATATTTACTCAATATACTTTCAAATGCTATTTATTTTTGGCAAAGCTGAATTTTCAGCAGGCATTACTCTAGTCTTCAGTGTCACATGATCCTTCAGAAATCATTCTTGCATGCTGATTTGGTGCTCAAAATCATTTATTATTATTATTATTATTGTCAAAGTTGAGATCAGTAATTTTGTGGACACTGTGGTGCTTTTTTGTAGGATTCTTTAAAGAATAGAAAGTAAGAAAAAAAAAACATTTACAGTATTTGAACATTTTCTGTAGCAATGCAATTCTTTATCATCGCTTCTGGTCAATTTAATGCGTCCTTGCTGAATAAAAAAAGTGTCAATTTCTTTCAAAGCAAACCTACTGACCCCAAACTTTTGAAGAGCAGTGGCAGCTCATAGGTTAATAATCACGTCACCTGCATGTAATGCTACAGATTAGCCCACCTGTTTTTACAGTAATTTATACAAGATATTTATAACATTTTAAAAACTATTTTAATCCCACCATTTCAAAATATTAACTTGTCAGAGTGGTGTTATTTTTATCATTTGTCAAGTGACTTATAACCCTAATCCCAAACATGTTGAGATGGAAAATGCTCCAACTAATATCAACATCATAAAAAAAATTTAAACTCAGTTTTTCAATACTCATCTGGCTAAAAAATGTCAACAGCCTAACAAGTCTAGCACTACTAACCCTCTCATCTCCTTCTTCACTGATGACCTAAATTACATAACATTTTTCAATAACTGTTTTGCATTTGAGTTGCAAGATCTATTTTCCTTTCATAATGCATTAAACATGCTAATACATTTCAAGAAAATGTTTCAATGAAATGACCTTGATTCCCAAGGAAAAATGTTGACGGCACAAGAATAGGGAGGCTAGGGGACAATCCAGCGATCTGACAAAATATAATCAATTTAGTTCTTTATCAGAACGAGAGCTTCCAGTATTGAAAGGAGGCCCACAATTTATTGGCAACGATGATCCAGTGCTGGGAAAAAAGTGATAGCGATGCTTGAGCCTCAATAGCGCAATCTATACGGTCAAGATGTTTGTCTACAGTAAGAAAAGGGCAAACGGGTGTGCTCTAGTTAAACACTAATGAGTAGAGAATGGAGTCGTGCCTAATTAGTATATTCAGCTCTTTTGCATTATTGTCTTTTTTGGCAAGTAGGCAATGTAGAAACAATAATCGAGTCAACCGAAGTTAGCTATCTGCAAGCTTTGGTTGTAATAAGACAAGTTATCATTTCCTTTTTTAAATTAATGTTAACTCTACTGTGATTTCAGCTGAAACGTGGCTCTAGGCAAATGAGGCTGGACATAATTAACGTGCTAGTTAGGATAGAAATAAACATGCAAATGTAGGTCAGTGAAAAATTTACAAGACCCCGAACTCTAATGCAGCTGAACCGTTTGCTGTTCATTAAAGCAAATGAACCCTGTTTATCAGCCGATGCTATAGTACTGTTGTCCTTCATGTAGCCAGGGAACAGGTGGAGGGATGGTCTGCATGATGAACCCCTGGAGAGAAAGGTCTGTCTCACACTCACTCTTAAATAGGCCTGACGCGAAACTCATAGTCCCAGGGTCCAAAATTCACCCAAACAAAAGCAGTGGGAACTGAGAAAATGTACAGACCATGAATGTGTGTTTTGCATGATTTCAAACCGTTTTCCCAAACACTCCCCTGTCTTCCAGTGATTGGAAACAGTAAGTCCTTCCTCAACAACTTTCATGTAAGTAATTTAGCCAATGCTATTATGTCAGCACTTTTATAAATTAAATAAAAAATAAATGAAAGTAAATATATCTTTGTGTGTCAGTTTTTGCAACCAACTAGCAACAACAAGTATCAACTCATTAAAAAGAACAGTCAGACAAACCCCTTAAAGGGGTGATGAACTGAGAAATCAATGAACTGAGCTTTTGACATAAGAGGTCATCATACTATAAGAATATCCTGCAAGTTTCAGAACCGAAAACTTCCTTGTTAGTCCAATAAAAGCTTTTATTGACACCAGTCACAGCGGACGACAGGTTTTTCAAAGTGGGGATCTCTGACGTCAAAGGGTATCAAACCCCGCCTCCGCAGAAGAAGATGAAAGCCTACTTCAACACTGCCTGTTTAGCCCCGCCCACCGATTCGCGCATTACATGAAGCTCATTATAATACGCAAAACTGTTATCCAATCATAGCAGTGGGCGTTTACTTCCAAGTCTTCAATGAGAGATGCCCATTTAAACCGAGCGTTTCAGGATCTAGGCTCAAAACAAGGGTAGAAAATAGCCTATTACTCATTCATTTTGATGCTTTTGAATGTAAAAACCAAGCGAACGTCATAAATTAACCTCAGACAACAATATAACATTTTTTTTAAAAGCCAGTTCATGACCCCTTTAAGTTAAGAAATAATTAGTTATCATTCGTTTTTAATTATAACCTTATTTATAACTAGCCTAATTATAAACAAATTCTTAGCTTAAGGGGTTTGTTGTAACCAGGCCCAAGTCCTTCAATATGTCCTGCCTGAACTTCCCGTTTAGTTAGAAGAGACTTCAAGACAAAAAAGGAAAACTATGTAATCAGAAAGGTGCCACAAAATGTTACAACAAACATTTTGGCATCCTAAATTACTTTGAAGACATGCATCAGTGGCAGCCTGGATTTCTTTGATTTGTTCATATTGCTTTAGTCAGAAAAACAACTACAAAGTGTTCGTTTTGCAATTCCCCCCCAAAAAACCATTACTGTCACCTGGCCAAGTTTTACTCACATTTGGCACTTGGCGAGTGTCCATTTTGGACCTTGTATAGTCTATACTTAAAAATTCTTTGGCAACATTACTGGGTGGTCTAAATGACCAAAGAAACACACACACATCTACAGATGTTAATACACACCTGCGATGAAGACAGGTGTGATAAATGCCGTAGGTTACCCAGATCTGCAAATGCACACCTTCTCCCTGGTGGGACTCCCAAACACGAGTAATGCAGCAAGACAGCAGCTCTGCGTTTGCACCACAGGATGGTTAGAGAGAACTGTTAAGGCGTTCTCTCCGCGGAGAAGCTTAAATCTACATGCAGAGCTTCCCTCATGCTTGAAAACAGTCCTGTAACTATTAAGACAAATCTGCTGCAAAACAACTGCATGAAATAATTCATATCTCAAATTTGTCATCCTCTAGCATTCTCATCCACATCCATCTTTGGACAGTATCTCAGGATCACAAAAAAGACCACCATCCTGTCTTTTTTTTTTTTTTCAATTATTCTCAATGCTGAAACATGACACTGAAACATGAGATATTATTAGCCTAATTTTTAAGGCATTGTATGGTGTTTTAGTCTTAAGGCGTTTTCACACTTGAAAGTCCGCAACAAGATCCGAACCAAAGTTCATGTTTTGATACATTTTATAGACCTTATGTAGCCCTGCCCCTTTTCAGCGCTGCGCTCGTTGTCTTTTGTCTTCAGGTCTGTATTTTCACAGCGTTCTTGCGTATTTATGAATGAATGGCTCGTTTTAAAATCTTCCCGGTCTACTGACATTTGTTAAGACATCTGCTTTAAACATTACAATCCTCACGATAACTTTCATGAACTTTACATTAAGTAAATCCACTTCAAAAGCTAATTACTCTTGGACAGCAATGCCATAGAAATATACAGAGCGACCGCAAAAATGGAAGTTCAAAGACAATATTCTAAAGATGGCTGTGCCCTTGTTTCTCTGGCGCATAAGGTCTATACATTTGCTAAGTTTCGATTTGGTTTCACATTGCAATTATGCGAGCGCACTAAAGCACTTTACATGACGTACTTGCGTCTTGTCGTCATCATCTATGTGGGCTGCATCTTGACATTGATTGGTTTGTAAACGGACGTGCGTCTGACGTCAGCGTGTTGTCAATTCGGTGGGTAACTTTGACAAGAATGAAAAAAATAAAATAAAACTTTGACAAGGATGAATGAACAGACGCATATCGTTGCTATACTCTTATTATTACGGTATTACTCCCTGCAGCACCAACTATACGCGAGGCTAGTTCAAATTCGCCAAATGAACGTCCAAGTTGTGCGAACATTTTATGGTCTCCGGCAGGAGAGGAGGAGAAGACGGCAAGCAATCCTGCGGGAACCACCGGAACTTCCTGTAAATGGTCTGAAAGTCCAAACCAAACAGAAAATGCTTTCACACTAGAAACGAACCAAACCTTTGCTCAGTTAGATCCGGACCGAGACTACCTCTTTTCGTCTGACCAAATTTCGTCTGTTTGGTCCGGGGGAGGTTTCACACCTGTAATTTTGATTCGGATCAAACTGAAAAGTCAGAAAATCCGGACCAAACAAGGTAGGTGTGAAAGGGCCCTTTAGAATAGCATTGCCTTCACTTCTTAAATGCATTACAGTGATTATGTACCTAGAAATTCTTAATTTTATCTTATGTATCAGTGACATTCAAAATTCTTTACAGTTTTAAGGTTAATAAACAATATTTTATGCATATTAATCATTATGATTTTTTACATTGTTAGGGATGTGAACTACAAGGAACTGAATGATTCTAGCACTTTTCAGGATTAAATACTGATTAAGCGTTTCTGATTCCAATAAAAATAACTGGTTCACTTGAGTAATTCATTCAGGAATCTGACTATACTGGTCATCATGTATGTTTCAAAAACCATTAAAGGAGCCAAATTATCTATTTGACTATTTCTCTTGACTTTAATTGTGTTACAAATGTTCATATTATCACAGAAGTACTGGAATAAGTTCATAGTTTGGATAAAAACACTGATGTCTGCGGTAGCGATCAAAATACAGCAAATCACCATTTGAAAGTAACTTGGTGCTTTAAATAATGATTAAAACGATGGCAACCAGATGGCAACAAGTGACTGTTAAAAAATGTATTTGTCATTGAATCCTTCATTCAAGAGATTCGTTCAAAAATGCTGATTGATCCAGTAATGAAACAAGTGAAGTATTTATGAGTGAATCAAACCCATTTTTTTTTTTTTTTATAATTCAGATTAATAAAACATTTTAAATAGACTGCAGCAATTAACATTTTTGTCAGAAGCAATGGTAGATTACGTTATTTTGTTTAGTTGTTTGTTCAGAATCATGGGAGAATAGTGATCTCTGTTTGAAACAAAAAAATCGTGATTCTCAGTTTACACAGAATCGTGCAGCTCTCCTGCATAGAGGAATATAAGACAAGCATTGCTTGTAATATGTATCATTTACCATATGACAGCAGTTTATTTTGTATATTACCAAGGAAAATAGTATGTCTTATGAAAATGATGAGCTATCTGTGCATAATACATTCAAATCACTGATGCAGTTTAACACCGCAAAGTTAAAAAAACATCAGTGCTATCCCTTTTGACCAGAAAGGACTTGTAAACATGGTTGGGATAACAAAATACAAAAGAAATAGGCTTAATTTACAAAAAAAACAAGCTCTAACCTTCAAAACAAGAGACCTAGCACCTTTTTCCTCTAATGCTGTAGCTGCCATTACAAACTTACTGCACCAAATTCCTGCGACTTCCTTGCGTTTACCAGCATCGGCCCTGTGAGCGACACCGTCCACACACAACCTAACAGGAAAAGCCACTTCCTCTCTAGCAGACAGTACTCATAATACCATGACAACCATAACACATCTTCACAATATTATCTAGCACCTGCTATAATCGAAGCCGTAACAGTACACATATCATCAATGTCGGACTGCGACTGCGTTAGCCTGCATTTGTGGGCAACAGATGGGCACTGCAGCAGGTGAGAGCATGATGCTCATATTCAGCCATCAAATGCTTATTCTTCAATGAATTTCACAGATATCACTCCTTTCAAGGCACAATTTTTGATTGTTATGATGCCAAATGCTAATTTAAGCAGAAACAGCATGCATTAATCATGGAGCACAAAGGGAAACAGGCAGGAAGAATAACTCCCTGCGCAATATGGTTATGCCTCTCAACGCAGCAAGCAGATGCCGAGACAAGGAGACGAAAGACAAGGAGATTCCCTTTCGCCCGCACAGTACACGTACACACACACACACACACACACAGACTCACGCTTAAGTGGGGAGCAGGATGAGAAGGAGAGCGTCTTGTTGCTTGACTACCCACCTCTGCGATGCCTGATGCAGCGTGTCCTGCTCGGCGAGGCTGAAGAAGAGTTGGGTGTGTGCAGCCAGATTGCCTCCGCCGAGCGTCAGGAACGACTGCGAGAGAGAGAAGGAGGGGAGATGAGACGGGAATGGTGAGTGGGTTTATCCTCCACGCTACCCTGTCAATGTGTGTGCCTGTATGCCTGAGTGCATGAGTGTGCGCGTGAGAGGGGGCGGATGGAAAGGAGAGAGAGACCAAAGCAGCGAGTATGTGTGAGCAAGTCTCCCGAGACAATGCCGGAGAATAGAGACTGTGGAACACAGTAGATGCATTAAACGCAGGGTCCCTCCCTCTTACATCACTCGAACACAGCGCTCTGCACAGTCAGCGCAACATAACCATATGGAGGAACAACGGGTGCAAGGAGGAACAGAGAGAGAGAGAGAGAGAGAGAAGAAAGCAGACACAAACAAATTTAAGCTAGCATGTTTAAAATGTCTTCATATAAACCCACTGCTAAAATGTGTTTGGACAGGTAAAGGGTTCTGGAAATGGTTCTACACTCATTTCTTCACCATAATGTTGGACTTGATATTAGGTCGAAGGACACTGACTTCTCTCGAAAAAAAATTCAAAAGATAACATTAAACAGCATTTACAATGCATTTAGCTTCCATAATCGGAAATGTATCCTTGTGAAACAGAATTTGTTGGGAAAGAACATACAGTGGGACATTATTTTCTCATTAAAACTCATTATTTTAAACGCTTTTTGTAATTTTGACAGATTAAAAAAAATGGTTGTTAATTAAAATAAAAGGCATGATTTCACAGACAGGGCTTAGATTAAGCCAGGATTAGGCCTTAGTTTAATTAGGACATTTATAAGGGTGGGAATCTCTAGGCACCTCACGATTCGATTACGATTCAGAGGGCAATGAGATGACAAACGATTTTTTTCTATACAGATTTTTTTTCTTCTCACTGTGTGTGACTACTTGCTACTTTTAAAGCAAAGAATTTGTAATGATCCATAATGAATTTACTTCCAATATATTTTATTGATCAAACAAATGGAAGTGATTTGGCAATAAATGTTGCGATAGTTTGTAATTCGCTTAGCCTTTTCCGAGTTGGTTGGAAGCTTTAAAGGTTATCCTGGTTTCCACGTCAGCGCTGTTTGATCTGACATGTGTGGTTTATAACAAAATTCTGTGCCGAATTTGAATGCTCCAAATTGGATCTTGCTGCGATGTTATTAATTCTGCTGTGAATTCAAACGCTTTCACACTGGATCTCCCAGGGCTGTGTAATAACAGTGTTGTGTGATTGAGATCGGCCCACGAGTAAACCTGTTCTGAGCTCGCGTTGCGCTAAAAGTTCTGCGCAGCTCAAACGAATAGGGCGGTTTCGTTTCACTTTAGTTTCGTTAGCCGTTTGATGTTTCTCGTATGTAACAGAAGTTGCAGCTCTTATCAATTGGACAAAGTGGTGTCTCTTGTCACCCATTTGGTTGCAGTTGGGAGCCCTACTTGCATAAAGTGTGGCTCTCGTCCAGGTCCTTTTTCCCTTCAACTTCATAGTCAAAGTTACGCTAGATATTAATGCAGAGGGTGCCGGTCGGGTTTCTCGCTCAACCATCATGCGTCTCTGTTATGTGCACAGAAGATGCATGCCACAGACTGTCCAGGCACCTTTTGCGTTCTGTCAACATTACATTATCAATTAACATTTCAAAAAAATGATTTTTTAAATTTGTGATTCGATTCAGAATTGTCCACATCGCGATGCATCTAAGAATCGATTTTTCCCCCACCCCTAGACATTTAAGTAGCTTTTATAAATGTGCAATAGAAAAAAGTCAAATACTGGTGTGCATCTCGAGACAAAACAATGGCACTGACATATTTTTAGATATGTCAGTGCAAGTTGCGTTCAGTTAAAACAGCTCAAACATGCTTAAGCCTTGTCTGTGAAACCAGGGGAATTTTTTTAAACCATCCCTATTACTACTATAGCATGAAATCCCTTATAAAAATAGACTGTATCCAATGGTCCTGCCTTTCCTTTATTTCAGTTTCTGCACTATAGATAATCATCTCATTTTCCACACAGATTGTATTAGCACATGCTTTATTATGAGACGCTTGCCCGGAGCCTTGGGGACTGCAGCAACTCTAGCATTGCAAACTACTGTGTCGCTGGTCCTTGGCTCACGTCCAGTTTATTCATACTACAGCAGATCTCTATGCCACCTTTCTATTCCCATCTTTGCAGCTTGGAGACCATAAGGAAAGGAAACACCTCAACATTTAGCCGAAGCACTATGAGTGCTACGTAGAAGAGTGTAAGAATAAATGCATTCTTGAAGAAGAACACAGTAGTCTATTAAACATTCACAAATGTATGTGTATATTTTGTGTATATTTAGAATGGCCTTTTATTGTGGCCAGCCTAAGGCACACCTGTGCAATAATCATGCTGTCTAATCAGCATCTTGATATGCCACATCTGAGAGGTGGATGGATTATCTCGGCAATGGAGAAGTGCTTACTAACACAGATTTAGACAGATTTGTGAACAATATTTGAGGGAAATAGGCCTTTTGTGTACAAAGATCTTTGAGTTTAGCTCAAGCAAAATGGGGGCAAAAACAAAAGTGTTGTGTTTATAATTTTGTTCAGTGTATAAATTCAATGCTTGGTGGACAAGTTATAACATTAAAAACCAATGAGGTTTCCTTTTAAATAGAAATCCATTAGCCATCATTTTAATAGGTCCACAGGCAAAACAGCTCAAGAGGTTGTCTTCAGCCACATCAGGAAAGGAATAAATCCTTTCAAATAATTGAAATCTTTTGTTTAGTATTTTTTTTTTTTGCAATAGAACCACCACAGAAAATTCTGTAGGTTTTCCTGAAAACTATCTTTTCAGTTATACATGTGATGGAAACTTCCTTTGCCTCAGAATGTCACAAAAAAAACCCCAGCTACAATTACAACATGGGACAAGAACAAAGCTTACACATGAATGCCCTGAAGCATTTGTCAATACATTTCTCAAATAATAGCACATTGAACAACTTACACTGTTCTTTCCCTGACTCGTAGATTAAAGAGCACTTAGAAAAAGCAATAAATTGTCACAGCACCAAGCAACATCCACAGCCTTCCCACTGGGATGTGCACTGGCATTCTCGTGATGAAAAGAGATGTAGGCCTATTTCAATTCCTGCAGGACTGTGTCCATTTCTCAGCTGGAAACCAATAGTTTGAGAAAGAAATGAAGCAGGTGAGCTCATTTTCAGCAAATTGCTGTAATTCTAAGAAAGATGTTTAACACAACCTTGACCTTGAAAGGTACAACAGTAAAGTGCATGCTGGGAACGACCAAGTCATTTTTGCCCGTTATGTGTAGAGTGTTCAAAGTCCAAGTCCCTCTAGCAATAGAAATATTGGAACTAAATTTGCACAGCTAATATACAATTGCACAGCTATTATAATGATGATCATCTTACCATCTGACAGGTTTCTAATTAACCCCTGCAATTGAAAATGTCACGGAGATAAAATATGACAAATTACAGCAATCAACTATCCATAATATTTCAGAAAACACTGGATATCACATCACTCTAGGAAGCTCTACGCACATTAAGGGCATCACAAGGACAGGTGAGAGAGTATCAATGTCCCTTACACTAAGTAAAAAAAAAAAAAAAAAAAAAGTAATTTACTCTGAAGTAGCACAAACATGCTCCTTTGCTCACGCTTTGAGACACCATTAAAATAAAACCATTACACTGGATAAGTGTTTCCTATTAACTATTTAATTTCTGAAAAGAGGGTTTTATGTTTCTGAGAAGGAATAGTCAAACTATTAAACGTGTAAAATGCTGAAACCTCAAGTTTTTGTTCTATTTGGAAATCTAAAGGCACATTCACACCAAAAACAATAACTATAAAGATAAGTATAACGATAATTCCATTAGCATCCGCACCAATTCATGCTAAAGTTGTATATTCGAAGCGCGCTGCAGTTTTGTCGTCTGCTGCTTTAAATGCTCGAGCTCTTTAATGTTGAGTGGACTCTGATTGGCTGTCAGTGTTTATCAGCTGAAAAAAAAAATTCTGAAAGTGATTCCAGCGATATAGTTCCTCTGTGTTGTTAACGTCATAGTTGTTTGGACTTTCCTATTCTCAAAGAATTAGAAAGATCATTAAACTGTATAGTTATCATCCTTGATGTGAATAAGCCTTAAAGGGATAGTTCACCCAAAAGTGAAAATTCTATCATTCGGCAGACGCTTTTATCCAAAGTGACTTACATTGCATTTCAAGGTACACATTTACATTCTTATCAGTTCTTGCTTTCCCTGCTTCCCTGCGTTGCAAGCACCAACGCTCAACTGTCTGAGCTACAGGAAAGCCTAAATTTACTAATTTACTCACATAGTATGGAGAAAATAATACTATGGAAATCAACTGTTTGGTTTCCAAAATTCTTCAAAATATCTTCTTTTGTGTTCAGCAGAAGACAGAAATTCATACAGGTTTGGAACAACAAGGGTGAGTATGACACAATTAACATTTCTGAGTGAACTATCCTTTTAAGTGCTGGGCTCGTCCTAACCAACGGATATGGTTAAAAGGGAAGATCCAATCAGGGAAGTCAGTAAACGCTCCCATAATTGCATCACTGAACCAATGAATGACTCAGTCTGGCTATTAGCGCCACTCTTTGCCAGAGTCTAGCCGCCAGCTCTGTACTGTACAGCTACTCAAGCAGGAAAATGTGCCGCAAAATATGCTAATTTTCCAGAAATATCTTTGAGGAAGAGAGTGGAATTAAATGTCCATCTTTTCTAGATGAATTCACATTATTACAATGCCTCCATCATGCATTCTTCAAGGGCAATCCTCAACAATGCCAACTATGCAAGCTATTATATATCACAAACACTGTGGTACCAGCAATACTCTTTGTGCTGGATTGGTGTGCAATGTTACTCTTTTGTTTGGATGACTCCTGGCAGTACTCTCGTCCCAAATGCAGCTTGTTAAAAGATGAGTAAGACAGTGGTTTCTATTTATACACTGGTTTGCAGCGCTGCAGTGGAACGGAGCAGAGGCCCGCAAAAAAAAAAAAAAAAAGAAAGAAAAAAAAAAAGAAAAAGATGCACTTTCATGCAGCCTGTGAGGAGAACTCTTGCCTCTTTACTCACCTTCCTGTTCCTGCACTCGAGTTGAGAAAAGCACATTCACATGTGGCTTGAGGGGCGGTCTCAAATAACTGCAGCCCAGCTGAAGTGTGAAAGCAGGGGAAGCCAGTTTTAAATACTTTTTTGACAGAGCAAGTGCATTTCTCTGCCTGCCAAACAGTTTGGACTGATTGCAGTATTTTTGAAAATTAAATAAAAAAAAAAAGTGAGAATGTTCTAACTCTATACAGCATTCTATTGTAGCACCTTAAAAAAGGTTAAATTATAACTTCTAATTATATTCATCCAACCTGTGTAAAGACCATTTTCACACTACACTACCAGCAACAAAATGACCAGAACACATTCACTTTATGATTTGACTTTTCTAACTTTAGTTAGTGTGTAATGTTGCTGTTTGAGCATAAACAACATCTGCAAAGTTACAACACTCAAAGTTCAAAGCAAAGGGAGAGATTTTCTTTTTAAAAATCGCTTTTTAAGGACTACAACAAACGGCTGGTAGAGACTACACCACATTCCTCCCGGGTTAGTGACATCACTAACCCTAAAATTTACATAAACCCCGTCCCCGGAACACGATTTATAGATTATGAAGACAGAATATGCTAATCAATGACTAGAAGATTAGACATAAGCTACATAAATTCATCAACTAACCATTCAGAAATGTCCTGTTGCTTCTACATGTTGTCACTTCTTCTTGAGTCTCTCCATCATTGTCTGACTTCGGTTTGAACATAAAAGGCTAAAAGTTTTTGAAACTTAAAAGGACACAAGCTGTTGAGGCTCCGCCCCCTGTGCTGGGAGCAGCAGCTCATTTGCATTTAAAGGGACAGACACAAAAACAGTGCGTTTTTGCTCACCCTCAAAAAGAGACAATTTTAACATGCTAGATAAAAATATCTGTGAAGTATTTTGAGCTAAAACTTCACATACACACTCTGGGGACATCAGAGACTTATTTTACATTTTGTGAATAGGACATTATACCACCCCTTTAAAAGAAAGCTTCTAGCAGAATATGAGCAACTATTGCAGACAGGATGTGGCCGAATCCAGAAACTCGAAGAAAAGTAATTTTATATGCAAATTGTCAAAATGCAGAGCATCTTGTTCCAGCAACTACCAATGAGAGTGATGACATCCTTGTTGTGTGAGCGTTTGCAATCTTTTAGTATGCATTACTTCACCGCAGAATCCAACTGCATCAGGCATTGCTAGTCACCACATTATGTTGGCTGCTCATTAGCATAAAGTTGCATTTGCATAACTGTCACATCACCAGTGTCAATAATGAATCCTTATTGCAAATTCTTAATTCTCACTGAAAATTATTGATGTCTGCTTGGGTTGCTGCAAATCTCTGTCAGTGTGAACGTCTCGAGTGCATTTCAGAAAGCTTAATTCAAGTCTGCTCAAAAATCCAGGTATATCACGTAAGCAAATGCGCAAAACTCTCCTCAATATCCTTGAATGCATTCCTATAGTTCAAAACAGTAGCGTTAGACACCAAGGTCATTGGTTCGATTCCTAGGGAAGGCATGCATCCTTGAATGTAATCTAGGCCCAAGTCACTTTGTACAAAAGCCGGCAAATGTATAAATGTAGCCTAAATGGTTAATATGTGCATATGTTTTCTAATGCAGTTCCCTCATACAAAAAACAAACAAACACCATGATAACCATAATTTCCACCAAAACACCATAACACAGTGTTTGTTATTTTAATTAAACTAACTTTAGCCAATTATATTATTATTATCATCATAATATTATTAGCCTATTGACTATTAGCCAATGACATCGAACATAAAAAATGAACTAAATTAAATATTCTAACGCTATAATGTTTTACAGTAGTAACAGTAAAAAAGGTGTTTTAGAGTAAACTATAGTAACCATGGTAAATACTGGTAAAGGGTGATGCGAAGGATATTCTACAAAACCCATTTCTACTTCGAGTATAAATCACATTTAAAAGATGGTAAACAAAAAGCTGGCATGTTTTTAGTATTGTTATTATTATTATTATAATATGGAAGCAGATGCTGATCCCGCAGATCCCAGATGCTGTTCATCAAAATCAAAACCAAAATCAAACCTCTCTGAGACGATACACCAGCTAAATAGAAGGCGAATAGTAAAATAGGCTACAACAGAAAGTATCGTTTCCGAACTTTATAAGCTGTAGCCTGACATAAAGTCCTCATATAAGTTACATGCATAGATAACGGCAGTTTAACGTCATGAAACATTCAGCGATTTACCGCAGCAAAAAAGTATCTAGTCGTGATTTTTCTTGCATAACAGACGTTAAACATGGATATCATATCTTATTCTTACCTTGCAGAGGGATAAGGGTTCATTAAATGTGCCGTTTTTTCGATTTTCACCTTTAAAAACTGCTTTTTATGGGATGTCGCGCGTTCGTTCAGTCAGAGTGACGTTGGTCAAGATGCAACGAATGACTTTTTTTTCCTGCCGCTTTCACAATCTCGCCACGCGCTACAAAAGAAACACTCGCGCTGCGCAAGGACGCTCCTATTGGCTGGTTGAGACGCACCGCGACAAGACAGCGGCGGTTGATTGGTTGGCCTTGCAGTACGTCACTGGAAATATGTTACAAGCGACCAATAGTTATGAAGGCCTGATCAATACACTATCCTCAAACTATGCGGTGCATTAAAGACGAATAGATTAAATATTTTAATATTTTTTAAAAAAAATGCACACACACACACACACACATATATCTTAGCTGTTGTGGCGTCAAAACACTCAAGATTTTAACAGGCAACATAGATCTATTAATGTTAAATGTAGAAGTTGAGACTTCGTGAGTTTAATGCACTATCCTTTATTCTGGTACAGAAGTTTACAAGTGCAAAGCAAGAAAACTAGGAATCTGACAGAAAGCTCCAAAAAATTTTTTACTTTAATTGCCATTTAGATAATCTATGGCCAATCTCCAATAATTCTCTTCAAATATGTTTGTTTAAGCAATTTCATTAAATATTAATTTTTCTATGCATCAGAAAAAAAAAAAAAAAATCACATCCTAAGCCAATTAAAGTAAACTCCCTTTCATATTGGCAGAGCAGCACAATTGTAAAAGCAACTTTAAACAGTGCGGATCTTCACAGTCTGATGATTAGTCTTTCAGGATGAGCGGGGCTTTGACTTGGGCAGCGACGTCTGCACCCATGAGCTCCTCCACTATAGTCAAGGCAAACTCAAAGCTGGTGCCTGGCCCTCTGCTGGTGATCACGTTTCCATCCTTCTGAACTCGAGCCTCTGAATATTTATAATGATCTAGAAGAAGAACACAAAATAATTCATATGGCTAAAGATATCACCACAGTCTACAAGTACAAACTTTGTTCTCCTGCTGCAAAATACTTTGGCTGTTTGTCTGCATGAGATGCCATACTACTTTTACATTGAATATAGTTTGTAAACTGTGCACTGTTTTAAGTATGCACAGAAATCCTGGATGACCAACAGCATTTATAGATATATGCAGTAGCCTACATAATATTATATAGGCTACATATCACAATGCAATAAACTGTTTGCCCATAGATTTCCAGTAAGATGATCAGTGCATATTATGCATTAAGTTCACCCACTGTTACTTAACTTATAATTTTCCAACACTTGTCATTGTGCGGTTCCCTACAGCACCCTCTGTTGGATGTTGATCTTGTGATCTTTTCCATGACATGCCTTTCCAAGTATGCACGTTTCCATCACTGACATCAATGCTTGTGAGAAAATGACTAGGTATACATAGAGACATTACCTCCAGCCATCATCTTGTCCTTGGCACCTGGATGAGTGGTAACTGTGCTGCCATATGCAATACCGTGAGCCAAAAGTGCCGTCGGGCCTGCAACAGGTCAAAAAATGATAAAAAGTTAGATAATCACTACAGTTTTCTCTTAAAAGTGGGAAATAATGAAGTAAATAATTATCCTGTTATTCTTATTTTGATTTTGATTTGATGTGATTTTTTTTTTTTTTTTTTTTTTGGGTGGTGTTGCTGAAAATCTGTCTGAAGTCATGATTTAGTGTTCAGTGCCTGTGAGGGGCAAAGTGACTTTAACATGGTGTTCATCATACCACCATCAGCCAAACATCAAAATATTATTATCCAAAATTAACCAGGTATACAATTTCCATCTAATTCTGCAATCCGCAATGGAAGAACGAACGGAAGGAAGTAAAAATAGGGTCTAAAAATAACAACAGCCGAATTTGCAGCCCTGACTGTGCACTAAGCTCATCTGAACATTAATGAAAAGAGAGCTCTTAACTATTGATTGTGCACTTTGGCAGACGCCCAGTGCGGTCTAGTGATTACACTTTCTCTGGCAGGACGTCTGCTGACCGATCTGACCCTGGCATCTACTGTTACAGGTCTTGCTTGTCAGAAGCTCAGTGCACAAAAGGAAATAAAAGACAGGCAGGTATAATAGACCTTTATGTCCCAATCACAGTCTCAAAGGCTATCAAAGCCTCACTACATGGAACATACAGCATTTGAATAGTCAAAATGTCACGTTCAGGGTTATTATCGTTAACTAAAGCTAAAATCATATTATATTTTTATAATACACTTATAATCATAAAAATATTTTTCATTCCTTGAATGAAAAAGATCCATCAAATAAAATAATCCATCAAATAAAATAAAAAAAAATGAAGAAAAAAAACAAACCACTGGGCATTTATGGCATTGCAACATAATATATTTTTGTTCCCAAAATATAAAAAAAGGACGAAGAGCCTATGTCCTCGAAACGTTACCACTTGTGTGTGTGTCTATCATTACATTTTTCATATTTTTTGAGCAGTGGTGTGCTGACTTTTTTTCCTTTTTTATTAATTTCCTTGTTGAGCACCAAATTTGAGCAACATATTGCTTTGCTGTGGATGTGCGTGCTTTGGATCTGATTTTACTTTGTTCCCAACATATAACAATCATTTATGTGGATATATGTGTGTGTGTGTGTGTGTGTGTAATATAGAAGTTTAGTTTGCCAACTATTAGGAGTACACTAGCATACAGTATATAAAGGTTACACAGATGGACTGAAGCTAACAAACTTGGATGCAGATTTCAAATTAGACAGAGTAATTACCAGAGAAATTGTGTCTGCTAATTTAATCTTGACAACGTAATCATGCATTCTGAATTCCCGAATATATAGACTCCATTTTAAAGGTATTCCACGGCACTAAAAGAAGCCGTTTCCTGTTCAGTACAGATCTCTTCAGGGACATCTGCCGTTTTCTGGGACGCCTTCCACTCTCCTGCGCTCTCTACGGCCACATGGGCTCACTGTCCTCATTCACCACGTCCTTCACAAGCCCTTGAACAGCCGATAGCACACGTCTCGGTGTTCAATACGCTTCCAAATGAAGATGGACGTGCTTAATACCGCCAATTATTACAACTCATTATCCTCATAATTTGTATTTCAGATTTTTAGTTTTACAGATCGGCAGTCATAATTATAATCCACTGAGCTGTGAGCATCATATTGACATAGATATGTGGCACAGAAATCTTCCAGAAATTATCCAGACGGTTCAGGTGTACAAACGGGGGCAAAGGCCCTCAGGGAAATTCACACTGGAGGGAAAGGGTAATATACGACTTCTCTTCCCGACATTTTGCATAATGGAGCAGCACTGAAACAGTTGAAATAAATGATGTTAATTCAGGGAAAGGTTAATGTGCGCACAGAGGTCACGATGTGAAGATTACCTGCACAGATTGCAGCGATCAGACCCTTCCTGCCCTCCTGGTCCTTCAACACCTCTTTCACAGCGGGAGACTACAAAACACGCACGCACACACACACATAACATGCATTACTG
Source organism: Squalius cephalus (assembly GCF_949319135.1). Lineage (NCBI taxonomy): Eukaryota > Metazoa > Chordata > Actinopteri > Cypriniformes > Leuciscidae > Squalius > Squalius cephalus. The sequence goes on along the minus strand of NC_137143.1, from coordinate 30,370,866 downwards.
AAATCACTGTCACACTGTCACAACACCTCTTGAATTTACATGATTATGCAATGTTTGCATTTCACAATACGTCCGCATTTCTAACCTCAGCAGATGACTCAAAGATGTTATCTGTTTATTTGAGGGACACGGCATAATGTCATGCAAGATGTGCATGGCGTAAAACTCTCCTATGGAATCCGTTCAACCGTTAAATACACATAATTAAAATGTATTTGTACCTCAGAAAGGTTCTGAGCTCCAAGCAAACCTCCAGGCAGAAGCACGACATCATATGGACCCTGTCAGAAAAATGACATGCATCTGCATTAGGCGGAAAACCAGGAACGTTTTCCTTATCAAGATTTTGTTATATAGCTGATGTGCATTTGTACATGTCAAGGGTAAACTGAAAATGTTTTAAGAAAGTCTAGTTTAAATCAAGTTATAACAATTTAAATTAAATTTGAATGGTAACCAGTGGTATGGTTTTACTGGCAATGCATTATTTATCCAGTAGATGGAGACAACACTCCATTCATCTTCTTCTTCATCTTCATCTTCAACTTCATTCAGCCCAAATCAGTTCACAGAAGAATAGAGATTCAGACTGATATTGAATTTAGAAGAACAGCAGCTACTTATGATGATCTCTAGCCAACTTTGAAGTTATGGGGACCAAGCTAAAGCCGAACCTGTTTGCGGGCGTCCTCCAGACTGGAGTCGGGACAGATCATGACCTCACGGCTGCATTGCACTGGCTCTTTACCCGCCAGACCTGCCACAGTAACAGCAATCTGAGAGAGAGAGATGAGGGCATATCTGTGTAATAGCTGGCAGTTGACAAAATCATACATCTAAAGCCAAACCTAATTGTGAAATTTGTTTAAGATTGAATGATGTATAAATAAGAGATTTTATGTCTCAGCTTTTCTTAATCAGTATATTTTTACATTTGAAACTAATGTGAAACTTTTTCTTTGTTATAATATAATATGCAAGTTTACAGGCATATTTAGTTTCTTCTAGAATGATCATTTTTATAAAGCTTGTATATTTAAGTTCAGTAATTTCACTTAAATGACAATTAATAGGTAATTTGCAATGCCATTTAAGTGAAATTACTGAACTTAAATATACAAGCTTGATAAAAATGAGCATTCTAGAAGAAAATTTCAGATGGCACTTAGAGGCTTTTGCATCTGAACTCTTCATATTATATATATATATATATATATATATATACACACACACAAATATACATAGATAGATAGATAGATAGATAGATAGATAGATAGATAGATAGATAGATAGATAGATAGATAGATAGATAGATAGATAGATAGATAGATAGATATGAAATAGTGTTTAAAATGTAATTTATTCCTGTGATCAAAGCATTTTTTTATGCAATTTTAGCATCATTACTCCAGTCTTCAGTGCATAGGCGTAATTCTATGGGGGGACAGGGGGACACGTCCCCCCCAATATTCAAAGAAGGACAATTTGTCCCCCCCAATATTTGATCATACTGTATGATTATGCGGGCGATATCGATGTGACTGCAAATACGTCTTTCTTTCGAGCTCCGAAAATATAAAATCCCGGCCGGTCCATTTCCCAAATTCATTCGACTGGCCTTACACTATACATTAACAAAACCTATTTCTCCTGAAATCCATGTCATGTTTTCCCTATACCTTTAGTAGCTCGTGCACCGTCAGTGATTTAGGAAAAACCAAACAGAAGAAGAGTTAGGAGCGCGAAATCTGACAGACATTTGGCCATACCTGTCAACACTCCCGTTTTTCCCGGGTTTCTCCCGTTTTTTAGCCCTATCTCCCGGACCCCTCCCGGTTTGTTATTTCTCCCGGGAAACTCCCATAATTTGCATGGCCCAAACTGAGTAAAGCCTCTGTTTAGGCTATTAAGGAAATATAATTTTGGCAAAAGAAGAACTTTTATTTTAAATAAATGTTCATTTTAAATCAGCCTATGTCAGTGTGATATGTTACCATATTATCAGAGCCCGCCATATTAGACATTCTCTGATATTATCATGCTTAACACTAAGAATTTGAATAATTGTAATGTGATGATCAGATGCAGATATCTAAATCAGAGAATATCATAGGTTCGGGCGGTTTGCGGGTGGATTATTTATTTTTAACAGTGGATTCGGGTGACTCAAAGTGCACCAGATTAATGAACTTACCTTTAAAATGTACAAAATTTTCTTCCGGGGGAGCAAGCCCCCGGTCCCCCCTAGAAGTACCAAGTACACTTAACAGCATGACTGTTGTATGCTGGTAAGTGTTCGGACTCTGACTTTTATTTTATTTTGATTAAAAAAATGTGTGCATGGGCCAACACAAAAAGTCCCACAGCTGTCCCCCCCAATGTGTGATTGACAATTTCGCCCTTGCTTCAGTGTCACATGATCCTTCAGAAACATTCTAATATGATGATTTGCTGCTCAAGAAACACTTCTGATTATTATTAATGTTAAAAACAGTTATGCTGCTTAATATATTTGAGCAAACTATGATATGTTTTTTCCAGGATTCTTGAAAAAGTTCAAAAGAACAGCTTTTTTTTTTTTTAAATAAAAATCTTGTCTAACATAACAAATGTCTTTACTGTCAGTCTTGATCAATGTAATGCATCCTTGCATTAAGTTTCACCTTCTACCAAAAAAGTACTTATAAAATCTGATTATGTAATAATGTCACAGTCCAGCTGACTCTCTGCAAACTTTGGCATTTACACAGTGGCAGCTCAGAGTCTGGCAGCTGTGTGTGTGTGTGTGTGTGTGTGTGTGTGTGTGTGTGTGTGTGTGACCATATACAGTTGCACATGAGCAATATCCATGCAAAAGAAACACCTGATCACTGCATTCGCTCAACAAAGAACACCGCAAAAAATGAAGAGCATGCATAATATATAACTAGATGCCCACAGACATGCATTCAGTGGCACTCAATATAACATGTGTGTGTTTGTGTGTGTTGTACAGACCCCCGCTCTGCGCATGACATCCACCGGGATCACCGTCTCCATCTCCTCCGCTCCCTTCGCCAGAATCACTAGAGCTCTTTTCCCGGCCATTGCTGTGAGTCCGAGGGCCTGTGTCTGTCTGCAATGCAATATAACCCCACTCACGTATCACACATTTATTATAAAATGTGTTTCCGGGTCTAGTTCCTTGTGGGGAACTACCAGGCAAAATAAAAGTCCTCTTATATTCTTCTTGAATATACAGTTAGTGCATTCATTTATTATATTCTTACGTTTAATCATGTACTTTATATTATTGTCAAAATAGAATCATGCGTATTAAATCACAAAGAAAAAAAAGCTTTATTTATTTTTATTTTACAATAAAAGAGTAATTATAACAAAATAGAATGTATCAGCATCTGAGGGGTGAAAATCAATTTTATTAGAAAAAGTCACCATATAGATGGATGAAAATGTAGGCCCATTAACCTAAATATACCCTAAAATGCATAGTGTTCACTACAGATATATTTTCAGTTATGGAAGGAAAACTAGAACAATAACGACAGATCAATAGTACCTGAATAAAAGGGTTCCTTGTGTATTTTATATCTGTTTGGATCTCCTGGGAAAAAAATATAGAGGTGGATATTCTTAACTTTTTAACTACAGGGGACTATATCACAGTAATGTTACATTTGAAGAGTTTCACTTGGGTTAAAGGGTTAGTTCAACCAAAAATGAAAATTTGTCATTACTTAGCCTACTCTCCCTCAAGTTGTTCCAAACCTGTATGAATTTCTTTCTTCTGCTGAACACACAAAGAAAAAGATACTTTGAATAATGTTGACAGTTTACAGCACTCATTGACTTCCATAGTATGGGAAAAAAATACCATGAAGTCTTTGGGTGCCGTAAACCATCCCTTTAATGTTTGTTTATTTATTTAAACTTAAAATAGCATAAGTAAATGTTATTTGCTTTTAAAATGGTAAAACATCACTGTTAAAAGCCAGTGCATGTATTTTTTGGAGAAATGCAGCTCTTGAGCCACTAGAGGACGCTATAGACCATTGTATTTGTGACTGCATTCAGTGTCATCATCACCTATGAGCAACAAAAATGTTGACACCAGATGCAAATTTCCAATCATTTCAAAAGAATTGTATCATGAATGTGTTGATTTTAATGAGATGTAGATGAAGGTTGGACTGTTCCAACGCCCAGTGCAAAAATATCTAAATCCTACACCCTAAAAAGAAGTACAAGTCTCAAGCTGTTACAGAAAAAGCATCTGGAGATTCATATTTGGACCATGATATATAATGCATCAGTCAGAAGGACACACACACTGCGCAGGGTCCTGGCTGAGGCCTGTTTGTTGCGTGCCTGTGTGCAAATCCAGCAGGCAGTGGTGATTACCAGCATATGCAACTGGGATCAACTGAGCTCACCCTACATAGTAGCACTAGCTTATTTTCCCTCTTTATTTAATTATTTCCCCAGCTCTTTACCCAAGATGTGTATAGTGTGCCTGTGCTGTAAATACAAAATGGCAATTAAAGTTGTTTGTAAAGCAGGTGACCCTGGTATCCTGAGGGATTAGGCTTTGAAACACTGGCGATGTGGAGTCTCCCGCTGAACCATCTGTGCACAATCCTCAACATACTCTCTGCTGGCAGCCGCTCGCGCTGGTTAAGATGCACTGACACATTCTCAAGACAAAAGAGAACATCCTTGAGTTTGGACTCAACACAGCTTCTGCTGTCGCCTTGTAAAAGCGGCCTAGCAGAGTTATGCGTGCTTATGCTGGGTTTGGAGTTTAATTGTTCTCCCTGAAAATAAGGGTTATTGCACCAAAACAGTCTTAATTTAGTGTCCATGACTACTTTCAATCTCTCTGATTTTACAGTTAAGACTTCTATATGTAAATGACATCTGTTATGACTGGCTCCTCATACCGGTCGAGCTTCTCATCCAGAGTTGATAATGCTTTTATTCAGCAAGGACGCATTAAATTGATCAAAAGTGACAGTAAAGACATTTATAATGTTACAAAAGATTTCTGTTTCAAATAAATGCTGTTCTTTTTAACCTTAAAAATATTCTTGAAAAAAAAATAGTTTCTACAAAACACTGATAATGATGAAAAAAAAAAAAAAAAAAAAAAAAAAAAAAAAAAATATATATATATATATATATATATATATATATATATATATATATATATATATATTTATTTATTTATTTATTTATTTATTTATTTATTTTTTTTCTTGAGCAGCAAATCAGCATATTAGAAAAATTTCTGAAGGATCATGTGACACTGAAGACTGGAATAATGCTAGCTTTGATTACAGGAATAAATTACATTTCAAAATATATTAAAATAGAAAGTTGTTATTTTAAATTGTTATAATATTTCACAATATTACTGTTTTTGATCAAGTAAATGCAGCATTGGCGAGATTTCTTTCAAATACAGTAAAAAATCCAACTGACCCCAAACTTTTGAACCATATGTGTTTATGTTTCAATAACTATTCAAAAGTGTGTTTCAGTGATAATTAGCCAATTCTTGCTTTCAAAATATGGACTGGAGAGAAAGTTTTGAAATTAAACATTCATGTCAGAGTGATTTTATTTACAACAATTTGCAACAAAACTACATTTCCCATCAGTCTCTGTGGCAGCAGGGGAAGGATGAAATACAATCATCTAAAATATCAATTAAACACCTAATCATATTTACATTTAGTCATTTAGCAGACGCTTTTATCCAAAGCGACTTACAAATTAGGACTAAATTAAGCGAGTCATCATGAAGAGGCAAAAACAACGCAAGAAGTGCTCAAAATACAAAGTTCGGGCATTATTCAGAGTAGCAGAAGCCCGCCCGATAAGTGAGGTTTTAAAGGGAAAGGGAAGGTTTTTTTATATACTTTGCTCTTCATTATGGTGGCACTAATGCTAAAAAAACGTTCTGTGTTGGTCAGCAAGTGAAAAAAGAGAGAATCAAATATAAAATTACACAGGACAGAAACCAAAAAATAGAGGCCTTGGTGATGTCAGCAGAAAAGGAAAGTCTCTTCAGACTTTTCTTCGGCATCACATGCATATGAATCGTGCAGTAAAGTCCAAGAACACACATTTAGAAAGCAGAGCCAGTTTAATGTTGACTTTTAGTTTAACGCATAATCTGTTTAAACAACTCTGCTTTTCTCTTCTCTGATTTACAACTCAACAAGCATGTCATCAGGCTGCAAAGACGTAACTTTTCAATCGAGGTTCAGTCAAGGAGCAGAAAGGAAATGTGAGCAGATTAAAACTTCCACATTCAGTCTGTTTCCAGTTAGCCGTGTGTGGACTTCAGGAAGAAGTCGAGGAAGCTCGAAATGGTGCGTCGCTGGCACTCTCGAAAACCTCCCAGAGTCATGTCCCACAAACACACAGCTTAAGAGGAGTAATGCAAAACACATTTACTGTAGAACAAGGGATGAGAACAAGTGTGCTGGGCCTTTCATCTGGGTTTGGCAGCAAACACAGCTCTTCTGATATAGCGGTCTGATACGTTCCTACTCATCTGCGATGAGATCGTCTGACTGACGCAGGAGCGTAAGGGCCCTTCGTGCAATTAAAGGAACATGCTTTATTATCTGCCAGACCCTCTGCAGACTGAAGCTTTATCTAACGCTGCGCAGAGGTTCCCGCTCAAACCTCAGGGGCTTCTGGAATGTTCCCACTGGGGATTCTTTAATACTGAGGATTTTTTCTTCCTTTAAAGAAGGCAACCAACAGATGCAAGAAGTCAGGGAATCCCACAAATTCTTGTTTGTCACTGAGTAATCCTGTTACCAGCCCTGTGAATATGAAACGGTGTAAACATGAAAATAAACACTTTCTTTTTTGCCTTTTTATTTATTTATTTATTTATTTATTCCAGAGGGGTGAGCATGCACAAGAAGACCGTGCTTCTATAGGAGACAGACCTGTGTGACATCTGCATCAGACGGCGGAGGAATACACACAATGTTAGCTTATCTCAGGCTGCTAAAGTGCACGTAACTTTTCAATTGCATATCATAAGTACATATTTACATGTTCATATTTACAGATCAAAATAGCTCACTCATTTTCCTGAACATTTTTACTCATTGCAACCAATGCTTGGGCATCCATACACATCCTAATGGCCCAGGTTTATATACAGTACATGAGTAAATATTTACATTTTCTTAACATATTTTCTCATCCCAACCATAAGCACATATTTTAAAAATAGATTTACTCAATGCAACCATAATGATAGTGTGTACTGGGTGGTTACCAGGGCATTGCTGCACAAATGTTTTTATGACGTTCTGGCTCGATTTGGGGAATCATGCATAACACAAATGCTTCAAAGTTAAAAACTTTAATATTAAACCATTTTAATCCTATAGGCTTTTCATTTAAGGATGTTGAGGTCTGCACAGACACCAGACAATAAAATGTGATTTGGTAACATGCATGTAACTTTTTTACGCGCAGATGTTTTACATCATTACTTCTTGAGGTATATGTCATTGATTTTTTTTATTAGTGATGATTGACTTACAAACACTGCAAACTTTTCTGTCATATCTACCAGGTGAATGATTTAATTTGCAGTAATCATAATGAACAATAATGTTGTCAGTCTAAAAGATGCACACAATAATTTGTGACATTCATTGCCATTTACCATTAAGAGCTTTGAGTCCATTTTTCTTCAAAGCAGTCAAAGTCAGCTTAGATAAAGTGCATTGCATTAACACCTGGTATCTTAGTTGTCTGTCCGTCCCATGCATATATGTTAATATGCCTTTCTAACACACACACACATGACATGATTTCAAATGCATGTGCTGCTCCCAGGCCATGGGTGCACGGAGATACGTGCGCGGCCTGTAGACTGCAATACTCCCAGTGGGATTTGAAGGTTCCACTCTCCTTTTGCTTTCATTAGCTCATAATAACACACAGGGCCTATCTTCAAACACAGCACGCTGATGACATGCAGACCTGAAGCAGGGCCCTATGGGGGCCAGCGCTCCGAGGTGGGTGTAACAAATACGGGGATTATTAGAGTGTAGAGCGGCTGGCGCTGGTGCCCACCAGCTGAGCCCATCCTCGGCTTATCTTCACAAACGTGGCCCTCCGGTTCAGACAGCTTGAGGTGTAGAATATGCCAGGGCTTTTGCTTGAGCACCTATTTAATGATTTTCTATTGATTTTTAGGGGCAATAGTGAGTGGGATAATCCACAGCTACGGGGAGAACATGCCACTAATTGCACAAGAGTACATATCTATAAGTCGCCAGGAACGTTTCTGTGATTTGTCACTTCATTAAAAAAGTTTTATTGAAAAATGTACAGCTAGGGAAATGCAAATGAGATATTTTTTTGAAATTTAAAACGGAATTTGGCTTCAGTGTGGCCTCTTGAGAAAAACACCTGATCTCTCCTCTGGAGTCTCGAAAAGAGCTCAGATAAACTCAGTATGACATGAGATCTCAATACAAACAGCAAAATATTCAGACTTCATTATCTGAGCTTTTCCATCCACATCAATAAGCTAAAACGTGCATTGCTATTGATCACACTTCTAAGACATTGTTGAGAATATCATATTTAACTTTTGTGGCTCATATGATACAGGAGGAGAATATGAATCTCATACTTGAGGAGGAAAAAACAGCTTAGCTTTATTCAGAGGCCCAAACTGAGCAAAAATATGCAATTTGGTGCTTATGCTGATATTTATAAGACCAAAAAGTAAGATGAAATTCTGATCGCTTGTAATGTACTGTAACTCAGTGTGTATAGCAGTATAACAGACTGCTAACATAAAATGCATATAAATATCAGATGCTATCCTTCGGTTTCACAGGCGAGGTTTAAGCCTAGTCTCAAGAAGACTAAAATGCATGTTTAACTGAAAGTAACACTGGCATATCTTAAAATATGTCACTGCCATTGTTTTGTCACAAGATACACACATTTCTAAGGTACAATTATAAAAGCTACTTAAATGTCCTAATTGAATAAGGCCTAATCCTGGTTTATTAAAACCAGACCCATTTATAGTCAGGAGGTCAAAACTGATATTAAAACTTTGTCGGACACTTTTTCAACCTATCCAGTATTAATATTTAACCCCTCAACATGTGTTCTAGCCAGGTTGTCAGCTTAGAAAATGTTTTTTTGTCCATTTTAACACTATATTCTTAATAAAAGCGGATTTTTCCCCCAAAGTGCTTCCATTTTCTTCCATGTTACCTACTGTAATTTTGGGTAAATGTGCAATATAATCCAATTTATGTGCAAGCATGATCATTAAAAAATAATAATCAATAAATACCACAAGAGTATCTTGCACTGTTGTGTCAGCACAGCTGTGATTTTATATTGTGATATTATCCCAATATTATATCTTAGCAAGATTATATTTATGTGTAAATTTCAGCAGTTTTTGTGTGAGGTCAAAATGCCCCCAGACATCACCGATTGTGTAAAAATGTGTACATGCATTATCAAAACTCTGTAACACGAGATGTGCATGTCTATGACTTCTTCTAATAAATACAATTAGCATATTTTTCAGATGTCAAAGTTGCTTTGGGGTCTTAAGTTTTAGTGTGGGGGGCAAAACCAATACAATGATGATTGAGATTCAAAGCAAAAAGACACTTCAGCCTGAAGGGAGAGGTTTTTACAATTAAAGGCCTCATCCTACATGGTTTGAGTTCTGTCATGTTGTGCTGTGGTGCTCGTGTGGGTGATGCAGGTTCGAGTCTGGTGTGCGTTGGTTTCCGATCTAGAATTTCCTGCCAACAATCCACTCTCTAAACAATAAAAATGGCACGAGGTCAAAAACAAAGACGCAGCCGTCGATGTGCTTGGGACGGGTTGGAGACAGCTGTGTACGGGATGTGGCAGGTGAGGCGAGCAGCTGTGTCCTGAAACCAAGTGTGTGACAGATCATGACATCACCCTCCCACACACAGACGCCCATCACACGGTAGCTGTCTTCAGCCATGTAACATGCTGGCTCCTCTTGCTTTATGTTGTGCTAAGACTGATATAATTTGCTGTAAAACTCCCAACCTAAACACATATGGTGTGTATCAGCGGCCGCCCTCAACGTGGCATTTCTTTCAGACTAAAATCTGTTGCCGTTTTCTTTCAGTCACGCTGATCTGATGGGGTGAGATACGAGAGGATGGACAGAAATCATTCTGTTAATACTGGGCTATATTTACATGTTCATTCACAGCTGATTATATGGCGGAGAGACCTAGTTTCCTCCACTTGTCTATCTTAAAATATAACCGTTGCTGTGGTTTAAGGCCTATATGTACAATCAAAAATAAATAGATAGGTTAAAAAAAACTTTATTTAGATCAGTGGTTCATATCCTTTTTGACTCAAAGGCCACTCTTCAAAAAGAAAGCTTATTATTTTCAAACTTTTTTGCTGATATACTGTACCGAATTAATAACACAGCTAGTTATTTACATATTAAATTAATAAACCATGTTTAATTTTGTGATCAGAAGTTATGCTCTGTATTACAGATCTGTATGTTCTTCAATAAAACAGCATTTAAATATTTTTTAATATGGTTTAATATTAACCATGGTTTTCTTGTAATGAAGCCCTATGTGATACCATTACTGTACCATGGTACACCAAAGTACTTTTTTGTTAAGTACATTTTTTTTTCATTTAAATTCAATGCACTATATAAAAAAGGGCATTTGCACAGATTTTCATATTGCACCATATTGTCACCACAATAAACATTTAATTAAACAGTATGTTTCTAAAATCCTCATCTATTATCCTCTAATTCTAATCCAAACGCTTTAAACTGGGTTGTAATGTATGTAGGTCTATAATTAACGCTTCAGGGCTAAAACTTAACTTTAGGCCTGGGGTATTAAATATTCCCTCGATCACATACATATGCACACACAATATAGCGGATATCTTAATTATGTCTTCAAAAAGTAGAAAAGAAGAAAGAAAAACGACTCTATATTTGGATTTCCACTTTAAAGACACGGACGATGCAAGTCCTCGATTGGAAATGTTCAATGCGGCGACAGAAGCCGGCTCACTGTCTCGAGCAGATAAGAGAACTGAACCATCAGAACTCTAAAAAATAAACTCAGATGATCAGTGTCCTCCTCAAGCACACAGTGGGAGTGGATCAGAAACAAATGGAAGTCTTTGAATCTCGCTCTCTTTAATATCTCCCGCACTGTAACATCAGTAAGGTGACATTTCAGCGGCGCCATCAAGATCCAACACCGGCCCCGACGCTTCAGAAATCAATTCTCCGTGCATAATAGCCTGTGTGTATGACATGAATCAGGCCAGACCAGCCCTCTTCTCCACCCTCCTTTAAAGAGGAGGACATCATTTATTCTGAAAAAAAAAGAAAAGGGTCTGATAAGGCAGAAAGCAGGGAACTCTGGTAAAGAGTGGACAGATATCAAAACTCTTTCTTTACCTTCCTTTATGAAATAAGTGCAAGTACTGTAAAATAAAGTGCAACCCAATCTATTTCCAATTTGAACCCCACAGGAATGTTTTTGAAAGAAGTCTTTTCTGCTCACCAAGGCTGACTTTATTTGATCAAGTTAAAACAGCAATATTGTGAAATATTATTACAGTTTAAAATAACAGTTTTCTATTTGAATGTATTGTAAAATGTAATTTATTCCTGTGATCAAAGCTGAATTTTCAGCATCATTACTCCAGTCTTCAGTGTCACATGATCCTTCAGAAATTATGATTTGCTGCTAAAAAACCCATTTCTGATTATTATCAAAGTAGAAATCAGTTGTGCTGCTTCATATATTTCCATACCATTTTTGCTGAATTGAAAGTTCAAAAGAACAGCATTTATTTGAAATATTTTTCTTTACTGTATGTCTTTACTGTCATCTATTTTTTAACCATCCTTGATGAATAAAATTATTAATTTATTAAAAAAAATCTTCATGACCCCTGCTTTTGAATGGTAGTACTTATAAGAGTGTACATGGTTAATATAAGGTAACTACATAGGTTTATGGATAGGTTCAGGGTTATTACCAAGTTATTAATAATAAGTACATAGTACATGTACATGGACTGTAAAATAAAATCTTTAACGATCTGAAGTTCTGGTATTTTGATTGTCCACTTTAAACATTCTTAGAGACGTGCTGTGCTTTCTAAATGCTTTCTTACATGTCATATGATTTTTATACGGTTGACTTGCTGGTCAGGTGAATTATGTCAAGGAGCGAGGAATACCAACCATCTACCAGCGGCATGTTTAACAAACAGAGCCACTCTTCCTCCTTATTTCCATCTGTATACTATCGCAGGGCTGTCAGCACACGGATTGGCCTGCGGTTCAGCGGATGAAAGGGGAAAGATCCTGTTGAGTGAATAATCTCGGCAGTTTACAGAGAGAGGAGCTGGTGTCAGCTTGACAGAGTCTGGGTTGCACACAGGTTTGAGGATTCACACACAATCCCGTCGTCTCTTTAAGTTTGGACGGGGGAATGTGAAATCAATGGTACATCCATGTCAGAGATTGTTTGTGTGGGACTCACTGGCTCAGAAATGGAATAAAACTCACATTTTTCGGAGGGTTGAACTTGCTTTTTTTTTTTTTTTTGTACAAACTTGCATGGATCTCTGTATTGATTTGACATTTATGAAGTTTAACAGCTCTTGATGTCATAGGTTTACTAAAGGAATGTAAAACAACAAATAGTAGTTTAAAATAGTATTTTAAGGGATTACACTGTGAATTTGCAACACTTTTCAGAAAACATAATTTTTTGGGGGAAATCAGGCAATTTTAAAATATATTAATTTAAAGAGTCTCAAATCAAAATCCCAATTTCAAGCATGCATAGCATTAATAATGACTTATTATTAGACTAACTAATTAGGGTGAGATTCGTTGATTGACCTGCAGGTGGCACTATTACAAAATGTCAAGTTTAAAATCTAAGGGATAATTAAATGAGTAACATTTTAAGATTGCATTTGTGCTAACAATAAGCTTGGCTATCACTTCAGGACAACAATTAAAAATATGATTTGATGTTAACATGACGCTGAGCTAACAATGTGATATATAAAAATACAGTCCATTTGAAGACTAAACTTTCTATTGATAGCATAACCAAACAAAAACCATACTGTAAACGCATGAATAAATAAATAAATAAATAAATATTAGGCCTAATAAAACAATATAATTCTAAAATATAAATCAATTCTATTAAATCAATTATTGCAAGATTTCTTGACAAGCAGCGCCTCAAACGGCCTCTATAATGAAACTTCTCCGTTAGACACGCCTGTCACACGTATTGCGCAATGATCTGCGTGTTGTAAGTCTATTGACACCCTGGTGTGTGAAAGCAGAGTTCTAGAAGAGCTCAGAGCATCTCTCTCTCTCAGTAGGGTAGCAGTTTAAGCTTGGCTTCTCATAGCCTGCCTCCACTTCATATGCAAAGGAGAGAGAAAGGCGCTACAGTCTTTGGCTAAAGCACTTTCCTCTTCATATAACCTAAAGTGACAACAGCGGCAGGATCCGGGCCAAGTGCGTGGTGCCACTCGCTGATGGATAATGCATTTAGCCTCCTCTGTGGCCTTGATTGTGCGCATTATCCAACAGGCGGCAAAACAAATGTTACTTTTCATTCTGTTTTACATAGTGGGAAAACACAAGTCTTTTAAGTTGCCTCTCTCTCTCTCTCTCTCTCTTTCTTTCCGTGCGTCTGTCTATCTGTTCACAGAGAGGTGAATGAACAGAGGAGATTAAACCTGGTAAACATAGACAAACTGAGCTACTTCCGAATATAGTGTCCCTACAATGTGTTTGGACTAGTGTAGACATTATGCGCCAGAGAAACAAGAATTTTTGTGTTTGAACTTTCATTTTTGCGGTATTGTATATTTCTATGGCATTAAAGTTAGTAATTAACTTATGAAGTAGATTTTCTTGTAGAGTAATGAAAGTTATCATGAGCATTGTCATGTTTGAAGCAGATGTCATCACAAATATCAGTAGATTGAGAAGATTTTAAAACAAGTGATTCATTCATAAATCCGTAAGATCTTACTTTCAAGCTGTGGAAATACAAACAGGAAGACACAGCGCTGAAAAGGGGCGGGGCTACATAAGTCCTACACATAAAACTATTTAAAAAATTTTTGTTAATTCAAATAAAGTTGAAATAAGTTCAAATAAAATATAGGTATTAGATGAAAAACAAACTAAGCGAAATTAGAAATAATTTTAAGGGGCCGTTACACATCACTATTTTCTGTGGAAGCTTGTTTCCGCCACAGAATAAAACATTTTAAAAGATAATTGCGACTTTTTATCTCACAATTGCGAGTTTACATCTCGCAATTCTGACTTTATTTCTCAGAATTGCGAGATATAAAGTCAGAATTGCGTGAAATAAAGTCGCAATTGCGTGTTATTAAGTCAGAATTGCGTGAAATAAAGTCGCAATTGCGTGTTATAAAGTCAGAATTGCGTGTTATAAAGTCAGAATTGCGAGATATAAATTCAGAATTGCGTTATAAAGTCAGAATTCTGACTTTTTTTCTCGCAATTGCAACTTTATATCATGCAATTCTGACTTTATATCTCGCAATTGCGACTTTATTTCTCAGAATTGCGACTATATATCTCGCAATTGCGACTTTATTTCTCAGAATTGCGACTATATATCTCGCAATTGCAACTTTATTTCTCAGAATTGCAACTATATATCTCACAATTGCGACTTTATTTCTCAGAATTGTGACTTTATTTCTCACAATTCTGACTTCATATCTTGCAATTCTGAGAAAAAAGTCACAATTCTGACTTGATATATCGCAATTGTGAGAAAAAAAAGTCAGAATTGTGAGATAAAAAGTCGCAATTATTATTATTTATTTATTATTCAGTGGCGGAAACAAGCTTCCATAATTTTCAACTAAAAACAGAAAACTTTTTGGCCATTCATTTACACAGCAATGGCGTTTTGGGGGCCTGAAAACGCAAACTTTTAAAAACGGATATTCGAAGTGCAAGCTTTTAAAAACGATACCGTTATCGTATCCGTGTAAACTACAAAAACATGAATTTGTGAAAAAAATTATGTCATGCTCATGCGTGTTACATGTTCAGTCTATAGACGTGTAGTGTTTCTTTACAAAATCACATCGCCATCTACTGGCCTGGCAGCAGAATACAGTGTTTTTAGTCATTTTTGTGGATCCGTGTGAACAGGGATCGTTTTGACAACGCAAAGGAAAAACTTTTTCAGTTTTTAGTACATTGTTGACGTGTAAGAGTACCCTAAAAACCATACCATTATCGTCTCCGTGTTAATTATTTACATTGTCGTCTATACAAGTAACTTTCCAAAAACAAAAAGGAGAGATTTTTAGTGGCTTATATTTTTGTCATGTAAACGCACCCTTAAATGGAGCTAAAACTAAAACTGAAATAAAAAATAAATTAAACAAAAAACTTTATATTTAAAAAAAAGAAAGCTAATTCAAAACTATAAACAATACTAAAACAATTTAAGCTGCTCCTAAAATCATGAACGTTATTGCATTATTAGACAACAAAATATCAAACAAAGTGTTCTATATTTGTCTTTTTATTATTTTATCATTTCAAACCTTTATTGAATTGTTTTTAAGTCGGCATGAACCAGAAGTTGCGACTGTCTTTCTTCCCTATTGTGACGTATATCTGAGTTAAACAGCTTCTCAAATGAGGAGAAATGAAGGGCGGGACTTGATTTTGTCAATGGGGAATTGATTGGATGTTTGTGGTTTGCTATTGGTGGATCTGATGTGAGTGACAGGTTGCCCCGCCCACATCATCAGAGAAGAGATGTGACTGCAAGAGGCAGGGGAAGTTATTTTAATTAAAGATTACGATCACATGAAAAATCATTTGTAATAAACACTGCAATATTCCATAAAGACATTTGATTTGAATATTTTTTATCTAATGCAATGAAAATCAGATAGATTTAAGTCTGAGTTTAATGGCCACCATACACTGTCCGTATATATCTTTGATCTAATGTGATGGATCATTCCTTATATCAATCCGGGACAGAACGCCCCTCACCAGTGGCTTTCCACACGCAGGACGTCCCGCCCTCGGAGCGTCTCTTATTAAATAAGCACCGCTGAAGGCCTGCAGGTAGCTCCCAGGACCACGCCAATTTAGGGCCTGTTTGGTTTGAGTCTTTTTTATTAGAGTGGATCGAGACTTAAGCTCCATAACGGTGCCGTAGTGATTCTCCCAGACAGAGGCCCCCGTTCCCCCGCACAACAGACCCTCGACCAGCCCATATCAAAACACTGGCCCCTTTCAATCCCACAGCCAGAGCTCTCTGTCTCTCCCGCCTTTATCCCACAATAGGAGTCCACTATCTTGGAATTCAGTCATTTCCTTTATTAATAAGTGCGTTTAGCCATTTTTATGATTGCTGAACCAATAGATCTTCATTTTCTGAATTAAAAGTGGAGGTTTTTGCCTATGCAAGGGTGTTCTGGGTGGCTCTATTATATTCCCTCCTCACTTTTATCATGTAAAGATGATCTAAAAGTCTAGGGTTGGTAAGATTGTTTAATGTTTTTATTGTCTTCTGCTCACCAAGGCTGCATTTATGTGATCAAAAATACAGTAAAAACCGCAGTATTGTGAAATAGTACTAAAATAACTGTTTTCTATGTTGATATATTTTAAAATGTAATTTATTCCTGTGATCAAAGCTGAATTTTCAGCATCATTACTCCAGTCTTCAGTGTCACATGATCCTTCAGAAATACTTTAATAGAATGAAACATTTCTGGTCATTATCAATGTTGAATCAGTTGTACTGCTTCATATTTTTTAAGGAAACTGAGATACATTCTATTTGCAGGAATTTTTGATGAACAGAATGTTCAAAAGAACAGCATTTATTTGAGTTAGAAATTAGAAAACATTATAAATTCCAAATACTTTGATCAATTTAATGAATCCTTGCTGCATAAAATTATTAATTACAATACATATACATATACTTATACATGCAAAAAGCATCATTCATTTCTGTAGCACAAACTTGCTAACTATGAGGCATAATAACAGTGATTCTTGATTTAGCACTAATAATTATTACTACACACACACACACACACACACACACAAGAATGCGCAATAACATGCCTATGATTCGGGCCATGGGAGCTCATTGGGAACGGGCGGCGTTCCAGAAAGATCTGTGTGGCCGCCCACTTCTTACATCACCGTGCCATTCTCATCACACTCACTAATGCTCTCAGCTGCCCCTCTATGACATCATTTCCTGCCCCAGCTGGGTCTGCGCGGTGACATAAACCTACAGCAAAACTTCCCTCTCTCGTATAGCTTTGGATCAGGCTTTTATGGCAGGAACGGCGGGCATGCACAAGGGTTGTGGGAAAACACAACATGCCACGGATAAAGAAAGTAGGAAACTGAAAGATCCAGCTGTTAGATTTAAAACATCATGGGAAAATGCTTGTTCTCTTCGCTTCTCATGTCAATGTAATTTTACAGATTCCAAACAAAAATACATTTCAGATTTATATAATCAGTTCCTGTTTATATCATGAGGTGTGACATCAAAAGTTCATTTCATTCTCCAAAACAAATAGGGCACTGAAAAAAAAATCTAAAACAATATATTTGTTGGCATCAAACATGTATTATATATAGGCCTACTCTAATGCTCAACATGTTTTTGAAAGTCTGCTCACCAAAAATATATATTTTTTTTAATATAAATTGAATTTATTATTAACTTATTACTTCAGTCTTCAGTGTCACATGATCCTTCATAAATCATTCTAATATGATTATTATCAATGTTGAAAACAGTTGTGCTGCTTCATATTTTTCAAGATTCTTTAGGTTCAAAAGCAAAGCATTCATTTGAAAATGAAAAAATGTCTTTACTGTCGCTTTTGATTGTTTGAATGCATCCTTGTTGAATTAAAGTATTCATTTCATAACTGAACCATGTTCACCAGCCAAACCTTGACCTCTTGGTGTTTCTGATATAAAGTGAGACTTTTTTTGGTAATAGGATAAAGTTTCAGTAAGGGAATCATGGTCAGAAGTCACTCCTTTCCTTTCAAAACAAATATTTATCTTTTGAATGGAAGTCCTTTAATTTGAGACCCAGCTATAACACATTCTCATCTCAGGCATGTTATGCAGCTCAGATAAACTAGTTGCCTCTTGATAGAACACAATTACCATCCAAGACAGACAAGTCGGCCACTTCAGCCGAAGTTGGTAAACTTCACAATTTCCTTATTGTTCCACGGCATGAAAATAACTCCCTAACAGCCATACGTTTTCATTCTCCTGCCTCTGCGAAGGACTCGAAAATGAGACTTTATGTTTCATACACGCCGCATCTCAGTGGCTTCAATAATCCTGCAAATGAAATCGATTCTCTCTCTCCCTCTCACCAATTCAGATCCCAGCTGGGTTTCCCATATGTGGCCGTAATGAGGAACGGCAAAGTCAATCCCTTATATCGGCATACCTGCTAAAGCTCGGCCTCAGCAGAACATCCAATCCTTCTGTAATTACCCATAATGCAAACAGACGCACTGTGTCAGCCCCATATTTTTTATTTTGAATAACGTCGTCTGTATTTCCATAAATATTGACGCATGGATTTAATGCAGTTCATTACATGCTTCTCAGAGGTGTGCTGTGTGTTATTCTGAAAAGAAAAGAAAAAGGTAGTGAATCCAAACAGTGTAGAAAGTAAACGAATAAACATGCAGAAATGATTTGTTTCATCTCAAAATTCTAAGTGTAAATCTCAAGATATAGTCAATAATGATATTTCAAATTGTTAATGGTGGTCTCTGAATTGGGAAAGAAACGGATTTTCTTCACAATTATCAGCGAGGTCTCCCTAGAAATGGCTCGTTTCATGTGTATTCCGCCAGCTGTGAACAACTGTGTCATTTTTTGGCCGCTCCGTCCACCCAAATTAGATTATGCCGGCCAGCCCACACTTCAGCATCATACAGATCTAAACTCCAGGAACAGACGTCTGCATGAAAACACTTCCCACTCGTTCATGTTCTCATCTCTGGGCTTTCGGCAGGTGGAAGTGCAGGTCAAACGCTCCAGAACATGTCTTTTGCTTATATTATAAAGATCTGATCTTCAGTATTAAGTGTTTTAATGTGAATATTACCTTGAAAAGTGAATTATGTGTTGCTGATTATTAAAATATTACTCTAAAAGATCAAATCCCCTCATTTAACTTTTTTTGTTTTGTTTTTGGTAGCACTTTACAGTAAAGTCCCAATAGTTAATATTACTGTAGCTAATGCATTTACTGTGTTTGCTGATCAATGTTTATATGTCAATAAAAGCCTAAATTCTCTTTGTTCATCATATAAAGCGTTTGAGTATCTTCAGAAAATTTGGAGTAAACCGCTCAATTCATATGGATTAGTTTTACGATCTCTTTAGGAACTTTAGGAAGCATCAAAGTGTCAGATGCATGTCAATCGAAGGACAGAAAGATTTCATCAAAAAGATCTTCATTTGTGTTCTGAAGATGAGTGAAAGTCTTACGGGTTTGGAACAACATGAGGGTGAGTTATTAAAGGGGTGAAATAATTTTTGAATTTGGAGCTTTCTAGACTGAGAAAATCCAGAAAATGTATTTTTGGCTTATGTGGATGAAAGACAACAACTCCCAGAATGCACTTGCTTCACTGCCCTAGGAAGCCACTCCCAAGCCACGCCCACCAGTAAGAGAGCGCAGTAGTTAAACAACAAGGCTAGGCTACTAGTGAGACCTAGTGACGAGTTTGCCCGGGATTTCGAGATCGCCCAAAATGTCCGGGATTCGGCTTTTGCGTTCTACAGTCGCCATTCATCATGTTTACTGTGGCGAGCAGGACGAGGCTGAGGGCCGCGGGAGAACGGCGCGAGGCCGGTGGCGTGATTACTGATGAGCGACACCTGTGAGACGCACCGGTCTCGTATCTCTCTCGGAGGAGCGGGAATTTTCTTAGCAATGTTAAAACGCACATCAACCGATCACTTGTTTAGCGTTCATGTAAACACTACATTCAGATTCACCAATCGGAATGAATTCATTAAGACTGAAACAAAAGGTGTGCATGTAAACAATGAATGCCGACTGCAGAAAGCAAAAGCTGAATACCGGACATTTTGGACGATCTCGACGGCCGGACATCTCCGGGAAAAAGAGGATGGTAACCCCTATACTCAGCTTTCTCCTACTACTCAGCTTTCTCCACAGAACAAGAGCCTGCTAGCTTAGCTTCCAAAAAAAGACGGCTGACACTATGTGTACATTCTGTGAGTGAGATCCCACCCTCTATGGGCGGGTTGAAAACATGCGGGACATCTCCTCCTACTGGCTGTAGTCTTTAGCCTCTGGCCAAAAAATCCTCCGATGACGTTAAATGACGATTTTTGCGTCATCGGAAGATTTTTTCCAGACAAAAAAATACATAAATCTCTTGTCTCAGGGGGATATGAGGGTAGAAAGCACGGTAATTCGAAAATACTACAGGTTTTCTACTAATACAAAGCTTAATGCTAAATCCTGAAGTAACCCTTTAATGACAGAATTTTCATTTTTGGGTGAACTAACCCTTTAATATGTCAACAAAATGAAACAACATTTTTGTCCAATGTTTGGATTTATGTCCTGGAAATAAATGCAAATGAGTGCATATTTAATTAGATAATGCATAATTTGCATATTTAAATATAACATTTCAGAAAACTTAGATTTGATTAATTAACTGTGAAGTATGGTGATATCCATAAGGAAAGATTTTAGTGTCTTGCCTGATCAATTGCTTTTATCAATTGTTTTTAATTAAAGGTAGCTGAACTCTTTCTAGTGAAAGGTGTGTGTGTGTGTGTGTGTGTGTGTGTGTGTGTGTGTGTGTGTGTGTGTGTGTGTGTGTGTGTGTGTGTGTGTGTGTGTGTGTGTGTGTGTGTGTGTGTTTATTTTAGTAGGCTTTGGCAGTCAGTCACCTCAGGTGTCTCAGGTGTTTGTTATCTCTGTGATCGTCCTCCACTCATCATGTGCTCGATCCGTTAAACGTCCCGTTGCTGGATTCTGCTTTAAGAGGGCAAATCGATTATTCGACCCCCTGTACATTTCACAGCGCATTTTAAACACGATCGGGTCAATTAAAGCCTGCCAGTGAAGACCACTCTAAATGCATTTCCCACGATAACCGACCGCCATCGCGCCGCAACACTAACTGGCACTTCTTCCCTTCCCAGCGCTAAAGACGCGGCTAATGTGCTTCTCGGTGACAGGGTGAACATTCCCTGTCCACTGCAGCCGGCGTCCTGACAGCAGGGATGTGACAGGCCTAATGGAAGATGATTACCGGGAGGCATCTATTAATTTAGCCCTAATCACAACAAAGAGAGAGGCAGCACTTAACAGCTGTGAAATGGCAGCCGCTGTTCGGAAATGAAGCCCGGGGAAAGGCAGAGGACAGGGGTTAGCGCTGGTGCTGTTATTACCTGCTGCTATTGTGCGGATCGCCAGCCTGGCTTAGCCGTCCGTAACTCTATAGGTTACATTCGCCATCCACTTTAACAGCGAGCTCTCGGTAAGCTGAGGGACGGTGGGAAAAAAGAACATAAAGGCGATTGGTTTGCATGCGGAGTGCCGGAGAGATTGTGATCCAGGTGAAAAGCTGACAGTAACAGGTTTAAGCTCTCTGGCTTTATTTGTGGAGGAGAAGGGATTGTCGCTCTGACCCGATTGCGAGTGCTCGACTTCCTATCAGTTTAGTTTGAGAACAAAGTATCCAGATGACCTTTGCCTAGCGAGGATAAAGACAAGAAAACACTTTTAACAAGCACATGCCAAGCCTCCTCTTCACATGACCAACTTAGAGTTCACCTACAAATGAAAATTCTGTGCTCGTGTTGCTTAAAACCGACACTTCTTCTGTTTTTGTTGCTCTTTAGTTATCTGCATAATACAAATGCAGTGATACAAAAGAACAACAAAGCATGATAAATCATCATATTTGCATTCTAAATCTTCAGTTTTCACATAATAGCTGGCAGCATGTACTTAATTATAATTGCAATAACTGGATAATAACTAGGGACTGACCTAAACCTAACCATAACCCATTACCTTATATTAACCAGTACTTTCTTAGGTAAGTACATGTAAGTGCACGTACTGTAAAATAAAGTGCAACCTAATAGCTTTGCACAAGGAAACAGTTTGAAATTAAAGTCGGTTTACAAATATAATTTAGGCCTACATACATTTCAATTACTGTTGCCATTGCCAAGATGCATTGCACCAGGTCTTACATCAATATTGGCAAATTATGGATAATTTGGCCAGATCTGGACATTAATATGACTAAATAAATTAACAGAATTTTCATGTTTAGATGAACTATTTCATTAAATTCCAAGATGGGCTAAAAAGATTTTTTTTTAATGTTTGTGAAATGTCACCTTATACTCATCAAGACGTTTCTATGATCAAAATTACCAAAAAATCTGTAATATTGTGAAATATTATTAGAATTTAAAATAACTGTTTTCTTTTGGAATTTACTTTAAAATGTAATTTACTCCTGTGATCAAAGCTGAATTTTCAGCATCATTACTCCAGTCTTCAGTCTCACATGATCCTTCAGGAATCACTCTAATATGATGATTGATGCTCAAGAAAAATTTCTTATCATTATTAATGTTGAAAATGGTTGTGCTGTTTAATATATTTTATGGAAAACATGATACATTGTTGTTTTCAAGATTCTTTGATGAATAGAAGAATCCTGTCACTTTCGCATTAATTGAATGCGTCCTTTGCTGAAGAAAAAATATTTTCTTTCAAACTTTTGGACACTGTAGACCAGCTTGACCAGTGAAAACCTGACTGGAAGCTCATTAAATACTAGCAATATCATGTTATCCAATATTTTGTTTAAGTCTCACACTAACCCTAACCCTAACCCTAACCCAACCCTAACCCTAACCCACACAAAAAAAGGTTCCAAAAAGTTTTTTGTTTTTTTTTGCAGTAATGCCATTTATTGAACCATTTATGGTTCCCCAAAGAACATTTCAGTCAACAGTTCTAAAAGGAACCATGTTTTTCTTAGTGTGAACAGCACTTTAATCATCTAAAGAACCCTTTTCTACTATAAAGAACCTTTTGTGGAATGGAAAGGTTCCATGGATGTTAAAGGTTCTTCATGGAACCATTGATAAAGAATCTTTATTTTTAAGAGTCAGCATTGAGGAATGTATAAGTGACATTTGTTGTGCCAATGTCGTGCGTACTCCAGCCCATCCCTAAAGGACATTTCCACAATTCGGGATCACAGGACATCTCTTCCGCTGTGTTTGTATCATGCAGACACTGTAATACACTGGCTAATAGGTTTTACGGGGCCTTTGGGAGCCCTCTTGTGCCAGCTATTGTGGAAGTCATGAGTTGTATGATCTTGCAATTATAAAAATACACTAAACCAGCACAAGGCGGATTTCCCTTTCTCCTAATTATCTTCCTATTGTGTGTCGCTTGGCCAAGGAGGGGCACTGATGCCATAAGCTGGAGAAAGAGAGAAAGAGACAGAGACATCCATAGCCAGATTTGGCTTGTTGGCAGCGGCTTCCAGCCAGAGCACAGTTACCTTTTATTATAGTCATAATTAGAAACTCACGCTGCCAGCATCATGAAAAGAGGCTTTTGAAGTCATGCGCTCGCAGGGTGTCGGCTGGAACCAACCGGAGGCCCACAAACTGTTCAATTAACACAGGGAGCCAGAGCTCTGGGCAGCAATAATATGACAAACAAGCCAGAACATTCCGTTTGGCGTCATATGAATTAATCAGTCAAACAGCGGTGGACATGTTGGGCTTACAGACGTTTGATTCATTCCTGGGGACTGATGAGGCCCGTGATTAAATTAGGGAGCTCTTAACCAGCCCGTCTGAGGGGGGCAACAGAGAGGTGTTTGAGGGAGTTCAATACAGGCTGACAGGCAGATCCACTGAAGGGTTCAGACCCCACTCAGAACCCCACTAATTACCTAATTACTGACACACATGAACAGCTGCATCTGCTTGACCACACACACACACACACACACACACACACACACACACACACACACACACACACACACACACACACACACATTCTTGTACATCTATCTATATGAGGACATTCATTGACACAATACAATCTCTAGCCGCTTACCCTAACCTTACCCATCACAACTAAGTGCCTAACCCGAACCCTGACCCTAAACCGACCCTTATCCTAACTATAACCTTATCCCTAAAACCAAGTCTTGACCCTCAAACAAGCCTTTAAAGGGCTCTCAGAAAGTCAGGACCGGCCAAAATGTCCTCACTTTACTCTCTTTGTCCTCACTCCAGTGGTCTAAAACTCAAACTGGTTCTCACAAAGATAGTAGTACACACACACACACACACACACACACACACACACACACACACACACACACACACACACACACACACACACACACACACACACACACACACACACACACACACACACACACACACACACACACACACACACACACACGCATTAAGGTAAACACAATATATATTTGAAACTCATTTGGTGTTTATTTGGTGATGACCTCATGCATTTAAAGGGATAGTGCACTTAAAACATGAAAATTCTGTCATCATTTACTCACCTTCGTGTTGTTTCAAACCTGTATGAGTTTCTTCTGTTTCTTTGTCTATCTTGACTAACCAGGTTTATAATCGTTAACTAAAATAATTAAAACAGTTGTGTTAACTAAATAAAGATGAAATAATATTATTAAACATTTGATGACAAACTAAATGAAAATTAGAAATATTGCCTTTGGTAACTTTTCCATGTTTCTTTTACATTTTGACTGACCATGGTTATTATCGTTACCTAAAACTTGTTAATTAAAATAAAGAGGAAATAATACATTATTCTAAAACTAATGTAAATATTAGACTAAACAAAAATCTGATATGTTACATTGGTAACCAAGTGAAATAGGTTTAAGTTCAAGCACTAAAATTATTAAACGGACATGAAAGTGATAATATTTTAAAATTAAAATAAATAAATAAATAAATATATACATAAATAAAATTACAAAAGCTCATAATGAAATTTATTAAAATATAAACTAAAATGAAAATTTAAACTGAAAAATAAATAAATAAATAAAAGCTAATTCAAAATCTTGATTATAAACTATAGTATAAATAACACTAAAATAACAGTGTTATTCTAAGGAAAAGATTGTGAATGATCTGAAGAGATCCCTTGGGATACTTGACAAATCACTGACCCTGATGTAAATGCAAGTAATATATTTCGTTACCCAACAAAAATCAATAAATGAGGAAAAGTGATCTTGGTTGAAATATGAGCTCCTCCCAGTCCAAAGGGCAAGTTCATTATTCAGCTCATTTACATTAATTATGCATGTTTTCATTCAGCACTGCTCAATTATGATTCTAAACATCATTGGTGTCATTTTGGAATAATTTTACCTGACCGTATCTAATTTCCTAACATCCCAGATCAATATTAGCCAAAAGAAGAAATTGCAACCATTAACAATATGGAGTGTGTCATTATATTTCTAATGCATGATTTGTCCCAATGTATGTATCTCAATATATCATAAAAAAGTGACTAAGATCAAATATCAGTACTATCCAAAATGAAATGACAGTCCTTAATAATACCTTAAATATATGGAAATGAATTTTAATATATTAAGGACTGTCATTCCAGCCCTTCAGCTGAGAATATATTCACAATATAAATATTTACATCAGTATTTAAATATGACGTAATAATGGAGCAGTAAACGTTTGGTGTGGTAAATATTGTGTACACACTATCTATTTACAATGCCATTCTTGCGGATCCTGCTAACAAACACACTTTTGCCATCTCTAATTGAACATGGGGCAAATTTAAATAATAATTAACGTGATGATTTTTGCAGTTCGAGGGCCTTTTGCCGTCACACACACACTTATGTGCTCACAAACACACACACGTAGTGATTTACCTTCATGTGATGCTCCAAGCTCACTTGAGCGACCAATAAGCCACTTAAGCCTGGTTTCCATGGCAACCGCACACAGGCTTTTAACAGGCTGTTGCTTCACCATCCGTGTCTACTGTATTAATGAGATAATTACACGAGCATACATCCCGACTGCTGTTTAGAAACACTGGATAACGATGCCTATTTACATAAGTTAATTACGACAAACTGAGAAGTCAATGCCTCAGTTAGTTTGTGCCTTTGTAAAGCGCTCAGCCTGAGTGGAGCCGAGAGTCTTGAATATTGAACGGCTGATGCATTTAATGCAGCTCTGATAAAGGACTGTTAAGCATCTAAATGGGAAATTTGCCCTTTTGAATTGTCATTTTAAATGTTGCTTTTTTTAGAATTATAAAATGAAGAGTTCCAGTTCTAAACTCTGATTGGATGAAGCAAGATAGACAGTGTTTCTAAACAGGAAATACACACACACACACCTGTGATCAGTCAAAGAAAAACATCCCGTGCACTACTGGTCAAAAAAGTTTGGATTTATTACCAAATTTAATAAATTTAAGTTTTAATTTATTCCTGTGATCAAAGCTGAATTTTCAGCATCATTACTCCAGTCTTCAGTGTCACATGATGCTTCAGAAATCATTCTAATGTGATGATTTGCTGCTCAAGAAACATTTCTGATTATCATCAATGTTGAAAAGAGTTGTGCTGCTTCATATATTACCATGGTTTCATTCAAAAGTTCATTCACCATGGTTATTTCTCATATAGGCTAAAGGCACAGCTGTGTTGCATGGCCTCCTGTGTCTTACTGCTTTATAGGATTTGCTTTTCTAAATGCAGATTTTTTTCTAAATGCAGATGGAGTTTTTCCAATCAAAAAAGGTAGAGAAGGAATCTATATGGTCTATATCAGAAACAGACTAGAGCAGGGGGTCGAGGAACCTTCCCATGATGCCCCCATGCTGTGCACCCAAGCACTGCATCTACAGCGGCGAGAGACGCTCCCCTGCTAAGTTTGAAAAGACCAATTTTCGGCTAATACGGAGGTCGTGACAGCGGCATAAAGGGCCTGGTAGGACATTATAGCGGCGAAATTGTAAATATTAGTTAGAGACAGACACAAATGGAGGGGCAGGCTGTGGGAAATTTCCATACGGCGCACTGTGGCACCACTGGTGGCCCACCGCGGCGGAATAGATTTTCCATTCTAGTGTGTCACATTAGATTTTCGGAGGTGCTGGGTGGCAGGTACATATCATTAGTAACACTTTAGCGTGGTAATGAACCTTTTTATTTATCCTCCACTCTCCTCATGAATGCATAAGGAGTCTCTCTGCCGCTACCCCCCAGAGAGAGAGAGAGAGAGAGAGAGAGAGAGAGAGAGAGAGAGAGAGAGACAGCATGGCCTTCTGAGTGACTGTTTATAGTGAGCCAGTTGGGAACAGCTGAAGAGCTGCTAAAACACACAAATAACATACACTACATGCCATCACACACTTCTCGGCCTTCATGCATAAAGCACAAACGCTGCAAGATGAGTTACACACCAAATTTTAAAGTTCCCCAATTATGCTTTTTCGAATATTACCTTTCATGCAGTGTGTAATATAGCTGATTGTGAATGTAAAAGGTCTGCAGAGTATCAAAGATCAAAGTGCACTATAAATAAAGTTATTGTCTCCTAAAAGAAAGAATCGATTCTGAGCTGCCGAAACAGGTCGTCAGTATTGCAGTTTCATTTCCTGTTACATACCAACATAACAATGTAACATTTGCATAATGGTTGTAGCTGAGACTGGAAGAGTTTGTTTTGTGTTGTCCTCATGTCGAGAAGACGCTGTTCAAAAGGATGAGGACTCACGCTGGAATCGATACAAAAAATCCGACGCCATTGTTACTGTTCGTATCACTGTGTATCAAGTGCTGAGGAAGATCTGGAGCTGAAGTTCAGATATGGTAATAAGCAATTCATTTTGAAGCGGTCTTGGTAGGTCAATCACAGCAGACTGTGCCATCTGACCAATCAGAGCAGAGTAGACCAATCACAACAGACTGGGCCATCTGACCAATCAGAGCAGAGTAGACCAATCACAACAGACTGGGTCATCTGACCAATCAGAGCAGAGTAGACCAATCACAACAGACTGGGCCGTTTTACCAATCAGAGCAGAGTAGACCAATCAGAACAGACTGGGCCGTTTGACCAATCAGAGCAGAGTAGACCAATCAGAACAGACTGGGCCGTTTGACCAATCAGAGCAGAGTAGACCAATCACAACAGACTGGGCTGTTTGACCAATCAGAGAAGAGTAGACCAATCACAACTGACTGGGCCATCTGACCAATCAGAGCAGAGTAGACCAATCACAACAGACTGGGCCATCTGACCAATCAGAGCAGAGTAGACCAATCACAACAGACTGGGCCATCTGACCAATCAGAGCAGAGTAGACCAATGACAACAGGCTGGGCCGTTTGACCAATCAGAGAAGAGTAGACCAATCACAACTGACTGGGCCATCTGACCAATCAGAGAAGAGTAGACCAATCACAACAGACTGGGCTGTTTGACCAATCAGAGAAGAGTAGACCAATCACAACAGACTGGGCCGTTTGACCAATCAGAGAAGAGTAGACCAATCACAACAGACTGGGCCGTTTGACCAATCAGAGAAGAGTAGACCAATCACAACTGACTCGGCCGTTTGACCAATCAGAGCACAGTAGGCTTGCAGAAACAAGGGGTTTAGAGAGACTGAATCTTCGAACGACTCTTCGAATGAAAAATTAGATGATGTGCAATGTATATTATGAGAAAATTAAAGTGTTTTTTGACCTTGAATGCATATAAACGTCATCCAAAACTACATAGGAACTTATATAATAGCATAATAGGGGCACTTTAGTAATTACACTGTAAAGAAAGGTTGTAAATAAAAAATATTATTAGAGCATATATACTATATACTATATTAGAGCAAGAATATACTAATTCAGTCTTTCTACTTTTCTTCAGTCTGTTACTTGCGTTTCTATGTAATTAATTGTGAAATGTACTAGCAATTTCTGACTGATTGTAAGGATTTGTCAAAATCAAATCAATGACCTTAAATTGAAATCTTATATATAAAGGTTACAAAAGGACGTTTTCGTATAGCAAAGCAACAGAAGAACCATTTTGGGTATCAAAAAGAACCTTTCAGTCAACAATTATTAAAAGAACCATTATTTTTCTTTTTGTGAAGAATATTTTAATAATCTAAAGAACCTTTTTGTACTATATAGAATCTTTTGTGTAATGCAATGTTTCCATGGATGTTAAAGGTTCTTCATGGAACCATCGATGCCAACATCACTCTTACAAACACCGGTTCTTTGTTGGCATCGATGGTTCCATTAAGAACATTTAACATTGCACAAAATATTCACAAAACCTTTATCTTTAAGAGTGTAGGGTCATTTTGGTTTCTGATTTTTGTTTTGATGTGGACTTGAGAGTTCCTTGGTAAGCTATAATTGTAAAGTAGCTCCCCAACACTGTTAACAACCACTGAAGCAATTTCAGCTTCAGATCCAGTAAAAGCACCCCAAAACAACCCGGCCACAAGCAATCAACTGACCTCATTGTTGTGGGCAGATCACTGGCTAAATGCCCCCTGACAGCACTCAGAGGACTGATGACCCCCTCCGTGAGGGTTTAAACGTGTGAATAGATCCCCTGCCTCAGCATCTCTGGAGAATCAGGCATATCACAGCCGTTACATGAGAGTCTGTCTGCCAGCAGCTACACACACACACACACACACACACACACACACACACACACTCTCTCTCTCTCTCTCTCTCTAAAGACATTTCACAATGACAATTGAAATTAAAGATATATATAACTGACAAAATTTATAACAAGAAAGGATATATCCATATTGAAGGGCCTTTTAATAAGCATTTGTTTTGGTCAGGACAAAAAAAAAAAAAACATATCATCTTAAAATAAAATAAAATTAGGGGAAAAGTTCATAATCTACATGTTACAGAAACATTCAATCTCTTTAAATACTTTCAGTTGTTCAGTCTCAAAAAAATAAATTAAAAAAATCATGACTTATAGAGGCCTAACTGAATTGAAAGCACAGTGATAAACAGTAATATTTAAATATGTATTTCAAAATAAAGAGAAAAAATAAAATGCTATGAATGAACACTATTGAGGGATGACTCACATGTTCAATGATGAAGGGTTAGTTCTGTTATTAATTACTCACCCTCATGTTGTTCCAAACCCGTAAGACTTTTGTTCATCTTCGGAACACAAATGAAGATCTTTTTGATGAAATCCGAGATCTTTCTGTCCCTCCATTGACAAGCCCTAGAAAGGCAGTAATGACATCATTAAAGTAATCCATGTGACTCCAGTGGTTTAACCTCGATTTAATGAAGCGACATGAGTGCTTTGTTTGCTTTGTCATTTTGTCAAGCATACAAACTAATGCCACAAAACAGCGCACAATACATCATATCCATGCTGATACTACTGATTTTTTGTTGTTGATGTTTCCCCTCCAGAATGATGTCACTTCCTGGATGATGATGTCTTATTTTTTTTATTTTTTATTTTTTATTTTTTATTATGGCTTAAACAACATATACAGAACAATACAACAGACAATATAAAGCCAGGGAAAAAAAACATGCAAGACCTTTACATTACTCAAATATTTTGAAGACAGAACATAAATGGACAGTTTTAATAGCCTTTCTATTAGTGCTACTTTGAATAGTACAAAAGTAACTTTCCAATTCTTTAAAAAAACACTGTAAAACAGGGTTTTCTGTTATAAAATTTACACTTATGGATGTGAAACTTAACTAGAAGAATAAACAGATTAATAACAAAAGCTTCGTTATTCACATTATCCTGAGTAAAATATCCAAAAACTACATTTTCAAAAAGCAAAATTAAATTAGAGAGCACCTTTTCTTTGATAAACACAGAGACGTCATACCACAACTTTTTAACAAAACTACAGTGCCAAAAGACGTGAGATACAGTTTCCAATTGCAAAGAGCAAAAAGAGCAGATAACATCAATATCCTTCTTAAATTTACTAGGAACTGTGTTTATGTTAAAGGAATACTACTAAAGACTAAAAGGATGACAATTTATATTGTCAGGAAATTTATATTATATTAAATACAGTTATTAGCAATTCAATATACATTTTGATTAGAGTAAAGGAAAATTTGAAGAAACCCCTGAAATACAGTATTTTTTAAAGGTACGCTATGTAACCTTTTCATTCACAATTAACAACATTTAAATAATGAGTCAATACACCATACATTTTTCTTCCAAAACTTGTTTTTGTCTTACCCTGATTCACTATGGTACTATGGTGACGTCACTCGCCCGTGTGTGTCTCGTCATATCTATAAATAAAGAAAAGTTGCTCCGGCTGCTTTGATGCGTGTCTGGTGTGTTTGTGTGTGTGTGTGTGTGTGTGTGTGTGTGTCTGGTGTGAGAGGTCAGAAGTAAGTGTCACAAGGAGCGAGAAAGGGTTGACATGGAGCAGTGAAATCTCCAACCTCCGGAGAATCACCCATTTTAAACAAACACTGAACAGAGGAGAGTCTGCTGGAGAAAAGAGATCGAGACAAAGCTCGTAGTTAAAAAAGAATCAACATCGGCTTGGCTTTTCAGAAATGGAGAACTGAGGGATCTGAAGTGTTGTAAAAGTGACGTGAGATGATGGTGTTTTATTCCTCAACAGGAGAGTGTTTTATTTTTATTTGTTTATTGAACAGATAAACTGTCATATGTATCTCTCTAACAGAGTTCATTAAGCATTATTTATTGTGAAGGCTCATTCATTTTCTGTGCTGGAGTTTATTTTCAAGGAATTATTGTCTATTAATGGGTAAAGCGACAGTAATGTCTTCAGCAAGTCAACTTGAGATCCTTTCCATCTAAACTGGTTCGCCTAGTAGTGAATGTTTTATGAGCAGAAGGATAATAATATTCATTCAAAATTCAAGCACAACCAAAACAATGTTCTTCCTCAAAATGCATGCAGTTTTGTTTTTAACCTCTAGAGGGTAATAAAATGCCTTTAACTTTTTTCATGTGAGAAATTAATGCAGCACTTGGTGACATGATAAAATGACAACATCCATTCGATTTACAAACAAAAATACTAAAAGATGTCAATTCACCCCTATATTGTAGTAAAAAAAACTATTATTGAAAAAGAGATTTTACCCAATATATTAAGGCACACATGACCTTGACTTGAAAATGCACTTCACACTAGTAGTAGTTCCTCCGCAACACTGGTTGTTATAGTGTCTCCATCCTGAGGTGTGTTACCCTGCTGTGGCTCTAAAGGCCTCTCCGTGTCTCTGTCCTGTCCTGATGTTAGCAGGTCAACACCCTGAGCCACGAGTGCACTGGAGCGGCTCGGACTGCACTTCTCCGTCACCCCAGCGTCCCGCCTGTTCATTTCCCTTTCATCTTCAGTGTGAAATTGTTGCCGGTGCGGCGCTGACCCCGGGCATTAAGAGGTCAGCTATTGAAATCTGATGTGCACCTCTGGACGACAGAATCTCCTTCACAAGGAGAAAAGAGGAGGGAGGGAGCGGAGCAGGGTTTAATGGGCCCGCTGTCCACATCACTGTCAGAGCTTTAGTCCATTTTGTCCAAGCATGTGATAAGGAAGAAGGGGAGACAGAAGCTTCTGGAGATTCAGCGCAGGGGTGACTGGAGAAGCAATCTACTTCAATGGTTTCCTACTGCTTGTTTTCTTTCTTTCTTTCTTTCTTTCTTTCTTTCTTTCTTTTAAATATAAAAAATACACTCAATAAATACAAAAGCACTAAAGAATAATATAATAATTCTCACTCATATTGTTTCAACCTATAGAGGAACACAAATGGAAATATTGAGAAGAATGTTTTATGCCACAGCTAATAAAATTCATTTATATTTCTGCATTGTTAAACTTGTTGCAACGTGATTAGTCACCTTCATTTATGTAGCGCTTTTAACAATATGGATTGTTTCAAAGCAGCTTTACAGTGATAATAGGAAATGAAAGTAACAGAGATTGTTTTGGTTTAACAGCACCTCTAGAATAAAGTTATTGTCCAGCTACAGTTAGTTTTGATTGATTCACTTCCGTTGCAATCATTAGTTATTAAAGGTGCTCTAAGCGATGTTGGGTGACGTCACTTCTTGTTGACGTTCAAAGTATTGTCAAACAAAACGGAGGCTAGCTCGACCCTCCCTCCCCTTCCCTCCCGTGCTTCCTGAAACAGTCATGAACCATTTAAAAAAACCAAACTGGATTTACCCTGTCCAGCAAAAACAAAGCCTCCTGAATGTCAGATCGGAAGCTCTTCTGCCGGCTGAGTTCTCGCCACCTTCTGAACACTTTTCCGATGTAAATTCGAGACTTTGCGTTCCTTCTCCTTTTCCCTATTCTTTGTTATTTGTTCATCGGAACGTCGTCTCTTTGGTCGTGTCGTCCATATCAAAATTCTCAAGAATATACCATTTTAATGTTAGTCGTTGTTAGGACATCTCTCCTCTAGCTAACTTCCCTCTTCATGCTTCTCTCTCCTCCACTCCCCACACCCCCCTTCATGTGCACGCGCACTAACCCCCCACCCCCCACCGCAACATCATTCTTGTCGGTTATTGGCTGGAACACTGTTTGTTATGTTTCATGGTCCAGGCTGGGCCAGTTTGTTTTTCTTGCCGTTTGTGGAGACTGAGCTGTCTACAGAGACCGCGATTTTTTACAGTGTGTTCAGGGGACAGGCAGCTAACGGATAGTGAGGAGATGTTTGCCGGATGTGACAAAAACATTTTGGCCTAAAAAACGCGTGACATCGCTTAGAGCACCGACACCATTCTAACAGAAAACCCTTAACGCGCTCCGGCCCGCTCATTCGCACAACAACAGTGCCTGGCGGCTCGAGAACGCAAACCTTGAAAAATAGGTTCCAAGGAGCAAATTTTTTTCTCTGCACAAGCTTTAAAAGCACAAACCTATGAAAACTCTGACGGCGTGCACATGCGTATTACGTGTTTAGTCTAATGGTATATGCACATTTGAATATATATGTGCGCAGGCGTGTAGTCTTTCTTAACATATTGACCACAACAAATTACTTGTCTGGCCTTAAAAATTTATAATACAGAATTATTTATCGCTTTTGCGTAGCCATGTGAGCCGGAACTATTTTGACAACGTTTTATCTGTACAGAGGATTAGTTACAAGTCATCGGATCTTAAGGGTCAGGGTTTGGCTGGTTAACCCCAGCTGGTAGATTCTTGTAACTACATCATCTGGAAAAAGCATATTTTTATCCATTGATGGACATTCACAAATAATATTTTATTTATGTATTTATTTATTTATTTATTTATTTTTAAGCCTACACAAGCACAAATATTCGAGAGCTTCTGCATTGACTCTTTTGAATTGAATTCTTTATTGTTATTGATGGTTCCATGAAGAACCTTTAACATTCATGGACTCGGTGGAAAAGTTTTTTTTAGATTATTAAAATTATATTTTCACTAAGAAAGTTCTATGGCATCGCTGTGAAAAGCCCCTTTTGGAACCTTTATTTTTGAGTAAACTTAAATTTAAGTCTGTTTCTCACACAGCTAACGCGTGGATTGTCATATAGTAGCCTACACAATGTCTGTTTTATGATGACTTTTATTATGTTTTTGTTTGTTTGTTTGTTTTTTTGCTTGTATATGGAAAACAGCAACATAAACATTCTTAGTTTTTTTCCCACTAAAACAAAAAACTCATATGAGTTTGAAATGACATGAGGGTTAATAAATGAAGACAAAATGTATTTGATTAACCATATAAACCAGGATGATGATGATGATGATGATGATGATGATGATGATGATGATGATAATGTGTGCCTTCCTGTATGGTTTTTGACTGAATTTCACAAAACATGTTTAAAATTCTGAAAGGGGGAAAAAAATGAACTGAAGATGTTAGATAACGAACAAACATGAAGCACACACTAACAAATAAAAGAAAAAGAGAGAAAGAAAACGAGGCAGCAAGAAAGAGATCTTGCGATGTTGGCCCTGTTACAGATCTGCCTGGAGCGTACAGAAACTTATCTGCCGTCATCTGAAAGAACCTCTAAAGTTCAAAATCCAGGGAAAAGTCTGGCTCTCCTCCACAATTATTTATTTTCCAAAAGGCTGTCCCTAATCACAAATAAATAAGTGCTCAGACAGAGAGAATGAGATATCGGGAGGAGAGGGTGTCTATCATAGTGGCAGATAACTGCTAGATATGATTGCCTTGATAAGAAACCATAATTTGGCTTTTAGAGATAGCCACAGGGGTTGCAGAGCACCGATTCAGTGTGTGTGTGTGTGTGTGTGTGTGTGTGTGTGTTTGCCTACACATTTTATCTTCCCCGTTGAAGAGCTTTTTATCTCTGATGATTTTCTCTCCTTTTTTATGTGTTTTTTTTTTTTTTTTTTTTCTCCGCCAGAAGGTAAGATCACATACCCACAGAAGCCAAGAGTGGCATGTTTTAAAGCGATGGACAAAATACAAATATTTGAAAATGTATTTCATGGCAATTATGTCAAGTTTCATGGCCCCGGCGCTGCACTGAGCCACAGCCTGGATGCCTTAATTTGTATAGAAATTGTAATCATTTGTTCATTTCAAGGTGAAAATTGCATTTTTTAATTTAAATTGTATCCTGCGTGATAGGCTATTATCTAGAAAAATTGTCTCTGTGTATTGCGCTCTATGCCCAGGCGTTACGGCTGTTAGCAGCCCTCTTACGTTCAGAAGAGGCTTATGTGTGAATCCCCAACAAAACCCCGGTTTGTTCTTCCGTAAGGGCCTCCTCTGTCTCAGCTCATTTGCATTTTAGTTATTAATATTAATTAGTCTGCGAGCCAAGCTCACGCAGATTTTTATATGTAAATCGAACCTGGCTTCACAGCGGCGTTATCTCGGCGAACCATCTCTCAGATTCCCAACTTCAGTGGCCCTTTATTCTCACGCTAACCGCTTATCTACAGAGGAGAGAGGTGTGTGAGCGCGCGTGCTTGTGTGATGCCATCCGTGTGAAGAACAGAATGGGAAAAATAAACAATTCCGACGTGAAGATGCGCCACGTTCCTCTCTGAACTCGAGGTGAGACGTGCTCGCGAGAAGTGGAGAACTTCTTCAAGCTCTGCTTTAGAAGTTGAAGATGCACTCGACTTCAACGAGGGGACAAAGTAAGACAGCGGCTGGTCTCCCGAAGACTTATCCCAATCCGGCCCGAGATGACAATGACACATTCAAAACGAATCGACTTGAAATATCTTAATTCGACTTGCTTTTGCAAATTTAAGGCCTTACATAAAAAGGCAATATTGGAAGATGTTCTTTCGGAGATCTCCCGCTGCCAAAGATGAGACTGAAATCCCAGCTTACAGAGGCCTCTGTCTGCGCAAAGCTGGAGTCAAAGTAGGACGTCAGACAGGCCGCGGCGCAGGTACATTATGTATCGTGGAATAATTACGGGATTTAGAGAATTAAGGGTCTCCGTAAGTGCTTTCACTGTGACAGCCATGACAGTCGGAAACAGCGCAGCTCTCTTAAGACACATAAGCCTCGGAGAAGAACACCTCCAGTGTAATCTGACTGGATCAGGTCCTCTGTGGCTCTTTAAAACCTCATTTTCTTACATGTAGATATAAAAAAGGCTCTCTGCCAAGATGTGTTCAAATGAAATCATGCCGATTTGTTGTTTTGTTTGCATCCATAGGCCTAGGTTAAAAAAAAATCACATATGAGATCTCTTTACTATCCTAATTGTGTCGCCTAAATGGGAATGAGATTGAATGGAGAGCATATGGAGAGTTTCAGAAAGGTCTCAAAGGCCACATTTACACTGCAGGTCTTGATGCCCAATTCTGATTTGCTGACTATATCCGATTTTTTCGTCGACCAGCTTACTTTTCTTTTAAAAGTGACCCATATCTGCATTTACACTGGCGAAACAAACTAAGGTAGACGTGCTGACCCTGAAAAGCTTCCAAAAAGGAAGTAAAAATGGCGCTATTTGCAATGGACTCAGACGAAATGATAATACAAGCTTTTCCTTTGTTGCAGCCTGGTCGAATCATTCGCCCGTCGCCTTTTCAATGACGTACGACTCGCATTGATGGGAATATCCGATCTGTCCACTTACATGGCAGAAAATCTGATCTGATTCATATCAGGTTTATTTTCACATATGAATGAGTCCTGAAACTGATCTGAGAACATCGGAATCCATATACTTTTTTCCTGCTTAGACGTTCGTGGGTCGTATCCGATCTGTGCCACATACTGTAGGAGGAAAAAATCGGAATTTGGTCACTTGAACCATGTAATGTAAATGCGGCCTTAATTGTGCTCATATTTGACAACACCAACCTGAAAGATAACACTGTAAAAACAATACACTGCCCTGATTTACTCAAAAAATATAGGCAACGTGTTTGGCAAATTCGACTTTACCTGTTTTCGACATGCATCTTTAAATAAAGCAAACACAATCCAACTCAACTGGGGAAAAACGAAGACAAAGTTCATACTTAAATGAAACTTAACTGAGAACTCAAGTCATCATGAAATTTTGGAAAGTCAGAGATTTTACTATGAACTCAAATCAAACTCTTCCAAGACGTAATGTTTTATACTAATCGGAGAGAAAGTAACTTGAATGAAAGTCTATGTGCTACATGAGCAACCTCTGAAATGTGTTTGCTGTTGTTCGGCTCTTTTTTTCTCCAGAACTCTGAAAGTGGGGCAATAATGGCTTCATTAAACTGTCCTTCACTCAGTTTGTTGACTCTCGCTGGGCCAGGTCCATCAACCTCCTCATTCTCCATGCCTGTCCAGTCCTGCTTCCTCACCGCTAGCTTTCCTGAGCCCTCGCTCTCTTAAATGAGATCCAAATCTATCAGCCGTCCTCTCCCCGAGCGGCCAGCTCAGTCTATGCAGATGCCTCTCGCTGTGGGGCCTGCGTCCTGGGAGATAGGAGTCCACCGGCATGCTCCTCTCCGCGGCTCAAGAGTTTCATTTCCATCCCTCTGATCTAAACAAGCCCATTACCGGCAGGACACAAACCCGGGCCCCTGGAGAAAGCTCGCGGCTAAGCCACCGTGGCTCATAGCCACCTTCAATGGCCATACGTCTGGTGTAGGGACCACATATACGGGCCGGCACTTTATCAGAACCTCTCCAGAGAAGCGAGGGGAATTGGCTCTTGTGGGTCTCGTTGAATCCTCCTCCTGTAGTCAATCAATTACAGGATCAAAAGGGGAGAGAGGAGAGGGTAACAAAGACGAGGACACACGGTCGACTGGGCGGTGCCTCGTGGAGGAAGAGAATTGCAGAAAGAGCAGTGACGGAGAGGTCTGAGGATCGGTGTTAGAGCTGACGGGACAGCCAGAACACATGCTTTAGCTTAATCCAGAAGAGACTTGAAACATCTCACACATGCATCCAAGGGAAGTTGACGATGAAAACACAAAGCGTTTGGGATAAAGAGCTCATTGAAAGACCGTAACATAATCATATGTGGCTGTCAAGAGGTTAAAACTCCAGCTCAACCTATAGATTTATGCTCTGCAAAGCCATTGAAATGAATCACTGTATGGCACTAGCAACGCCAAGGTCATGGGTTCGATTCCAAGGGAATGCATGAACTGATCAAATGTATACCTTGGATGCAATGTATGATGCTTTGGATAAAAGTGTCTGCCAAATGCATGAAATGTCAAATGAATCACTGAGGTATGATGTTCTAGAAGGTACTTTCACTCAAAAATTGCACAATTATTCACAAAGAAACACACTGAATTAAACATTACATTTTTGAAGTAGAAAGGCTGAAATTGTATTTTTGTTTTATTTGTAATCTAAAAAAACAAAAAACATTTTTTTACAGTGTACGTGCCAACTTTGTCAATGGTTACAGAGAAAAAAACTGATGCCCATTCACTAAACAGCTGAGAATCACACTCTACCCGACTCTTCAAGCCGTTCCGAAAACAACAAACTCATTCATAAACTTACTAGAAGACCCATGAAAAATGAAAACAATATGTATTTTAAAATCAGCTCAAAATATCAAACGTGTTTCATATCCTCTGACTGGATGGAATCATAGTCTGAAGCTAATTTTTTAAATTCTGTACCCATCATAAACTACGTGTGTAAAATCCTCAGACTGGTTTGAACTAGTTGTGTAGTGTATTCCAGCCTTTACTAGGAAAGGGCCGAGTTCGGCTTCAGCTTAATGGTTTGAGAGGAATGCATACTTGCATTTTATTAAATAAAAATGAATCATTGTATAAAATATATGAATGTTCAATGTATCTTATGCATTTTTTTTTTGCCAACATGCAAATGGGAAACATCATTGGAATCAACTATGAGCACTTGAGTCTCATAAAGATCACGAAAGGAGAGTGTTTTGTTGAGCTTTATCAATCTGTCACTTATGGGTGCAATTACAGTAGATATTTCCAAATCGTTAGCCTCATAGCATAATTGCCTAAGTCATATTTAAAAAAAAATTGACTTAGGCAATTATGCTATGAGGCTAACGAAATATTTTAGATATGATACTGTCCTTGAAATTGGCTGCTTATGAAAGTTTTAGAAATTAGCTATAGGCCTTAATCGGAGCAATTCTTTTTTGACAGGAATGAAAATGAGGCTGTGACTTACAGTCTTTACAATGGCAAGCACTAAGGATCCCAGATCACATCATTTTCACAACTCATAACTTTCAAAACTGTTTAATGGAGTTTTTGTCTACTGATTTCTTTTTCCAGAAGGCATTTCGTAAGATGAGCAATCGATATGTTGTTAAAAAACAGTAGAATCAACTGTAAGTCTATCCCTCACAGTCTCGTTTTCACTCCTGTCAAAAATGAATGGTGACTAACCTTAACTAAGTTCTGTCATGTGAAACTCTATAAATATTCAAAACGGCATTATTTTTGAAGTTTATCAGAAAGCAACAATGGATGCATTGAGCGATCATCAACATGA
This sequence comes from Squalius cephalus, assembly GCF_949319135.1. Classification (NCBI taxonomy): domain Eukaryota; kingdom Metazoa; phylum Chordata; class Actinopteri; order Cypriniformes; family Leuciscidae; genus Squalius; species Squalius cephalus. The sequence goes on along the minus strand of NC_137143.1, from coordinate 30,330,561 downwards.
TAAATTGAAATCACCTACAGTGTGTGTAAAATCGGTGTTAGGACGGCAGCAGCTGGTTTTGGTATCATGCGGTTTGGAATCGGCATCCATGCCATCAGCATACCAGCAGTTCCTATGTGACAGCGTCTCCAACATTCATTCTGCAGAACCTGCCACATGAGTCCAGGCCAAACCAGACTACAGACAGACTGACAGACGTCCGGGAGGAATGTCATAACTGGACAATGAATGAATGACTTCCTACAGCTGTGCATATACTGTAACTTGGGTTCCAGAGTCTATTCATGTGCACAAAGAACCTATTGAGAAAAAAAGATTTTAAATCATTTTAAGGGATGTTCTTGATGCACGTGCTTTAATGCAAATGCACATACTTGATTTTTGATGCACATGCACATGCATTTTTTTTTTTTTTTACCAATTCTAAGTATAATATGTACAGTATAGGTGGCATCCACCGAAGGAAAACTAACAAGCTCTGACAGACCATAGATGATTTAAAGAACAGATCTAGGGGAACCTGATACTCTGATATTTTCTGGAAGGAATGGAGTAATCTTATAGTTTCTAGAAAGAACAAAGGGTGCAAACCTCATCAATTCAATGTGACGTCACACCCTGGGAATGCCCACATGGAGAGCAAAACCACTAAGTGAAAGAGTGATGTTAAAAGATCAAGTTAAATATACACCTTATTGAAGATGGATATGCAGGTAAGCAGACAAACCCAGAATATAAACGCAACGCACAAAGTTTCATGTTAAGTGTTTCTGAGACCCAGGCATAGACTGTTGTCCTCTGGACATTATTTGACCATCCAGTACATGTCACAGATTTAGCTCTGGATGTGCTGTAAATGTTTGGAGGTTTCACCACAACTCCCTCTCTATGGTCTTTAAAAATGACTGACATTGACTGAATGATCACATTTAGAACTCTTATGGAATTATGATAATATTTTGTAATTATCATTTCAATCTGACTTTTTTTTTTTTGTTGAACAAACTGTATGTCATAAATAAAAAGGAAAAGGAAAACGTTATGGGGTTTAAAATAAGAATATGACTTTCCATTACGAAACAGGGCATCGATTTCAACATGCTGGAAGTCCTTGGACTTACACAGAATATTTATCAGGCATTTTGGGGAGATATGTGAATCTGGAAAGAAAATATATATTAATATTTCTATGAAATTTCTATGAAAAAATGTTGCCAAGTTATTACTCCCATTTTTATGTACACTTCTTTTTTCAGTACACGTTGCCCCAAGAACACATTAATATGCAACTGTAAAAATATTAAAAACTTAAAAAAGTAAGGGTTCATGCTGCCTTAAAAGTTTAAGTTTAGACAAATTGAAATGAGAAGTTGTACCAAGTGACAACTTGTATATTTAAGTTGACTAAACGTAAAATTTTAAGGCAGCACAAACACATCTTTTTAAGTTGAATTTTTAATTTTTTTTACAGTGATATGTAGTATAGAATGGGACTGCCCATTTATAACCATGTTTACACACATATTGAATTAAGTAAAATAGTATATCAAATAATTTTTCATAACTTTCATAACATAGTTGAGTATCATCTTTATAGAAAGTTTGGTTAAAAAGTAGCCTGCAACCTAAACATTTATTAAATAATAAATATGAATAAAACATGTTTTTGCCTATACATGTCTTTTACATTTTTAAAAAAAAGAGTTTTAGGTGATTGAAATATGGCTGTTGGTGATGTATATGGATCACAAGTGCCCAAAACTTGCATTTTATTTTTTGAGGAATATTCTTCTAAATATTCATTGCTTGAAACAGATGGAAATTGAGTAATGTGACTGAAAACTATTATGAATTACTTCCAGCCTCTGTATCAAAGTTGATCATTATTATTCATCTACTCTTCAGCTGGACGAAACGTAGAACCTTAACATATAAAAAAATAATGTATGTTAACATTGTGCATAGACATCTTCAGTTCCAACAACAAAATTTCTTTGCATTCTTTAAACCACAGAAAAACATGGAAATATGCATAAAAATACAATCTAAAACCATTTAAATTTTTGTAAAAGAAAACTCAATATACTTTATACCAAAGACAAACTCTGAAAACGGAACGTTTGATCCTTATTTCAGTTTTAGATCTTTAATTGATAACATTTACGCCAGTGTTACAGTAAAGACACCAACAGGCTGAAGGTAGTAAATACCAAATACAAGGTTCCCACTAAAGCTACTACTTCATACAGCAGAATAAATTATACCATGGTAACGTACACACATGCTGAAAGGAAATGGGAGGAAAGCATAAACACAAATGCTAACGAAAGCAGGTCCCCAGTTTGACGTCCCAGAGGGGCATGATGGATCATATTTTTAATATCCAAATGTTGATTAACAAAGGTGTTAGCCATGGATGCTCTATACTAGAAGTGATTTGAGTTTCATTGCTCGTTTGATGAAGATATCGACAGCTGAAAGTGAAGGGGACGGGGTTTTGGGTCAGGTGGATTCATTAAGAGTTCTGGTTCGCTCGAGGATTGGTTGAGTCAGAAGCAGTCAGTTAGCACCAAACACTGCTGTGTTTCCCACAGTCCATTAAAATGAGCCATCGGTCACTTCCATTGCAAAGTTTCAGCTTCCAAACGGTTCGAATGTCAATATTTCATCTTGGATCCACAAATGTGCTCTTCCTCAAGCAGAGAAAATCTGAAGCACAGAATCATAAGCAATACGATTCACATTCCATTCAGTTTTAAGTGTGAATGTCTTTTATCGAGAGCTTCTCACATACACTTTGAATCCTAAGAAAAATGATACATAATAACTATTGAAAGCAAAGAAACCAAAGCAGTAAATATAAACACAAAATTACAATATAAGACTTACAGATATCCCCTGCTTCATCTACCACACAACACCTTTTCTGTTTTAGTATAAAACATATTCTTTATAAACAAACAATAAACGATCTGCTTCATCTACTGTACAATTCCATTTATGTGTCAAAATGTCACCTGCGAGTGCTACACGAATGTCGAACGTTCACAACTTTTTTTTGTACAAACTTGTGAATGCAAGAGATCTTAATTACAGGAGCCCTGGGTGTGTTTTTGTATCAGTTTGTAACATAAAAAAAAAAGAGAAAAAAGGAAAACCGGAGAGAAAAAGAGTAGCCAAGAAAGAGGTTAAGGAATGTTGTCAAAATTATACACTACCATTCAAAACTTTGGGGCCAGTTAGACTGTTTTGGGTTGTTTTTGATAGAAAGTAATCATTTTATTCAGCAAAGATGCAATAAATTGATCAAAAGTGACAGTAGACATTTATAGTCTTAGTTTAGTTTCCTATTCATCAAAGAATCCTGAAAACAAAATGTATCATTGATATAAAAGGAAATCAGCAGATAAGAATGATTTCTGAAGGATCATGTGACACTGAAGACTGGAAGCTTTGATCACAGGAATAAATTACATTCTAAAATATATTCAAATAGAAAACAGTTATTTGAAATCGTAATAACATTTATTGTTTTTACGGATCACATCAATGCATTTTTGGTGAGCATAAGAGACTTCTTTCAAAAACACCCAAACTTTTGATAGTGTACTTGGTCTAAAACGGTAGTGTACTTGGTCTAAAAACCACTTGTGCATTTTAAGCATTCTACATAGTTAATAAATTGTTTGCATCGCTTAACTCAAAATCATAATATGCATTTTTGAAATAGTATCTCTTGACTTGATTTTTTTTTGTCTTCTATAGTTCGAGGACAAAGTGTTGCTTCTCTCTAGAAAATTCAAGAATAAAATTCACAATTGTTTTCCAAACAATGCTGTTTTCTCCCCCCCCCCCCCCTTCCCAGATGATCACTATGGACAAAACGGGCTTTTGAGCGAGAGATAAACGCCTGGTCCTCTAAAAGCACTGCTAATTCCCGGCAGAATGCCTAAAGCCAGACTTCCCACAGAGTGGCCAGGTTTGCATGGAATGTCAAGTGAAAAATGAAGGCGGAGAAGGTCAAACCGCTCGGGAACGTTACGGCTCTCGGGGTGAGGGGAACCTGGAAAGCGGAAAACCAGCAGTCACACTTTCAACACACACTAGCCCACTGCTAGCATTTCACGTAAAAAAAACCCCCATTGTGATCAAATGATTAAAAAATGCTACGTGTGGATCTTGAAACAACGAAACGAAAACAATAGTTACGATAATCATAATTACAACAACTGTAAGGGCAATCGTAATAACAATACCGATAGAAAACAAGCGAGATTATCCGTTGTAATGACACTGATTCATACACAACTATGCACAGCAAGGTGAAAGTACGTTTTGGAAAATGGCTGGGAATGCGTTCTTGCTGTCCGTCGAACTGGTCCTCTTGTCCGAGTTAGAGGTCCATGACGAGCCCAGGATCACGAGAAGGTCACGTCAAATGGAATGGCAAGAGTCTTGTCTTGGAGATCTGAGAAAAACCTCTCGCACGCTTGTGCCGGCTGACGCGGTGAAGAGCTCCAGCTGGTCTCAGGAGGTGTGTGAAGGTGTGTGAAGGTGTGTTTGACTCAGTAAGCCTGTCCTGTCTCCACCTGGAGGAGTCCCAGCACTGCCGAATGATCACCCAGCTTCATCCTTCTCTGAGTCGACAGACTCACATTCTTGGCCAGATAGTCCACAGCGGCTGTAGGACACACACACACACACTGGCATGAGCAGGAGTTCCACATAAAAGCAATCTCACACCAATTTATGCATTAATAAAACACCACTAGCATTCGGAAGGCCTTCATTCTGCTTCCTTCAAATGGTTTGTTTCAACGAACCGGTTCAAAAACTGTCCATTGTTAAAAACATGCAGTTGTTGTTTTATAAAATGGACAGTGCTTTTCATTTTTCGTTATATTGGTTGTTTTTACCGTAAAAGACCAAATTATGCTCACAAAATGAAAAACAAAACAGTGCCAAATTATGCTATTTAACATGTTTTAATACCAAGCACTCATTTTTACCTTACACTCTAAAATGCTGGGTTGTTTCAACACAAATTTGGGTCAAATATGGACAAACCCAGCCACTGGGTTACATTTTTTAACTACATTTTTTAACCCAATGTTTGAGTTTGTCCATATTTGACCTAAAATTGGGTTAAAACAACCCAGCGAGTGTATGCTTCGTGAATCCAGTGTTTTAATAGTTAAAATTTTAGTAATTTTGTTGTGCCTTAGTTTTTCAGATTTATATTTAGGTTTATTTTTATTTGATTTGTTTTAGTTTTAGTAATTGTATTACTTCAACTTATTTCAGTTGATGAGTACAAGTCTTCAAACTACAAGTTTTTTAAGGTTTTCATTTAATATTTTTATTTTATTTTATTTTGTTTCAGCTTTATTTCTATTATTGAAAGCCATTTTTAATAGTTTTAGTTTTAGTAAATAACAACACTGGTTCAACCAAATCGTTCAAATAGAACCGACTCATCATATGAATGACTCATTTGTGATTCAAACATCACATCACCGACACAATCCACCACATGTGTAGAACAACATTACACGTTTAATACCGTCATCGGTTTTAAACCTCTGACCAGAGTGTTTACTCAAATGAAGAGTAATGAAAGATAATGCACACACTAAATTGAGCATATAGCCATTCAAGGGCCAAAGAGACCGAGAAGGTCTGGTGTCATTCATTCAGCTCTCTCTCTCTCTCTCTCTCTCTCTCTCTCTCTCTCTCTCTCTCTGTGTGTGTGTGTGTATATGTCAGTCTTTATTACACTAAGCGTTTGAGATTTCATGCTTCATACTCGCCTCATTTTCAGAAGCTCTCTCATCTGACTCATTAAACAGATCAGTCCTCTCAATCTCACTCATAATTAACCTGACATTCGCTCGTCAGATCTCTTCAATCAAGCCTTCTGCACCTTCTGATGGACCTGACACTACTTCACACACACACACATTTATCTGAAGGCAACCCATAGACCTCTGTTGTTCGTCCCTCATTATAATGACTCCAGACAGACTAACCCAAACTACACCTTAAGAGAAAACTGCATGCATTTTTAACCATTTTTACCATTGAAGAGAGTCCTTAGAGACTCCCTTAAAGAGAGTTTTGCTAGATTTAGATAACCTCCACACTACCATTCAAAAGTTTGAACACAATTGCTCAAGTTTATGTTGGACATATACTTAACGAAACACACAACACACACATCTAATGGTGGTGGTAGAAGCCAGTGACTTCTGTGACAACATCAGCCTCTGATTATGTTAATTCAATCAATCAATTCTTTCCTGTCCTGAAGCTTGTGTGTGTGTGTGTGTGTGTGTGTGTGAGGTGACTAAAAGGACATTAGGACCCTAGGGGTGTAAAGTGGGCTTTGAAGGGCCCGTTTCCCAGTCGAGGAGAGAGTGCTGTGACTAACAGAGGAGCCCGGGGCCGATGCCGGGGTCTTTATCAGGAGCATGTGTGTGTGATGGGCACAGGGGTCAGAGTGTCCTGAGATGGTCAGTGTCGGGCACTGCTCAGATCAACTCAGATGGGCATCAGTGTGATAAAACAACAATGGCTTCCCTACTGAAAAGTTCAGCATGTGTTGTGCTCCAAAATACAGTAAAAACAGCAATACTGTGAAATATTATTACAATTACAAATAACTGATTTGAACTCTATTTGAATATATTGTCAAATGTAATATATCAAAGCTAAATTTTCAGCATCATTACTCCAGTCTTCAGTGTCACATGATCCTTCTAAAAATGATGATTTGATGCTTAACATTATAAATGGCTCAATGACCAATTCCGTGCAGAATTAAAGTTTCAATTTCTTTCAAAAATAAAGAATAAATACAGAGGCAGTTTACGGAAAACAAGTAGCTTGACTTTATTAAGCTGAATCTCAAATGTGCTACATGGCTTTTGCACCAAACACAAGCTATAGACTAAACTATAGTTTTCATTACTTTATCACAACAATCTAAAACAAAAACCCTAAACACTTAATGGTCTTAAAAGTTAAAAAGTTGGGGGTCAATAAGATATTTTTGACAGAATCTAAAACATTTATTCATTAAGGTGACAGTAAACACAATTATAATGTTACAAAATATTTAAATATTTGTATGCTGTTCTTTTAAACTTTCTATTCATCCAAGAATCCTGAAAAACAAATGTATCACGGGCCCAACAAAAAAAAAAAAAAAAAAAGCAGCACAACTGATTTCAACATTGATAATAATCAGAAAAGTTTCTTGAGAAGCAAATCATAATTTTAGAATGATTTCTGAAGGATCATGTGACACTGAAGACTGGAGTAATGATGCTGAACATTCAGCTTTGATCACAGGAATAAATTATATTTTACAATACATTCAGAATAGAAGACTATGGAAGCTTGTTTCTGCCATGGAATAAAAAAAAAAAAGTAATGTAAAAAGTCACTTTTTAATTTTTTATTCAGTGGCGTAAACACGCTTCCATAAGACTGTTACTTTAATATTTCACAACATTACTGTTTTTACTGTATTTTTGATCAAATAAACCCAGGCTTTGTGAGCAGAAGAGACTTTCGAAAACATTTTAAAATCTTACCGGCATTTACAACATTAGACATTGAGTCATATATACAGAGTGTTTGATGGCGGGACAGTACGTACTCTGGCCGTACTGGCTGTACTGGTATCCAGCAGTGACGGGGTCCACGCTGTAGCTGGTGGCGCTGTATGTGGGGGGACAGTAGGACTGGGACGAGGCCAGACTGTCCACACTCTTGATGGTGTCTGAACGCTGGCTACAGCTCGCTGAGATCGAGTTAGACGCCTCCAGACCACCGTGGAGAGGAGAGATGGAGAAATCGTGCTGAGACTGGGACGGGACGGCACTGGGGTTACTCAAAATACTCATCACCTAGAGAGAGACACAGAGACAGAGGCGGGAGTTTAGAGACGGATCCGCAGGTTTGCATCTAATTCTGCCCAACACTCTTAGAAATAAAGGTTCATTATTCTCATGGTTCTATGAAGAATATTTGTGCATACACATTTCTATATAACAATAGGGTGCTTTAGTGGAAAAAGGTTCCATAGATTATTAAAATTCTTCACAGTAAGAAAAACTAAATGTTCCCATAAGGCAACAACGTCAACAACTCCGTAGCGTAAAGGTTGAGAAGTGCCTGGACTTCTATTGCTATTTTCCATGGTCATGGAGTTAGTTTGTGGAGTGAGTAAACTGTGTGTTGATGGCTTCTCTGGTGCTCTTCGCGTGCCGGTCAAAAATGACAGATTTTTTATTTTATTTCAATGAAATGAATGTACTATATTTTAGTTCAATAATGTTTTTTATTTAATATTTTGTATTTTTAGGGGATTTTATGGTACTAAATGATATGTATGCTGTATTTATAATCCATTTATTAACTTTTTGAGGATATACCTGAAAATAAAATTTCCAACTTAAACTGAATATAATTAAATTTTGAATGCTTCAGAGCACAGACTTTATTGCTGAAGTGAAAAAAGTTTAAAAAAGTGAACTTAAAAAAGTTATTAATTTTATGTTTATTGTTATGAAAAATGCACAAAAATACTATTTTAAATTTTTATATGAAATATGTATTTTTAAAAACAGAAAATCAAAAAGAAAATCAAAGCCATTCATCTAAAAAAGTTTGAGGTTGATATATCAAAAAATGAGCTTTCAGTTAGATTTTGTTAGGCCGCAGTACCAAAAGTTTTCACTAGATGAAATTCGTCTCCCATTCATTTCCAATATTTTTTTTTTGTGTGTGTGTTCACATAGCAAGTGGCAAAACCTTTACCAAGTTTCGTACCATTCCGATGAAGTAATAAATTCTAAAAAAACAAAACGTAAAAACGTTTTGGTCAAAAATGACTGAAAAGCACCAGAGAGTTGAAAATGGCAGGTCCCCGTGTTTCAGCCAATCAACGTACACACACATCACTGGTAGTTCCTGTTGTGCTGGGTTAGACCATATGAGCTAATTTAGTCCCCCCAAAAGGCTTCAAAGAGTGGGTACCTCTGCCAGTAGTTATAGGAACTATGAAAACGCCCCCCCTCGTGTAAAATGACCAATAAACCACAGTTGGCTTTTCTGCAGCCATTAGACAGGAGAATATATAGTAGTGCTCAAGAATATGAGGTCATTCTTTGAGTGCAAACGGAGGGAAGGGACAGAGAGTGAAGCACAGAGTGATTCGAAACGGCCAGAGAGAGTGATCCAGCAAAAGAAAGAGACGGGGAGCGAGGCCAGACCCATCAGACCCCTGTACCGAGGCCTCCAGCACAACAAGCACTGAGGGAGAAGATAATTCCGCCCCCAGGCTCCAGAAACACCCCCACGCTCATGAATAATAATGAGCAGCGGTCTGAACAGAGCCAAGTACGTGATCTCCCATCCCGAACACACAGGCCCGGCTCTTAAACTAACACTGATGTGAGCTCAAGCTGTTTGTTTATCTGTTTGTGAATTGAGAAACAATGGCTATTACAAATGCTGGGTTGTTTCAACCCATGTTTGGGTCAAATATATACAAACCCAACAGTTGGTTTACATTTTATTAAATTTTAAACCCAACGGTTGGTTTTGTCCATATTTGACCCAAACATGTGTATTATTCATTGGCAAACTCAATCAATGACTAAGTTTGACCTATTTTGACCTACTAAATTCACCAAAATGTGCATAACATCAGAATATATTGTATTCCACAATGCAATGCACCTGACTTGACCCTCCATTCCTAGTGTCAGGGAATGAACCGGAATCGATAACAACCATGATTTTCACGTTTAATTATTTCTACAATCATTATTACACTTCCAAACGGCATTAACTAAACATGCATATTAGTAAGATTCAACAACAACTATTATAAAGTATACAATTTCACACAATTTATGGCATGCATGAAACACAAACCACATTTTGTGTCAATCGTCCATGAAGCCATTGGTACATAAAAACCATACACAGGAGTGATTTTATCAGCAATTATCACATAATAAATAAATAAATGTTTTTATTCTAGGTTTTTATCACATAATATCCATTATATATATATATATATATATATATATATATATATATATATATATATATATATATATAATACACCTTTAGTAGGTCCCAAAAAAAAAAAAAAAACATTTAAATGTAAAAATAGCAAAATATTTCAAACATATGGTGATGCATACAAAATAAAAGCCCAAAATAAAATATATATTTTTTTTAATTTAAATGTAAAAAATAGCTAAATATTAAAAAAATATGATGATGCATATACAGTATGCAGGAAACAGTGTGCCGTAAACTAGTATTTCATTGCAAAGTGGTCAATTTAGTCAATTATATTCTAGCTATGTTGCTCTACAACATAGAAAAAGGGTCTGGTCAAAAGATCATGCAAACGTATCATGTAAAAAAAAGCATAAGAGAGAAAGCTGAAATAGTGTTTGGGGCTGGAGAAGTGTTTTCCAGGAAGCCTCACACATGGTCTTCCCTCTAAGGCGACAGAAAGCATCCTTCCCAGCATCAGGTTCACGTTGCGTCTCGATACGCTACGCTGCCCTTTGACTCCCTTTGGCTGCTAAACCAATTAGACCATCACGGAGCTGGTTAAACACACACAGACGTGACACACACAAACCCATACATGTGTGAGTTTAAACGCAGTTCACATCAGCTAACCCAAAAAAAAAAAAAAATCAACCTGCAAAACAACCGCTTGTGCTCGGTGACGACGCGGCACACGCAAGCGGACCGGGAACATTAATCACATTAAATATTCCCAAAATGTCTTGCAGGAAATATGGAAGACTTGAGGCACATCGGACGCATAACTCTGGTTAGTGGTTTCCTCAAGCTAATTCTATCAGTATGGAAACCCCTTCCACGCACATGTGACATGCATCCACATAAGTGGGAGATTCATTGCCGTGTCTTTATAAGAGACACATGAGATGTGGCCATATGGCTGGAAGATTCATACGTTTCCTGATTATAGCAGATTAGTGAATGGAAAGCACAAGTAGCCCTTGTTGGTGGCCACACGAGGGGGCCGTGACGGCAGCTGCAGGGGTGGGACAGATTTAGTCAACGGTTAATTGAAGCTTGATTACACTGCTTCCTTCTTTATATGCACATTAAATTAAAGCGGCAGACAATCAGGACTGACTCCTCTATCAGCGCTTCTAATTATAAAGCACCAAATTCCAGCAGCGCTTCCTCAACAGAGCCGCATTGACCTCCTTTAGAGAGCGAATGAAGGGAAATCTCTGGACCTTTGCTGGAAAGATAGAGCTGTTATTTTCTTCACATTTTGTAATGTTACACTCCTCATTTACATAAGATAAAATACTGGTATAGTGCTGCATTCACATTGTAGAAAGCATCCTAAACGGGGTTACAATTCACATCAACAAAAAAAGTATGCTTTCTCAACAAATGCACTGTTGGTTTCAGTTTATATATTTAATCTGCTTTCCCTGGTGAATTTGTGAACTATGTTGTGAAGCAAACTGTCTGCCACCACACACTCTGATTTTGCTATGGATCAGTCCTCAATGTCACATTTTTTAGGATTTCAAACATAGTGCAACAGGCATGCTATAAAAATGGCTGTATACTTGATTCCAAAGGAGAATCCTAACATTAGCATATCGCTAAGCTAATAGCAACACTTTAAACTGATCAATATCTTAGAAAGCTGCACAAATAAACTTTTGGACTAGTCTTACCTAGTCTGTCTAGGTAGGCAGCTCATTATTCAGTCATCTTTTTTTGTATGTGATATGTGTGAATGTTTATGATATGATAGTAAAAACTGCAAAAAGTAATATTTTTGGCATTATCTTCACAGCTAAGCTGTGTGTTTATTGCATTAAGAGCTCTCCAAAAAGGTCTCTGGCAAAACATCTATAACATACTGAAATATTTATCGGTTTATAAGTCGTATTTAGTGACGGCTACTTTTGAATGGACATCAGTGAGGAAAGGCCTAGTTCTGGCATATACCAACGGGACTATGCTAACCAGCCAAACCTTGACCTCTATAGGACTCATTCAAAGCACAAGGGTAAATTAAGAGACATTGGATGCATCATTATTTAAACTGACCAAAACATTTCCTTTGTGTTGTTCTGTGTTCAACTGCTTTTTAAACTGTTCTACACATTGGGAAACTGTGACCTTGACGCACCTTGACCAGAAGAGGCGTAACCGCTGAACTTCGCTGCAGGGGAAAGATTAAGCTCAGCTGAGATTGTATTACAAATCTACCCAACCCAGAACATTAACGCAGCTAAATAAACAAAAATCAATATCATTCAGACTATTAATCTGATATGGGAGTGTGTGACATATCAGACTCCATGGCAAAACAAGCACCTCCGGCAAACGCCGCCTGTAGTTCACCAACTAAATAAACCCTCATTTCACATACTTGAATCCCCCACCCCTCCCAAGTAGACTATACATTTCTTTCCTTTGTTTCTCTATTGGACTATATCTTCCGCAGCGCTTTTCTGGTTTGTTGTGCGTCGTGTGCGCGGCAGATAATGGAAGTCAGGGCTCCAGTGTTTAAAGGACACAGCCCACAGGCAATGCCTTCCTCTCTCCAAATAGATTACTCCATAAATAATAATAAAAAACTAATTAATTCTCCAACTTCTGAGACCCTCCAGCCTGAGGCGGCGCAAACCCAGAATTGTAAATTGATACAATGTGCATCCTTTCAGATAAACAAATAGTGCATGTGCAACACACTAAAAGGGATTCTTTCATACCACTCTAATTTCCTTAACAGTCAAATTATACTTTTTTTTTTGTCTGCTTAAATGTACGACGAGTCCTTTCGTGTTTAGTCAAGCTCTGGAGAAACAGCTCGACAACTGCGGAGCTAAAAGGAATCTGTCTGGTGCAGATGACAATGTTTCAAGAGGCAATTTTCCCAAAAGCCAAACATTAAGCTCGCGCTACAACTGCACATGCACTCAATTTTACATGTTCACCAGAAGAAAAGAAATAGCACTGGAAACGAATCTGTATTGGAAAACGGGACTCTTACTTCCTCTATATTAACGTTATAGTTATTCATTTGTCCTTACTAGAACCTTTTTGGCATGAAGTGTTCTTTAAAACTGAGTCAAGAACCCTAAAGTTCTATATAGAACCCCATTTGCACTTCCGCAACATCCAGCAATAACTAAAACGATATAACAAATGTCTTTTAGTGTCTCTTTCTGACCTCTGTTGTGTTGCCTTATGCTCTTTCAAGAGCTTGTTGTACAAGTCAAATTAAATATGGCATCTACTTAGACTAAATCTGATCACCGAGCTAAAAAACAGATGTACTACATTTCAAAATGAAACATACTAAATATACTAAAGATAAATGAAGCAGCAGATCCGAAGAGGGAAACGCAGGGATGGCAGACAGATAGAGAGGATTTGAGGAGGGGGTTTGGAGAGACAGGGTTTTTTTTTTAAGAGTACAAAGACTCCAGTAGGACTGAGTTTGCCTTAGGGCCAGCCTGCCAACAGAGCAGATAGCACAGGCCTCTGCACCCTCGCCAGGCTCTCGGCCAACACACACACACACACTACTCTTAATCTAGCCCAGAGTGGATTAGAGAGTTCCTCTCACCACTAACTTCCCCCAACCCTAATGCCCTCCAGTGGTACCTTCAAGTTTAGTACAGGTCAGGAGGGCAGACGGAGGGGAATAAGCCCACTCAGTGTGTGTAAGTTATCTGAGACTGACAGAATATCATCTCTTCCCTTCACAGATCTGTGCGACTGATAGTCGCCTGCACTGGAAATCGTGAGCGGTTTTTCACACTCCTGCTGTCAATTGTTTGTCTGTGTTTCAAAGGACAGTCCTGGGGCCAAGATTATGGCAAATAACGCTTTCTGCAATTTATCAACCCCTTCGACTGACACCCATTCAGGATTACTGCAGAGTAATGTAAAATACAGAATCTTGGGAAATAATTCAGCAATCAATTTAGTGAAATTATGAAACATGTTTCAGGCAAACCAATGTCAATATTTAGTTTAATACTGCAATTGATTTAGACCAACATATTGGTCAGTTAGACCAATTCATTGTTCAATATTTGGCAATTTTTTATATTTTCGTCGTCAGCCAATACTCGCGACTTGGTCATTTAACAGAAATGTTAATTCTTACTCGCGTCTGTTACGAAATTCACCAAGAGCCGTATCAAATGACATCTAAAAAAAATAATATTTAAAAACAAAATTTTTATTAAGTTTAAATAAGTACTGAGTAATATTTGTAATAAATATAATTACAAAAAATATTAAAATTTTTTTTATACTTTATTGTAAATATATATTGAGTAACATAAATAATAAATACAACTTTTATTGAGTTATAAGACATTAACATTGTTTAAAAAATAAATGCTAAAAACATTTGTTTTTATTAAATATTAAAATGCTTTTTAATATAAAATATTTATATTGGCCACCCTGTTTTTATAGATATTTAAAAACAATTAATCATGGCCAATTAAAGTAATATAAATTATTTGGGGGGGGGGGGGGGGGGGGGCATTTAGAAAGAAAAAATATATATAATATATAAAAAGCAATATATATAAGCAATATATATATATATATATATATATATATATATATATATATATATATATATATATATATATATATATATATATATATATATATATATATATATATATATATATATATATATATATAACACACGGATTGGCTTTTTAACAAGACTATGGTTTAACCGCTCTCCTACACTTCCCATAGTGGTGCTCATCTGAGACAAAATGACTATTTAAAAATAACAGTGGTTGCATAAATTCAATTAGAGGCTTTTGGTCACGGTGGAAGGGGAGCGAGGGCCAATTAAGCAGCCTGGGAGCCCTGAGCCAGCCTGACTGCTGACACAGAACAGATGACGGGGCCGCTCGCTGTTCACAGGCGTAATTGGCCAAAGCACATTAATCAAAACTGAAAAGAGGCTTCTGAATAGAGGAGGGAAGGAGAGAGATACGAGGAAGAGAAAGAGGGGACAGAAATTGGGGAGTGGGGGTGAAAGTGAAATGAGAAAGATAGAGAGAGGTGAGAAAATGAAGGAGTTGAATACAGACATGCGATATGACACAACTAGAACGTTCCTGTTACAATAAACTAAGCATTCTAGCTTTTGCATTGCAGAAACAGTAGCTCTGTACGTAGCGCATCCTAAAGAGTCAGTAGCGTAACCAAAACGGAACATAACAAGTGACTGATTTGGAACACTCTACAATTGACTTTCAATAGAGTTTAACATTAGCATTTTTCTAAGGCTCAGTGTGGCACGTTCTTCTCACAGCAAGGTTCAAGTCCCGGCTGAGTCTTCTGTGTGGAGTTTGCATGTTCTCCCAGTGTCTGTATAGGTTTTCTCCCAGTGCTCTGGTTTCCCAAACAAAACCCCCAAAAAATGCAGTATAGGTTTGAATTGGATTTGAATTGGAGATGCTAAATTATCCATAAGTGTGAATGCGTGAGTGTGAGTCCCAAGCCATGTAATGGGGAGTGTTGGGGAAAGACCTGGTGACCTACCCCGGAAAAAACATCGCCAAGAAATTCATGGATGGCCCAACGTTATCTCACGACCAATTCGAACGAATTCGTACGAGTGATTAAAAGGTGGCTAATTCGTACGAATTCGTAAGACCTCACTCGTACGGTTTGTCTAAACTCACGTGATGGGTGTGTTTAGGGGCGGGATCAAGGGTAGGTCATTCGTACAAATTCATACGAACTCGTAAAATACGTACGATTTAGCAAAAATCTTATGAATTCGTTCGAGTGAGGTCATATGAATTGGTACGAATTAGCCATCTCGTAAAATTCGCCCAGAGAATCACCAAGAGTCGGATCGGATGGGACTGAATGAATGATGATGATTTTACAGATTCCCCCTTGGATGATTGTTTCCACAGTGCATTCTGGGATTGCTGACTTTGTTTTTTTTTTGTAAGTCTTTATACTCATGATTCCTTCAAATGCTGTCTAGGTAGGAGCTAGTTTGAACCAGGGCGGGAGGTCCTCTGGAGGAGAAGGGAGCGTGTGATAATCCTGCTCAATTACACTCTGATTGACACTGACAGAATCTGGGCTCTGACATACAGGACACAGATGAAAGCCATTATCGGCTGCTGAAACAAGCTGTCAGTCCTCAGAGGATGTTTACTGTACTAAATAGTGTGCATATGCTCTCTACCTCTCTCCTCTGGTCAGTCACACCTCACGTCAGCAAACACACTGACAGCCGCAGACAAACACTGCTCAGAGAGGCATCTAATGCATGATATACTGGCGATCACATCATATCGGCCAGGATTAGCGCTTTAACATTGGAAGCATACAAAAACAGGACTTATTTCAATTCAGTCAGCACACTATTTTTTTATATGTAAACATAAGCATGAATTTGTTTTTCTACTGTACATTATAATATTTTGATACTTAGTATGTACCAGTAAAATTCCAGATAGGATCCTTAGTGTTCATTTACAGACAAATTAATTTTTACATCATTATTGGTTATCGTGACATAATCTGTTATCAATATTGCACCAAATTTCTATATTTCTACATGGGTGCATCCATCTCTGGTCAGATAAATTCAAAAACTGATCAATAAAATAAACTTGTGTAATATTTGGCAAAATCATATTAAATTTTTGCATATTGTATTGCCCAGAATTTATATATTTCTACAATGGTGCGTCTATAATCTGTCGCTGTACATATAAATAAAATAATAAAAAAAACGGACCAATAACTGATCATTCATAAACTGAAAATAGGCTATAAACTTGCATAATATTGGCCAAAACAAAAATTAAAATAATTCAGCATATTGTATAACCCAGAATTTCTATATTTCTACATCTCTGTTCTATCTCTAAGCATGTTTTCATAGAGATAAGCAAGAGATAAGCAGATAAATTCAATAACTGATAGAATGCCAGAATAAGATGCGTTTATATTTACAGTATAAATAAAATAATAATAATAATAAAAATTATTATTTTTGCACATTGTATCACCCAAAAGTCCTATTTGAGTGCATCTATAATTTAAAAAAGCATTGAGTCAGTGTTTTTTTATACTGACCTTATACTTTTTTATTCTGACCTTATACCGTATTTTAAATATCCCCACAGATCATGACCGCAGTCTATCAGCTAACCGAAGGTTAATATGCCTTCTGTTTGGATGCACTGCAACGTGTGGAGTCACAATAGTCTATTCTTCTCCACTGATATGCTTGAGTGAGTATGGGATGGATTCAGCCACCAGGAACAAGCCAAACCACACACACACACACACACACAGAAACGCACACCAAAGCTCTCTCAGAGAGAGAGAGAGAGAGAGAGAGAGAGAGAGAGAGAGAGAGAGAGGCAGGAGGTTTGTTTGCTAAAATCAGCAGGGGATCAGCACAGTGAAAAATGTCAGGTCAAATTGTTCTTGACAGTGTTAATATCTGCACCTCACAGCAATAATTACATGTAAATAAATAGCGAAATAGTGCTCAGCTGGAGTCTAAGAGGAAAGAACTGCTCGTGTGAGATAGCCAGCTGAGACTCCAACCGCTTACAGGCTCATTTTACAGAAACTGAGCCAACATGAGAGGAAAAATAGACAAACTCAACTGAACTTGGGGTTTGCTAAGACAAGCATCACTTTATTATTGCTTATACTTCTGAACAAGCCCTAAATACTAAATATTAACCCTATAAAGCCTACTGTATCATATGTGATATGTGAATTTCTAAAGCCTCTAATTAATCAACATGGTCAAAACTTTGCTTTAAAACCTGTTGCACACAATCTACGGCATGCCTTCTGTCGTCTGATTGATAGTTTATACATTTTTAGCAAGGAAAAGGCGTTTTAGTGTAATTGTAAAAGAGCATTCCCTCCCTCTCCCTTCGGCTTGTGGTTCTCGAGTCTTTTTGCTGTGAAATCTGCACTGATTTTTGTCAAATGAAAGAATAACTTTCATATTGTTAGTAATATTTCAAGATGAACACCTACTGGACTGAAGCAACTTAGGTTTACTTGAATATCAAAACATAATTTAAATTATATATATATTATGTTTTGCCACCCACAATAAAAACTAGAGCTTTGATCATAAAAATAATTATAATAAGACATATTATTGGGATATAAAGAGTGACAACATATTTATATATTCATTTTGTGTAAGTAGTCTGTTATATTGTTATTAAGATCTCCCTGATTTACAAGCTATAGAAATGTCATCTTATTTTTTGACCATAAAACTTTCAGTATCTGCATCAAAAAAATCTTTTCTGTTTTCCTCCTCAACCATGAGCTCAATATTCTCACTATATCATACTATATGAGTCATAAAAGCCTGATGCATCAAACATGATGGGCAACATAAAACACATTTTTTTAATACTTTGTCTAATACTGTTCCATTAAAAACAAAAGTCTTTCACTGTTATTTCACATGTCAGGTTGTACATGGTTAAACTCAGGTGCGTAACTGTTTGTGCTGAATCATCACAGTTCAAATCATTTTCCCAAACCACTTTTTCATGATCACACGCACACCTTTCATCTGGCAGATGATAAAATGGGTGAAAAACAACTTTCATTGAATGAGTGAGACCAGAGCATGGAGACGACAGCTGTCCCATGATGCTGCCAGAGTCCCGGCTCAGCGAGGGTCAGTGCGAAGGCAACCCGAGAGGGTGCCGGTGTTTGGGTGTGTGTGGTTGGCATGGCGGGTGTGAGTTCGGTACACTGCTCATTGGAGTATTAATCACACCGGTGCACCTGTCAGAGTGGCATGTGGAACTAACACAACGCACATTTCACTAAGACGACATCCAAAAAACCAAGGGATACCGAGCGAGGCTTATCTATGTCTGTTTAACCCCACGGTGACCCTGCAAAACCTCACCGGGCAAAGGTTACCTGGCAAAAAACGCCTTCACCTGCTAATAGGTGTTAAAATCCACTTTTACAACAGTGACAATAAATTGTAGCGGCAGCAACCAAAAAGATACCGAACGTGCCTCTGAACTTGATACGTCTAAGCATCGTAAATAGTGTTTTACTTGTAGCTACAAACGTTTTTGGACACTTGAGCCACCCTTAGAAATGTCTGAATGTTAATGCATTGAATATCAGGGATCATTTCTCTTCACTAACATTATTTTTCGTCATAATCAGCTGGTGTTTTGGTGATTTTTAGTGGATGTATGAAGTCAGTTCTCCTCGAGTTCACACAGATGTAGTTCAGCACATTAGCTATCAACATAATCCACGAACCACAAACAAACACAGTCACACAATACTGACTGTCTTCATATTAGACACTACACCAGCTGTTTTAGCATTTCAGATCTTTTTTATCTAATGCAATGACATTCAGACATTGAAAGAGTGACTTTAATGTTCAAATACTTCGTTGGGTCACTATATTAAATGCTGGGTTGTTTCAACCCATGTTTGGGTCAAATATGTACAAACTCAACCGTTGGGTTAAAAAAATATTTTTTATTTTATTTAAACCAATGGGTTGGTTTGTCCATATTTGACCCAAACATGGGTTGAAACAACCCAGCATTTGTTAGAGTGTAACAAATCCAAAAAACTTCAATTACACTATATGAAATAATATATTTGGCCTCTACTAAAACAATAAATATAAGTCGTTCAGCATGTTGTGGTCTCTAAGTAATTGACATAAAAGATACGATCGGTGCATGTGTGTGTGTGTGTGTGTGTGTATGTGGCTATATGCTCTCCATTCTCCATATTATGGGCATTTCCAGTTGCGTGGGACACACGGCATATGAATTGGTCTCAGTCGTTCCCTCCTTTAAATCCCTATCTCCTAGGATTTGCTGAAATTTATATTGGCTGCCTCTGCAAGATAAATGTAAATCGCATTCCCTTATATTTGCTATTTATCAGGATGCGGCAGCTCACTTTCGGCAGGGGAAAATATCTCTCACCCGCATACAAACAGCCTTGCATTTAAATAGCATTTTTATTGTCCGCCGTAGCCTTTCATCTGAACGGCGGGAAAAGCGTCTTCCTCTCCAGGGGAAGGAGAGGGAGGGAAAAAGAGAGACCAACACAGAGTTGTCTTGAGCAGCCTTGAAGGAAGCAAACGGGGAGGAAAAAGTGCAGAGAAATAAATAAATAAAGAGCAGAACTCTTTTTCTTTGAGATGAGAGAGTATGGCAGTATTGGACTCAACGGGTGACTGCTAGAAAGCCAAAGATGGAGGTTAAAGAACACAGACAGGCGTGACCTGAACTCATGAGAATGACCACCTCTGAAAACACCTGACCGATATATTCTTCTGAACTAGACTCTTCAATTAGACACTTATTCTTTTTTGCATTTTATATATACTGTAGTAAATGTGAGTGGTTTTGTGTAAACCCACCGTCACGATGCTAGAGTTTTGTGAGCGGCTCCCAGTTTATAAGATGCTGGTTTCTTTCTGGTCAAAACTCAAAAGTCAACCCTCAAGTCTCCATGACATTCAGGTGCCTCCTTCAATGTAAATCTAATGGATTTTTTTTTCAACCACCAAGCAAAAATTTTAAGCTCAGTCATTTTTTTTTTTTTTTTTTTTATAAATCTCTTATGCCCACAAAAGCTGCATTTATTTGATCAAAAATACAGTAAAACAGTAACGGTGTGAAACATATTTACAATTTAAAAGAGCAGTTTCTATGTGAATATATTGTAAAATGTAATTTATTCCTGTGATCAAAGCTGAATTTTCAGCATCATTACTCCAGTCTTGATCATGATCCTTCAGATCCTTCATGATCCTTCAGAAATCACTCTAATATGATGATTTACTGCTCAAGAAACATTTCTGATTATTATCAATGATGAAAAATGTTGTGCTGCTTAATATTTTTGTGGAAACTGTGATAGGCCTACCTTGCTTGCAGGATTCATTGACGAATAGAAAGTTCAAAAGAAAAACATATATTTGAAATATAAAACTTTTGTAACATTATAAATGTCTTTACTGTCACTTTTAATCAATACAATGCATCCCTGCTGAATCAAAGTATTAATTTCTTGAAATAAATAAATAACCTGACCCCAAACTTTTGAATAGTAGCATATGTGCCAAAGTGTACTTAAAATGTATGATCTGCAAAAATCAGTGCTAAGTTTGAGAAACAGAATAAGTTACCCGAATCTTAGAAAAGAACGCTAAAAGTTTCGTTTGGAACCTAAAAGAGTTTTACTCAGAACTTTTTTAGCTTCCACAAAGACACTTCTAATGTACTGATGCTTTAAAGAACCCAGAAACCATCAGACCAACCTGAAGAACCTTTACAGTACAATGAAACATTAACAGCGTTTGTAATTACAAAAGAAAGGTTCAAGGGCCCTCAAACCAGTGTCCAAGAAAAGATATTAGCCATCATGGTTTGACATTGGCACAATCACTTTCCATTGTCATCAGGCCTAAGACTACACTTACACGTAATGTCTTCTTCAGAGCCGTAAGCCTGACACCAAAACTACAGCTTTTGTTTTTTTGCCTGTGGCGATGATTTTGGCTGTCTGATGTTCTTGGCAGCTGCCAAGCAGGTCTTGTTTTTTTTTTTTTTTTTTTTTTTTTGGAAAGCCTCTTATAGGTCTTTTCCATTACTGCCAAATATAAACAGTATCTGGGCTTCTAATTATTAAGTATCAATTCCCCCTCTCGCAGCGAGCGCGCGCGGGGTGCGGATGAATGCCGCGCGCTCATCCGCTTTGATTCGTTCGTCGGGAGAGCGTGCCAGCTGACACGGTGCCCAGTCTAAGGCTTAATGCACAAGTTTTTAATAATGTGTGGGACTACATGCGTCTCAGCGGCTCATTGATATTCACGTGCCTAATGTCTTGTCAAAACTGCGAGGCGAGGGAGCCGGCAAGAGAAGCGAGCACTTTAAATTTCTGAGGTAGGTTTCTTTCCTTTTTAGTCAACGCCAGCACAGGGTTCTTAAACGTAATTCATCCCCTTTTTTCCAAGAAGGACTAATGGAAGAGGGAGAGGGTTGAAGCTTCTGCGCGCTTATCTCTGTCTGACAGTCGCGAGCAGCGGTTGGCGAGGGCTGGTGTTAGCGCGATGCTGTGCGGTGCGGTGCGGGCGAGCAGGCCCGGGGACAGGGATCAAAGAGAGGCTCGGGTGAGCGCAGTTTCTCTCTCTGATCCCTCCGGTGCCGAGACTCAACCCCGCTCGTGCGCTGCCGTACGCACTCACTCACTCACTCACTCACCCATCCGTCCGTCCGTGAGCAGAACCTCATTCCACAGCACAAACACACTCCCACGGCTCTCATTTACACACGCACGCACACACCTACCCCTAAACCCACCCATCACAGAAAACTTTCTGCATTTTAGATTTTCAAAAAACCTCATTCTCAACCTCATTCCACACAAGGACAAGGATTTTGGAGGATTTTGTCCCTAAAACATAGGGTAGGCTACACATGAATCATGCACACACACACACACACACATACACACCGATCGTATCTTCTATGTCAATTACTTAGAGACCACAACATGCTGAACGACTTATATTTATTGTTTTAGTAGAGGCCAAATCTATTATTTCATATAGTGTAATTGAAGTTTTTTAGATTTGTAAAATGCTGGGTTGTTTCAACCCATGTTTGGGTCAAATATGGACAAACCAAGCCATTGGTTTAAACCAATAAATTGGTTTCCATGTTTAATGGGAACATAGTAGGTAATGATTTTTATACTGGATATATTATCTTCCCCTACACTAACCCTATCCCTAAACCTAGCCATCACAGAAAACCTTTTGCATTTTTACATTTTCAAAACACTATATTTATGATTTATAAGCTGTTTTCCTTAAAAAAATTAAAAATAAATAAAAAGTCCCCATGAGGTCAAAATTAACTGGTATTACTATCCTTGTGGGGACATTTGGTCCCCATAACATTGCGAATACCAGGTACACACACACTGCCACTTCTGCTTCCTACTGTTGATACACACACAAAAAGTATTATACTTACGATGTGATCGTTATGATATGATATTAAAAATTCTCTCTGCAACAACCTTTTCAATCTCTCAACACTATGTACTACTGATAGAAACTGTACTAAAAACTACTGATTAAAGTAATCCCAGTATTATGATATTGCCATGGCATTTTTTATTAGATGTATTTACATGTAGGCCTACCTTTGTAAATGAATATGGTCATTCTGTAATTTTGTGTCAAATTGTCAAAAAGTCAAAGAAAGCCTATGTTAAATATTCTACTTTTATTTTGTAAGCATCCCTCTTACCCCCAATAAAATACATTTTGAAATTCAATGTAATTTTCATAGGGAAATAATGGCTTCCCAGCGGAGTCTGCAGATGCTGTTTCCCTCTCTCTCCCAGCAGGTGTCCCTGTCCGGCAGAGCAGTGGAATCCACCTCAGACGTCTCTGCCAACGAACACATTTCCCAGGACCCCTCTTAAAATCCCATTTAGAGAGGCATAATAGCCAGCATGAGCACCTGACATCATGATGTTCAGCGTGGTCTCTCCGGCGCTACTGTTCTCTGTGTAGAAACAGGAAACTTCTGCCTTATTTTCTCTAGATAACATCAATTAGAGATTTTCTGCTTGGTTACGGGACACTGAGGCATATTAGTCATATCAGTATGGATATTTGAAGGGTCATCGGGAGAAAATATAACATGTTTGTAAAATAAACACAGCTTTTTTGTCTATTGGAAACTTGTTTTCCAGCATCTTCACATACTTTTGCATGTCTTCTACCCAAAGGAAGGGGGGAAAAGCGTGTTTTCCCTGACATCTCCCAGAGCACATGTTCTTATCCATCGCCTGCTGTGCGACAAAATGAAATGGGGCGATATGGCTCACCTCAACCCAAAAGCATACCTGTGGGCCAGCCAACTAATGCCTAATAGACCCCATCTGACACTGCATCACTCCCAGAGCCTAAACTTCTAATCAAGGACTACGACAACAACAACCGCTGGTGGATGGCTTTTCCACTGGCCTGTAATGGGAAAATGTGCGCTGTCTGGATGGGTTACAACAAGACCTGTGCTGAGATCAGCAGGGGTCCATTACCGCCCGCCACTCGGCCACCACAACCCATTTACAGCCAATCGCCACATTTTGGTCAATCTGTACCAGCAACCAGTAGCCCATCAAAAGCAGACGTTAGGAGAAATAGGTCTTTGGTCTGAGCACATGCGCCTATCTCCGCCAGACAGGTGTTGTCTGCAAACTTCCAATATCAGGGAGTTATCTTTCATCGAAAAAATAAACGCATTTTATTTAAAAAATACGCTTTTTTGACATTGTCACAGGAGGCAATGACATCTGATGTTTTGGAAAGAGAAAAGGTTACCGGCAGTAACAGATCCACTTTCTTTTTATTGAACAACCAGCTTTATTTTACTAAACAACTACTGACATACGACCTCAAGTGCCTTAGTGCGTTAAAAACATGGTGGCAAGAGAATAAAAGACACCAAAGTTCAATAAATAGTTCAATTAAATATTATTAATAATATTGAATACAATTCTTCCACCTATTATTTGAACTAATGGGATCATGAACTAATAATGAATAGTTTAATAAATGTTAAAGAATAATGTAACAAATGTATTGCTTACAGTAAAAAGTCAAAATCAGTTGACTTAACTTAAAAAGTGAGGAAACCCATCGCCTTAAAATGATTAATTAAATAATCTTCATGTAATTGAAAAAATTAAGTTATGTGAACTTGACAATTCCACATGACTTTTTTTTTTTTTTGCAATTACGCATGAAGTTTATTTAAGAATTTTAAGGCACCGGGTTTCCTCACTTTTCTTAAGTTAAGTCAACTGATCACTTTTTACAGTGAATGCATTTCTAATGGGAACTTACAGTGTTACCTATATATTATATTACATATTATTGGAACTGTGAACTGAGAATGAATGAAGATTAGGGTCAGGTTAAGTGATGCCTGATATGACCTCAGCAGATGCTCTTGCACCTTGTGAAACAGAGATGAGGATTTTCCATGTGAAAGCTACGCTTGTGCAGACAGTTTGAGTTGTGCCTGAACTCTGCCTCTCCTGTCAGAAACTGCATTTATCTCCTTACAATGAGAGCTTGATGACTCTCCCATATGGACGAGAGATGCACAGAGAGAGAGAGAGAGAGAGAGAGAGAGAGAGAGAGGGGTCCCAGATCAGAAAAATTAAGAAATTTAAAGTGAATAATTAAATTAGAAATAATTAAAAAGCTATTTGTTTTGATAAGGACCATTGACGTACAAATGAGGGCATCCTTAAAAATATTATAATATACACTACTATTCAAACGTTTGAAGTTTGAACAACTCATTCTTAATTATTTTCCATTAAAATAATTGAAATTATATTAAAAACAAGATTATTCCTGTTAATTAAAAAAAAATTATTATATATTTACAAAATGTTAATATATAACACTGTGTCCCCTTTACTATCTATTGAAATTCATACATTTTTTAAATAAAACCAAAATAAACATACAGGTCAAATTTATATGAATCTATAAAACTATCAGTAACACTTTGCAATAAGGTCTAATTGGTTAACATTAAGTAATCCATTAACTAATTAGCAATATATTTTTACAGCATAAGGTTATAAAAATGTTCTTGTTCTTATAGTTCACAGTACATTAACTATTGTTGACAGATGCCACTTCTGATCTTAAAAAATGTATTAGTAAATGTTGAGATTAACATTAGCTAAGATTAGTAAATTCTGTAAAGCATTGATCATTGTTAGTTCATGTTAACTAATGTTAGCAATTGAAAACTTATTGTAAAGCATTACCACACTATATCAAGCGATCAAAACAAGCATTGAAACTTTTGAGTGTTAGTATACAGAAATATAGTGTTAAAACATTCAAAACATGGCCATTGTAGAAAACTTAAATCTATTTAAATCCTGCAGACCTGATCCACAGCATTAGGCAAGAAACATGTACTATTTAGTAAGAGAAAGTGTTTAAGAGCAGCTGAGAAGGAAGCGAGAGCAAGCGTCTCCATCGCCTGTGTTAAATGCTCCCATTAATAGAAAAAAGACCTCCATGTCTGCTGGTATTTACGGAGGTTTGGAGCGAAGGCATTAGAGCTCAAAGCCCCTGTGCCACGATTAACAATCTCTCTCACTGTAAGACGCCCATGTTATCCTTCCGACGTTGTAGTTACGAGGGGAAAAGCTCTTTTTTGTCACCAAATCCTTAATTCTTTCTTCTCTGGAAAAAAGAGGGTAATACAGAGAATGTTTCTCAATCTGCTTTGAGAGAGCAGCGAAGAGAAAAGGAAACCCCCAATAAAACATGTGTGAACGAAAGGGTAATTGTGGACAAATGCAGCATTGAAATTCATTTTCAACTCTTTACACACCATTTCAATCTTATTTTATGCTTGTTAGCCACATCTTGTTGGTGAGGGTCGGCAAGACTGCCCAGTATTGATGGATAATTGTGTATAATTCACTCCTTACATGCGATTTGCATCAATACACATTATTTTTTAATGCCGGGGTATTTAAGACAGAACCGTTTCTGGAGAAAGTCAGCCTATAATACTCATTAATGGGGACCAAAGAGGATAAGTGGGAAATTCTTGCAGAAACAGAACCACAGCAACAACAATCCAGACACGACACAACAAGAGATCCGCAAAACAAAGCAATTCGTGTCAAATTGCTCTCATGCACAAAAACACATATTCTCCAATGCTTTAGAGGAATAACAACTGAGTATGACGTTAATGAATAAAGCAACATAGATTTCACCCAAACAATGTCTTTAGATTTAAATGTTTAAACAGTCGATTTTCTCTTCAAGTCAACATGACCATATTTACTTTCTTTTTGGCACATAAGCCGCACAGGGATAAATGTTGTCCAATAGCGAAATTGCTATTGTTTTAGCGCACTTGATGATTCCCATCAAGTCCCATCTTCCTGTACTTCACATAATGAAAGTAAAATGAAAGCCATTTCATGCTGACTTTGAAGACTGATATAAAAAATGGCAAAGATTTGGGAATGATTATGATAAAGTTTATGCATGACTCAGGTGCTCTCTTTTTAAAAGCTGACTTTAAAGTGCCTGAAAAAGAAACTAAGCAAACTTCACAGGGTTTGTGCTTTGGTTTCTCTATATCAGAGCAAAAATGATCTGTTTCCACACAAGAAGCTGATGCTAGCTTAATTCTGCAGCGCTCTTGATCTCTGAAGCATGCTGGCGTTCATTCATCGCTCTGGAAAGAGGCCTCTGCACTAACCTGTGGCGAAAGGCCGTTGCTCACGGGATTCATGTGGTTGCTTGAAGCTGAAGGGCTCATGAACGTGTCTGAATAGCTGGAGAAGGAGTGCCGGTTGGAGGAGAGCCCGTAGGCAGAGCTGGTGTCCGCCGAAAGCCCACCCTGATGCATGGAGGATGGAGGCAGAGGCTGTGGCCGGTGTAAAGTACTGCTGCCATCTGAGACACACACACACACACACCATGAGACAGGAACAGCTATTCTACAGTATACTTACTGTGTACCTATACGAAAATACAGGGTAACACAAGGTAACTACATGGATTAAGGTCCTTGCACGCTGAGTCCGAAATTTTCGCATGCGTTTTTTCGTATTCGTGATTCGGTGGCTCTGAATTGTCTAAACACCATTCAAAATGCTTGCTACGGATGCGAAAAACGCAGAAAATCGAACCCGATCCAAAAAATTTTATGACGGACGAAAGTTTCGGAGGCAGTGTGCAAGCGTGATTGACATAACGTGAGGTCGTATTTATTTTTTAACGTGCGAAAATTTCGGATGCGAATTTCGGACTCAGTGTGCAAGGGCCTTCAAGGTTAGGTTTAGGGGTAGGTTCAGAGTTATTACCTATTACCCAGTTATTGTCATTACTATAATAAGTTCATAGTATGTACATGCGACTGTAAAATAAAGTGCTACCGCTATTTGTGTTTAACATTAAGTATCAAAATGATAGTAGAATATTTTTGGACCTCTATGGTAAAAAACATATTAATGCAGATATGCACCATTGTATTGAAATTAATAGGGTAAACATTTAGTATAATATGAAACCATAGTGACAAAATTTGTGAAAGCACGTTGTATTTGCAGGGTTATACACCACCTTATTTTGGAAGAAATCTCTTGTACTCACTAAGCCTGCATTTATTTGATCAAAAATGTTTTATTGTGAAATATTATTACAATTTAAACTATATTATATTATATTATATTATATTATATTATATTACATTACATTACATTACATTACATTACATTACATTATTATATTATATTATATCAATATGTCACCTATTCCTGTGATCAAAGCTGAATTTTCAGCATCTTTTGTAACAATTTCTTTGCTGTCACTTTTGATCAATTTAATGCATCCTTGCAAAAAATAGCCTATAAATAAAACTCTTACTGTCCACAAACTTTTAAACGATAGTGTGTATCTACAGGGGGTTATGGACTACTGTGCATTACCTTGCGAGAGAGTGGTGCCTGGATACGTTGACTCTGGAAGCTGATAGGTCGATAAGGTTGGCATGCCGGTGGGCGGAAACCCTCCGGGCAACAAATGGTTAAAAGCTGCCAGCTGATTTGCTCCTGCTTGTTTGCGCCACCTTGCTCTTCGGTTGCTAAACCAGACCTAATAAAAGAAGATGGAAGTACAATTTAGAAGAATAACCAAGACAGACAGTTGTGCAAAGACGAATACTAATCGTTTTAAACAAGATTTCATCCACATAACCTGTAGTGTTCCAGACAGGTTCATGTGCATGTGTGTGGCAGAGAGCGCGTCCTCATGGGAAACCGTCTCTTAGCTCATGGCGAGGTCCCTGTTGTTCTAGTTAAGTGGCTAAAGCTGTGATCTGTATAAACAGGCCGCTTTGAGCTCGAGAGGTCATATACGGGTCAGAGGTAGCCCACACATCTCCTCCACAGACATCTTGAGTATGTTTACCTACCTGTCAGACACTTTAAAGACTTTTCCTGCAGCAGTGTTGTCTGAAACACACATGGACGAGTACACACACATCTTTCACATTTCACATTCATAATCAAGCTACTACTGTGGATGAACTGTTTCGCTTTAATTAATGCAGACCAAGTAAATGAACAGTCATGATTTTGAGCTTCCCAAAAAAGCACTCTATGAACAAAACTACAAGTTTGAGACTTTTTCTCATTTAGTGTCATGAATGTGAACGCAAAGTTGTGACACCTCAGTGTGTTTTGGTAAGGATGTAGAAATGTTCTCCCTATGATGCAGTCAAATTGACATCCCAATGGTTTCCATGAGATTCAACAAAAATCTAAATTGAATATTCTATATGTATATTAGTAAATATCTACTGCAGTAACTATATTATCATCCTGCTCTTTATGGATATGCATGTATGTCTAACTTTATCTGCATATATACATACAGTATATTCATGATATATACAATATTGCATATCTCAACTGCTTGATTTATATTGTTGCAAAATGTGAACTATATTATCGTCCAGCTTTGCTAAATGTGACTATAAATCAGATTTTATAAACATTAACATAAGGATTTTCTGCAAAGCTTTGAAACAATGTGTATTGTGAAAAGTGCTATTTTATTTGATTGATGTGACTTTATTGTAGTTTGTCAAATATGAAATCTATATTTTATAATTTGCAGTCAATTTGAACCCAAACGGACGATATATTTTAATCACCAGAGGCACTTGAATGGCCCAAAAAAGAAGATTTTATCCAAACAATTAAGAAGAAAATTTGAGTGGTGCTTGCCCATGCATTATTTGCCAATTCAAGTCGATCCAACAGATCCAAACAAATGTTTATAAAGCCCCAGAGAGTCAGAGTGTTTACATTAGTCAGGAAGTAAGTCTTCAAATGCTTTACTCATAGTTGTGCACATTAAACAAGAAATTATTTTAACATTGACAAAATTACACACTTTGAGTCAGACCAAACTAACCTTCCATTTCAACCAGACTGACTTCAGACAGTTGTCTTGAAACGAGGACGATTTGCACATTTTAAACAGCTTCTCCTCCATCAAAACATGAATATAATTAGTGTCTCTGAAAGCAGCCCGCTCTATTTCACAGGGACAAGACCGCGGCCCTGCGTATGTGAAAGGTTGGAGGACATTGATCTATGCCATGCACTGGCAATTCATCCGCGTTTAATACACTGTCAGGGCAGTTCATCTACCGTTGTGTTTAAAACGGGCCGGTCCATTGTGCGTCCAGATGAAAGGTGGGGACAAAGGCCTCTCAATACACCAGGCTGAAAAGTGTCCACAAAGAGTGGGCGTCCCTTTTTAAACGTGCCTTTAAGAGCTCCACTTTCATGGTACGCACACAAGGACACACTCTATTCTGATGCAACGACACCGTAGACACACTCTACAAAACACACTGGCCCTTTCTTACAAAGCGTTGCTTACATTGTCCATGTGCAAAACTGTCAGGCCACTAACAGCTAGCATCTCATTCAGATGACTTCAATGGCTCGCCAACGTTTGATGCCACTAAAGATGACTCTTACCCATCTGTCATGCGTCGGATTCGAATATTTCTTTTTTTACGTGAAACCCCCACCCGACCGTCACCCTCGTTTCGGAGGGTTTAGGAGGAGACGCTTCACCCCCTCTGTCCGCCTTGAGCCTAAACCTGGTGTTCCAGACAGATAAAAGATGGTCTCGGGTCTTGAAGAAACTCGGGAATTGTGCTGGGATTCAAACGGATCTCCTAGTGGGAATCGGAGGAATGGTTTACGAAGAATGGAAGAACGCTGTGGCCTTCCCCCACAAATGCAAAAGTTTCCCGTTCTTCTGTGCCTCCTGACCCATGACCTCTGAACCCCACGCTCAAACCCTTCATCCTTTGATGGCCTCTTCCTTCTTTCTTCTGCCGCAAAGTGCAGACACTCTCTCCTGTGACATGAGCGAGGAACATTTAATCGTTCATAGCATTGTTTTTTTCATGCACTGGTCCGTTTTGAGATTTTGCTTCCTTAAACTCATCCTGTAGTCAATCATTTTATCCCTTAAAACTCATCTTTGATCACCAAATTTCATATTTTTTCCTTGAAAAACAAAGTCTTCATGCCTTAAAATAGCTTGAATGTTACTCTACACCCTTGCCTCATTTAGTATACGCGGTTCTATGAATATGCAAATGAGCCCCGCCTCCACTCACTCAGCTCAGAGATCCACTCGTTGACAATCACACGTTGATCTGATTGATTACAAAGTAGTTTGTGACGTCAGAAACACCAGTGATTTCAAAGTGTGTTTTTGAGACTGTCTTTGGTTCACTGCAGTTTTAAGGAGAAAATACTTAGCAATGGTGTCGACTTATGAATTTACACGTGGTTTGTCTTAAAGCATATTAAAAGATAGACATAGACATAAACAAAATTAAAAGCTTGATTTTCACATCAGGGGGACTTTAACTTGTTCTCTTTTAGACAAGTGGAACGAAAACATCCAAATGTACATTTTCTATCTATTTGCGTCAGTAGATTTCAATTACATTACATGTCTTTCTGACTCATTTCTCAAAATGAGTCAGAAATCTCATCTATTTTACGGACTGATTTATATAACATTTTATTCCTATAAACATAGTGATTTTTCTTCTGGTTGTTGACAATATTTTCTGATTTATGGAGTGATAAAAAGAGAAATCCAAAAGCCTCTATGTAAAAACCCATGAACATCTGCTGAGAAAGTCAATTCAATCATGTTGACTTTAAGCAAAAGGTCATTTAATCTCATCAAAGTCAAAGAGGTTTTGTTTTCTGCAGGAATATGTCAAAGCAAACTTTTATCGCCTTAAAATAGTGGTTTGTTTCTTCTCGGCTTTATGTTCGATCTCTTTCCTCCACATTCATCCTCACACATAAACTAATCTCTGCACATGCAAGACCACACAATCTGTAAGATGCATAATGCTTTGACAATTCATAAAGAGATTTCGGATCCATCGTTGTAAGTGATCCGCCTGCATCCCTGTGTCAGAGCGTTTATGACAGCCAGCAGATCTTGTGGCTTTACCATGTGCTCTGCAAAGACTCCCGTCTGCCTTAATCACACCAGCAGCCTGTGAAGCATTTCTGTCTAAGTGAATTTGCTTTTGAAAACAACCTGGCGTCACAGAGGTACACAAGTTAACTCTTATCAAGTTAAACATTGAGCCCAATATGCCTAAATAAATACAGTTCTGTTTTATAGCAGGGAGAGATGCGTCACCGTAGTGCCTGACCCGAGATTATGTGCGAGTGTGTTTTCTGGGTCGCTCCAGTCGTACCCTCTGAGCTGGATTTGGAACCCATCACAAAGTCACCTTGAACAGTCCCAGATTCCCCTTCTCGCTGTCTGCAATCCAGCCTAATTCCTCCACTGAGACGGTTTTCATCCAACCCACACCAAAACCACATGAGGAAGAGTTTCAGCGGCGTCCGCTGACAGCGGGTCTTAGCGTGAGATGACGGGCGAGAGGGAGAATGCTCAAACAATGCGGCTGATATAGGATAAACAGTTTATAATAACGATAAATAAATGAACAGGTTTGGTTTATGCATATGAATACATTTGCACAAGCATTCATTTAGAAGGATAGTTCACCAAAAATGAAAATTATGTCTTTTATTCACACTTATTTTCATTCTAATGACTAATGACTGTCATTTCTGTGAACACAAAAGAAGATATTTTGAAATAATGTCTCATGTTTATATAGCACTTTATACAATATAGATCATTTCAAAGCAGCCTCACATTAATAAATAATAGTGTTAATTTAGTTAAATTCACCAAAAATAATTTCAGCTGTACAAGTCACATTGTTCAGCTCAGTTTAGTTCAGTGTTGTTTAAGTTCAGTTCAATAATAGTGTCAGTGTTGCAAAGTTCATCAATTCTGAAACAAATTCAGTATATTCAGTAGAATTTACCAAAAAGTATTAAAAAAATTCAATTTCAGCCGTTAAGCAGCTCTACAGAAGGCAATGGCGTCAGCATTCAGCTCAAGTCAGCTCAATGTTAATTCAGTTCAGTTCAATAACTGAATGTCAATGTTGCAAAGTTAGTGTCATTATCCAGAGCAATCCAGTTTTGTTGCAGTTAAACTGATAATATTACTGAATATTCATTGTCTTTTAAACTCCAATATCAATGAAAGTCAATGCCAGCATTCTTTAAAAAAAACTTCTTTCGGTTGTGCAGAAGAAAGTAAGTAACAGAGGTTTGAAATTAAATGTGGGCAAGTAAATGATGACAGAATTTACATTTTTGAGTGCACTACTCCTTTAATCAATCACTCAGCTTCTCACACACTTCGAGATTTGAGGTGTGCCGAAGTGATGTGTGTCTGGCTGGTCGTGTGTACATTTGTTTTGATCATTACGGTCTATAAACCCAAAGACAGAGCAGCGTCTGGGCTCAACGCTGTCCCTGTGTCCAATGCGGGTGTCTGTGGAGATTTGTGTTTACTGCACACACCTGTCACGGATAAACGGGATAAACCTGTGTGCACACGCACAATGTTTCTTATTCCTGTCTTTTATAGGATGTTTCCCTTGTTTGACCACTGTGTACACCAAAACACACACAAACACCTGTGCACTCCATAAGTCACTGTCACAGTCGCCCGTAAATCCAGGATAGACTTGGACACGACAACAGTCTCCTCTGAAATCTGTTTCTTCTTTAGGAAAATTTTGTTAAGGGAAGCTTTTAAAAGGTTTCAGGCCGATCACCTCGTGTTTCAAAGGAATAAACATTAAACATGGGCGACATCTGTTTTTATACCAACAAATGCGATTCAGTCTAACAAGCAATGTGTTGACTACATCAAACAATCATTTTTTTCTCTTTCTTCTGTGGCCTGCTTGAATTCTCTCGCTCTCTTTCTCTCTGTCTGGCGCTATGCTAATTAACATTACTGGGAACGCGAATTGCAAAAAGGAGACTGGGATTACTTAGATAAGAATCAACGAACACAAAGCGGCTAAAAGAAAGTAATTTAAATTCTAATAATGCGAAACTGTTAGAACATTCTCACTGATGCATTGCAACAATTTTACTCTTTACAGTCTTCATAAATCCTATTTATTCTTTTATGGTGCACAAGCTAAGACTCTCAGGAACAGAGTTGCCTGTTGGGCTGGATGGGATTTTCTTGCTCACATTTTCCTGGTCTTAGGGTGCAAGGAATTGCTGGAATAATATATGGAATAAGTTTGCATGCAGTATGTATTATAAAAACTGTAGAGGAACCATAAAGAGAAAACATAATGCCTTTACAAAGTGCACTAATAATACATTTTTACTATCTTCCCCATCTTTTTATTTTTGATTAATACATTCTATGCACTTTAAATGCTAAATATATTTAGCTATATCCTGGCCAACACCTCAGACTACACAGCCTCCCCTTCATAGCCTAGCAGTTAGCATTAAAACGCTAGCAATAAAACCGAAAACTTCCAGGTAGAGAATCAACCTCCTGCCAAATTGATTTCTACGCTTCATAAAAGGAAATGCTTAGACCTTATTAGATTCTACTAACTATAATGGCTGCATGGAAAATGCGCACTGCTTGTGAAAGGGGGATCTATGTCAGAAAGCAGGAGCTAGCAGCGTGGCTCTCTTATGACTGCTAACTTACTAACTTCAGACTGAATTAGAACAGAATTCACTTAATCGTATATGATTTATAACAATCACCAGCCTTTCTGCCTCTCCATAGCTGGTTGAAAATTCTCCCTTTGTTTCACCAAGCTTACACTGAGAATGGCCTGTAAAATCGTCTCCTTCTGCTAATGGTCTGAGCAGTGGCTTGGCTTCCTCAGATGTCACATGGCATTAATGTGGTGCTCATTCACCTCATGGAAGTAAAGCAGCAGGACTGTGAAGCCACAGGGAGAAAGATTCTGCTAGGCTACATAACCCTGTCACAACCCTTTAACAACCCGCTTCCATCAAACCAAACTGAAACCGAACCGGGAGAGATATGGTCTGGATTACCTGATTTGTCAGATAAAACCACAGAGGATCTGAGGAAGGTTGGGGTAGCTGGATGTGCTAAGGTCTCAATGAAGATGGACAGGATGGAGATCTTAAAATCTCAATTGGTGCAGTTATTTATCATAACTATCTGATTATCTGTTGTTAGCTTTTTAGAACAATTTAGGAATGACATTCACCAATACAACAAAAATGTTAGCTAAAACTAAACTGATGATCAAACATGATCAATTTATATTCTATATACTCTTTAAAATACAGAGTTGAGCAAAATTCGGAATTGTAGAACTGACTTCCTTTAAATTCATGAGTGTGCATTTGAATTGAATTGGGCACATCCCACAGGAAGTTGGAATGACAGGAAGAGAAATGTATTCAATTGCAATTCAAAGAAATTCAAAACAGGACACACTGGTCAAATTAATTTGGTTTATATAAACTAAATACAATTTAGATCTATAGATCTAACATTCAAACCTTCAAATTTCAAGGCATTTTAACCATTTTCGAAACTTTCAATCACGGCTTTGAAAAGCAAATGTTTAAAGTCTAGTTAATGTAGTACTAGTTAAACCTACTTCCTTACATTCAAATTTAAATTGGAATTCTGTATCCTGTTTGCTACCTCAATTCAAATTTTGGAATTTAAAAGGCATTCTTAGTTTAATTCTGAATGGTGCACAACCATGCTCTTCATTTTACTTTCCATGCATATCGTTGCCTCAAGCCTGCAGAAGGAGGGTTTTCTAACACGCTCTGGAGTTGATGATCCAGGGGTGGAGAGGCCCCTCTTTTGGCCCCTGTCTCACCCCAATGCCCTCTTCTCCACTACACTGACATCTGCCAGATGGGTCTGCACAGCTGTGGCGGAGCAGGTCACCAGCCGGGCCAAAGGTCTGATCTCACTCTGGCCTGGAAGGAAT
The DNA here is from genome assembly GCF_949319135.1 of Squalius cephalus. Taxonomy (NCBI): domain Eukaryota; kingdom Metazoa; phylum Chordata; class Actinopteri; order Cypriniformes; family Leuciscidae; genus Squalius; species Squalius cephalus. The sequence goes on along the minus strand of NC_137143.1, from coordinate 30,294,415 downwards.
CTCTATACAGAAACCTGCCGACATACCCGAAGCCAAACCAGTGGGAACTGTGCGAAACCCCCCTAATGGTAACTGCATGAAGAAGACTGCATTCTTGCCATGAAACAGCATGTCATATTTTATTAGAACACTTGAAAAAGTCTCTGCCAATGCAGCTGGCATAACTTGGCATGTACTAGTGGTGGAATGTCTTGTTGGGTCTCGTGCCAAACTCGCACACCTCACTGAATTAGTGTTTTGGGTGGGTTAAACGCATCAAGCGCCCTTTATTGTCAGTCCAATGGGAGGTCAAAGTGTGAGCTGTGATGAACTGCACTTTTATGAGTAAATCTACATGAGTACTCCACCAGACTGACTCTTTTAACAGTTAAACGTCAGTGGCAAAACCACATGAAATCCCCATTTGGAGGGGGGCAGATTTGGGGAGGGCAAGAACATTTACAATAGACTCCACAGAGAAATGGCACAATCCCCCCTAAACACTGGACCAAGCGCCGAACAACATTGAAGACCTATGGCTGTTATTTACTGTGCTTAACCAGAGTCACTTTCTTAGGGTGACCTTTTTGGAAGATTCAGTTTGAGTTGACCTTTGGAGATTTTCAAAGTGTTCCAGAATTAGATTATGAGAAAAATTACATTAACAAATTATATCCATGACTCGAATACCTCAGCTTTTCACATGATATCCCTTTAACCCTATTATGTGGGAGGGGGAGATATGTCCTTTTCGTTATTATGCCTTGTTCAAGGTTTTCTTCTGGTTGTATCTCTTGTCATTTATATCAGTTACCATAAATACACCAAGCACCCCCGGGGATTCTTGCGGGCCAAGAAATGCACAATTGACCTACAAATATGGCTCATTCTTTGCCATAACATGCTGGAACAGAAGACGCCTGTCTTTGACAACCATGTGGCTTTTCATTGACCAATTAGAGGTGTTTTTTCACACTCTTGGTCATACGCTCATTATCATCACTGCTAATACGGATCTACCATCCATGTTAGCAGTGATGATAATGAACATAAGACCAAGAAGTCTAGTATTTTAACTCGGGACTTTCCCATTTCACCCTTTAGAAATCCCCAAGACGCCACAATCTTTTGCAATGCTGTTTAAGTAATAATAAATGCTTTTACATACACCAGAGCTTAGCAGACATAAACCTACAATCAATGCAAATCGGTCCCCTAAACACATCATGTGTGAAATATTGCAAGAAAACAGGCATAGCATAAATCTCTCAAAATTCTCCCAAGAGTGTGGAAGCAACCATTTAGACACATATGTCTTCTTTCTTGAATGCTAAGAGACAGACAAAGACATATGTTGAATCAGTTACCCTGCCTATGTGTACGTCCTGGTGAGGAACCTAAGGATAGATTGTCGAGATCTACGGAGGACGACATGATTCGGGGTGAGTTTGGACAAACCTAGACCACCGACCCCCACCTTGCAGAGTCTTTTACAAGCGCTTGATTGATTAATGTTGTTGTCAGGGAACAGAGTCCCCAGAGTAAACCAGAGGGATCCTTTCTGATATGTAGAGGGATTTACAAGTAGCGGCCAGCTTTCAAGTGCTGGGAAGCGATCGCCGGCCAAGGGAAGAGATGAGAAATCCATCAGGAATGCATTTTGTCTGTTCCTCTTTCTTCCCTTCTCTTTTTCCCCCATCCCTCTTTTTGTCTCCCACTAGTTCGGAGTGCAGCTGCTGCTATAATTCTACTGTATTTGCTTTGCGATGTTACATAAAACTATAGGGTTCACAAACTGTCAGGAAGCGTCCCAAAGACTCGGAGTGAAAGTAATCGGGCTCCAACTGACATCTGACCAAGAGTGATGTACTCCCGGAGGTCAAACAATTAGTCTCTGCAGAATAAATAAATATAACAAACACCGCCAGTAGACAGAGCCATGTGGATGACAAGAGAAGAAACGACTCCAACAGGAGGTAAAACAAATGTGATAGTACTCAAACCTAATACATTCAAGGTCAATTGCAAAACTGTTCAGGGGAAATACAACTATCTGTGCAAGTGGGCGTATCTCACCTGTACACGAGCCTCGGTCAGTTTGGTCCTCTGTGCCAGCTCCTCTCTGGTGTAGATGTCGGGGTAGTGTGTCCTCTCGAAGGCCTTCTCGAGCTCCTCCAGCTGCTCCGCCGTGAAGGTGGTACGGCTGCGTCTTTGTTTCCGCTTCAGAGGCAGGTCTGGCTCCGACTCTATATCTGAACCCTCGTCCGTACGATTACCTGTGTGCACAGTTTGGAAATAAGTCTTTGAGTGGCTTCGAATATCAGCACGAGCTTTAAAAAAAATACCACGTTATTCCAAAAAATTTGATGCATACAGCAATTAAAAACCTCAGCTGTCATCCTTAAGCGGCAGTATACCGGCACATTTGTCGACGGAAAACGACCGGCTATCACGACGATATTAATGCTTCCGTTATCTCGACATGTCAATGGAGAGCTAGATACCGTTTTATTGGGTCTTATTCATATGGGAGAAGTCTTCAGACACATAATCCTGCCACTGAGCCCTGGAGAGGCCTGGGGGACGTAACTGTGAGGGTTAGGGTAATCTACACCAGACACCTTGCTCTAGCACGTCCGCCTTATTCTCTCTTCAGCGGCCTGGGGCTAACTCCTAAGAGCAAGTGTTTGAAATAAGAATGTATGAGACTTCTGGGCCATTGAATCCCTCCCTTTGTGTTTCAAGCTAGTGTTCAAAATATATTACAACATATTTTACATTACTTTTTTTTTCCAGACATGCAGTCAAAGACAAGTGCAGATCGCAGTTGGCAGTTTGCATTTTAGCCAGAGGAGAATTTCCCCGGCACAAAGACGAACACTACTACGACCGAGCCAAGAGGAGCGTTTGTAAGGAGAGATATGGAGTGTGTTAAGATATATTACTGAAATACATTACCATGATAATTGATTCTAAAATTGCATCATACTTTATTTGTGAGCCACCTCTGTATATCTATTCACGGCAGCAGAAAGCTTGTGAAAGGTCCTGTCACAAAAATCACACTTCTACATTTGCTTTCTTAAAACGCATGAGTGCTAACAAGCAGCGTAGCTTGAGTCTTGCTCCAGGCCCTTTGGTCTTGCATCATCCATGGGGGAAAGACAGAAAAGAAGGGCTTCGAGCTCCTTCCCCCGCAACGCCACAGCTGCCACGACGGAGACAAATCTCCTTTGAGCCATCGTGCGCGCTCTCTGCCCACTGCTGATCAGCAGGTTCCTGCACCCTGGACCACTTCACACGAGTTTTCCTGCATCTCTGTTTCCTTCTGCCAGACCAGAGCCTGATCATCTCTCCCAAACCCCCATCTGCCAGGCCTCTTCTATGGCTGATAGGCTGCCAGGAAAAGAGGTTACAAAAAGGCCTGTGGGAGTGCGAAAGTGTGTGTATATTAGTATGTGCATGGGCGTGCGAGTGTGTCCGTGCGTATCGGCGAATGCATTCTTCTCGGTGCATGTGCAAGTATTGAGTGCACTTGAAACTGACAATAGAGGAAAAACAACCACCTAACACAATGCAACCATAAGAATAAAAAGAACCAAACTGCAGGCGTACAAGTGATTTGGTGCATGCTTGCGTATCCATGCATGCATTCTTCTTGGTGCATGTCAGTTTAGGTGAACTAAATACTTACACAATAGAAGAAGCTACATTTATAATTATCAACAAAACTCTGCAAGTACAAGTATGTTAGTGCATACTTGTGTATCAAGAAATGCATTCTTTCTGGTACAAGTGGATGCACATGGAAATAATAAATATATAAGACAAAACAATCTAGGGTTCTGTGTATTCACTAATGCATTCTTCTTGGTGTATATGGTGCAACGACATCAACAACAGAAGGAAAAAAACCTTCCGCAATGCAACCGCTTCAAGACGAACCAAACTGCTGCATTCTCCAGACCGGCTCTGGAGTTTAATTAAACAAGGAATTAGCGGATTATATGGAGACTATCATTACAGACCACTCGAGCAGTCTTCACAGAATGTCTTTTTGTCTCCCCAAGCTCTGGCTCAATGATTCTCAATGGATTACATGCGACCGCAGGACATGAGTCCGCATTCATTAAATCAATTCCTCCATCTTCCCCCATTTAATAAAGATTGATTTTTTTACAACACTGCCTGGCACTCCAGCACACGGAAAAAAAAAATCTTGAATATACAAAGTTGAATATGTACATATCCTGGATATCCCTTTGTTGGTTTTCATGAGGATGCGCCAGAGCGATTTGTTGCTAACACACCATGACAACACTTGAGACTGGCGCAGTGGTCTACGGATCACTTTCCAAAGTCACCTCGGCATCCTGAGGGGGAGGGAGAGACGTGCCGCTGTGATTTTTGTTTCACTGCACAGTTTCGCCACATGATTCATGAGGCAAGATTCTGTCAGCGTACCCTGTCCTCACGCCTCTTTGTTTTCTTTCTGTCCACACGTTGGACACATCAAAGACTTTTTGCTTTAACTTACAAACATACTGTAACCGTATCAAATCCCACCGCACGTCTTTTGTACTGAAATATTTTTTCAAAACACATGTAATCAAGGGGCAAAACTCAGAAACAAAACTCAGGTTGTTGTTGCCGTCTCACAAGCTCTAGCTCAGCCGTCTTGCGAGCCCAAGACTGAAGGTCAACAGGCCCCCTGACAACAGCAAAGGATTATGGTAATGAAACAGATGCTGGCAGAGATAGAGCAGTGAGAGGGGCACGATACAGGCCTCATCTCTGTCCCGAAGTGATCCACTGATTGGGATGCTAGCTTTTATCAAGGGAACAGAAGCCCCAAATGGGTTCAGATAGGTTATGGCAGTCATGTAATGTACTACAAGCATATGGTCTCTCTTAGCTGCTAATGTAAGCGTGGAGGATGACTGTTCAAGTGCAAAATGAGATGGCTGAATGTATATGAAAGTTTGAACTCTATTATTATAAACTAAATTATCACCATTACTTCATAATATATTTGGCTTTCATTCCTTGTTTAAAATGCACAATAACCACCGTAATCAGGGGACCAAAAAAAGCAGCAGTTAATTTGCACTTTAAGCCCAAGAAGATGTGAGGTCAATTCACAAGAACTCTTCCCTGTTTTAAAACAATAAGGTACATCCTGACTAATCCTCCACACAATAACCGAGCTGTAATTCTATTTGAGGGTTCTGGGGATATTGATAAAGTCCTCTGCTCATTTATCAGCCAATTAAAGCCTAATTATGTTCCATTCATTCTGTGCTACAGCCTGAATGTTTTTCCTCCAGGGCCCAACGTGATCTTTAACGAAATGTTGACTTTGTGCCGAGTATTTAATTTGCAACAAAATCAGGTGCGTACAGATTGCTCTGACGAATTTTAGATTGTATTTCATTTAAAAACCAAACCCTTTTGGAGCAGAGGGCTAGAAGAAGATAAATCGCTACGAGAAGCCTCTCTGCTTCTTGGATGCATGAATTACTAAAGCCAAATCTTATCCATTTAGGGCCAATTATCTGCAACATGTTAAGCCAACATACACATTTAGCTCAACCGTTTACGTTGGCTTAAAGGGATAGTTCACCCAAAACTTAAAATACTGTCATCATTTGCTCACCCTCATGTTCCAAACTAGTGTGCATTTCTTTCCTCTGAGGAACGCAAACGATATTTTAAAGAACATTTGGTTTTAAACAACATTGAAGTCTTTTGTGTGCAGAGAGTTTTTTAACATTTTGTGTGAACTATCCCTTTAACAGTAATGTGACCATATCACAAAAGTCCTATTTAACTGTTGAATAAAAGACTACTGTATGAAATCATCTTGTGTATTGATTTATTTGTGCTTATATTTCCCATTTTAAGTAGCTTGCATACACTTTTAAAAAAGTGCTAAATGGAGGTTTTTGCAGCATTGTCACATAGAAGAACCATTTTGCGTTCTCAACGAATCGTTCAATGAACAGTGCTTAAAATAACCATTTTGATCATCTAAAGAATCATTTTCCACTATAAAGAAGCTTTTGTCCAATGGAAAGCTTCCATGAACGTTTAAGGTCCATCATGGAACCATCAATGCCAATAAAGAACCTTAAATAGCCACAAGACATTCCTTCTCTTCTCTAAGGGCTTTTAAAAAAGTAATCAGTGAGTTAAAGGGATAGTTCACCAAAAAAATGACATTAGCCATTGACTTCCATAGTAGGGAAAAAAATACTATGGAAGCTAATGGCTACCGTCAACTGTCTGGTTACCAACATTCTTCAAAATATCTTCTTTTGTGTTCAATCAACAGAATAGAGACACTCATTCAGGTTTGGAACAACATGAGGGTGAGTAAATGATGACAGAATTTTAATTTCTGGGTGAACTATCCTTTTAATACAACAAATCTGATAAACTCCACAAAGAGGCCTGACCGAATGGCTAAATCAAAATACAAAAATTTACTCATTTAGTAGGATGGTCTGATACACCACCATGCTATATGCCACAGTATCTTTTTGTACGTGAAACACATTCATGGATAACTAAATCCCAGCTAAAAACAGTCTCTTTGTCCTCATGATCTATCTATGTCGTTTTAATTATATCACCCAACAGCATCAAAAGTGATTTGCGCAGCTCATCTGAAAATAGAGTGCGATATATCATTACCAAACCTAAGATCCTAAAAGGATGTCAAAGATCCTTATAGGAAAAAAAAAAAGACAATTGAAAAGCACGATTGAGCCAGAATTCAAAGTGCAGCTTTTGACATCATCAGAATCCCAGGAATTAGTCAGGGATGGCGGATAATAAAAAGCCTCCATGACACAGTGAGAAGGAGGTAGAGGCGTCTCCAACCTCATCTGCTAAGATTGCCTTTGAATCAGTATTAGCTCAACATTACGGCAAAATTCTATGCAGCCTTTTTTTTTTAATACCGTAACCAATGTCCTCAATATCAGCTGTACCTTGCAAACTACCCAAGACAGAGTGACAAAAACAGACAGGGCTTTTTGCAGTGCGGCATTAGCTCATAATGGCTCATTTTGAAAAGCATATTAGTTCCAGCATAATTACAATCAAGTCTTACGCTTGCTATTTTACAGGCATTCAATAGGACCAGCCTCGGAGCTGCAAATGACACCAGTTGAGTGTAACTGACAACACATCTTCCCCCTTTTCTTCCTTCGGCATCTTCCTAAACCCCCCACATTCCCACAGGACAAAAATAACAGCGTCCCTGCTTAATTTTTGTTTACATGTTTATTTTGTACATGCCTTTGTGAGAGTCACTGGAGCAATTATACTTTTTGTCACTCCAGGAGGAGGAGAGGGGAATCATAATGCCGAACAGCCCGTAATGAGCCGAGTTTTCGCCGTGCGATCTGATTTGATATCTCTGACATCCATCTGCCTCTCTTTGCAATCTCTCTGGCTCGCGGCCTGAATATAAAACTCTGCGTGTTTCCTCAGGTCTGTTTAGGGATTGAACCTTTGATACTGGTATGCCTACGGTGCAGAGGGAGGTGGAGAAGCAGCGAGATCAAATAACTGACAGAAAAATTTGCATTGTTGAAGACGGAGCTTGAACGTACTTTTCCGGTCCTGCCCCCACAGGGTTAAGGCAATCTGACGAAATGTTCAAACAGCAACATTTTTTTTTTAAAAAAGGCCATGAAAAGACTTGGATTAACAAATACATATACATATATATACACTATGATGACATATTGCATGCTCACAATGAAAAGAGAATCCCTAAAGGAAGGTTGCTCATTCTTAGTTCAGTTAGCAATCACTTCACTTCAAGTTTCTCCCAAAATGCACGACTTTAAAAAATCCATGCAAATGAGAGAATTGTTGAGATACATCGAGTAAAAGTGGATGGCAGCTCAGATCATTTGGCGTTGGAAAAATGAACGAGAAATGCTCATATTGAGATCTCTGGCCTTGATTGCAGGCTTTTGAACAGCATTGCTGAGATTTCTTCTAAAACTACAAGAGCTTTTTCTTCAGGAGAACTGTAGGAGAAGCAGGAGATGTCTGCATTTGCCCTCCAATCGATCTCATCTTTTCAACAATTCAGATACTAAAGACATATATGTGAGTTTGCTTTCCTACAGACAATACTGGAAAGAAACAATGCCAATGCCATCAAGCTGTTTACATGCATTATTTTTAATGCGTTTACATGCATTATCATTACACAAGTATTTTAAAATGTAATGTACTGTAAAGTGCAAGTTAGACTGATAGACTTAGATAATGCACTTGCTTTTAAAATACAAATGAAAGTATTTGACCACTCAAAAACGAGTAAACATACTGAGTTGCTCTAATGCATTATTAGGTCAAACATAACTCTTGTTAACAATCCAATTTTCAGTTGCATATGCAGCCCTGTTCCTAATGCTAAAGAGAATTTATACTTTATCAGGCAGTCGAAAGTTGCTTCAAACTTCTGCTATCGGAGTTAAAAGTTAATATTTATACAAGGTAGCCAATGAAAGTCAACGATTCCAATGCGAGCTTTAGTTGAACAGTCTCTTGTGTCTCATTGCCATTGTCAAAAGCAGTCTCACAGGAACGTTCCTCTTTTGCTTCCCTTTTCACAACATTCGGGATAAAAATCACATCCTTTAGAAATGACGAGAGCGGCGGAGAGAAAGACGAGCCCAAAGAAAATAGACGAAAGGGAAAAGGAGCAAAAGGAGGGGAGGGTCTATAATCTTTGGCTCCCACAACAAACAATTAGAGCTTTTTTTCTTTCAGAGAGGTTGAAAAAAGAGGTTTAAGAGAGGCGCAGAAGAAGCAGCTAAGGCGTTGGTCTTTTATAGCTCTTGTCATGTGGGTGAAGGCGCAGGGCGGCCATAGGAACACACGCCTAACGTCCAACAACAGGCTGGGCCCCGGGCCCCTTCGCGCTTTCAGCCTGCATAGACGCTGCACCTCAGGGGGCCATTAGAGCCTGAATAGGGCCCTGACAACCCCGCGTAGCTCAGTGGGGTATCGATAAATGCTGACATATTGACTCCCTATGCCCCAGTGCCAGGGGACAGGCGTGCCGAAATATGAGCGTGAAGGACTTGAACGGCAGGATTTTATACATAAAACATCGATACAAATATACAGTGGAGTCCAAAAGACCGATAAAGAAACCTATACTCTTTTAGTTTTTTTCACTGCAAAATCATATTATCAGGATAAAAATTTCAGTGAGGAGTCACATCATCTGTTTTACTTTTTTTAAGTTGTAAATAAAGCAACGATTAGTAGAGTATTTAAAATACTAGCTCTTTCTAGCTTAAAATTTCACATTTAATTCAACTGCAGTTCCTTTGTAATTATTTGTGAAATTTACTAGTTTCAAAGTTCATCCTACACCATTATTTTTTCAGTGTAGTGCAAAATGTCTTCTTTAAAACAACTTTTCTTTGTTTTAGAAACTTTCCTAAAACTAAAATCTCTGTCCTAAAAATATTTTCAGTGCCCCTTTAAAACAACTATTCTTGCAAACATCGTCTTAGTTTTCATATCATTTTAGCGGTTGACGTCCTAATTCCATTTTGATTCAGTTCACCTGTGGGGAGAAAAATTCACAGAAAAAGCCATTTTTCATTATATACACAATCTCAGGAAAGCAACTACATATTTTCCAGTTTATGGGCCCATACGAGTCACAAATACTAAGAAATGTAAATTACTACATAAAACACAGAATTCCCCTAAATGTTGTCCCAACTAGTCAAACACAGTTGTCTGAGCAAACAAAAGTTTAAACTGAACAAAACAAAAGAGTTTGCGAGTTCCAAGCATGCATTGCAGCATGAATAAACATATAAATTATGAATAATATAAGATTATTGTTTTGCCGTTTGCTGACTTTTCAAAACTGTTATTAAACTATTAAAAAAAAATTTGGTGAACAGGAAAGTTGCCTTGTAGGATTTATTGGCTGAATGCGGCATTTTGTATTTAGTGAATGGACAAATTCAAATGGACAAAACAAAGTAGTGTTACTAGAACAATTTTTTTAAGACAATATTTGAGAGAACCTAGAAATCTGAAGTTGCATAGATTTTCTCGAAAATTCAGTTTTGACAGTGCACACGCACAGTCCGAGCAGGAAAATTTCGAACAGAGTCCTTTTGAATTCCTGTCACCACAGGGAGCGAGAGAAATGAGAAATGGAGGATGCTTCCCCGAGTCGTTTTCTTGAGGGTCACCCTACCTACCTCTGTTCCGAGGGAGCGAGGCTTAGTTTTCTCTACATTCTTCCTTTTTTGCCAAAATGGGATTTTGTTTCCTGGGGTTAGGTCCCTGCTAATTAAGGTCACAGCTAAAGTAATGAAATTAAGAAGGACCACAAAGCAAAAAAGGGAACCCAAGGGGTCCGTGGCGTGCCAATAGTGCAGAAGCCCCTTCAGACAGCTGTGAAGGGAAAAAGCAATGCAGGAAATCAAATACTAACTCTGAGCTCTGAGAAGCGCCTGTTTATTTTATCCAGAATGTAAAAGGATGGAGTTTAGGTAGGAGACAGAATGCACTCAAGGATTGAGATATGTGCCTGAAGGACGGCTTCTGAGTCAAGGCATATAATTCTTTCATCATAAAGTGGTTATATAGTACAGTCAAAACTCAGTGTGAGTTCACTCTGGAGGAGAATATCACCAAAAAAAAATTCTCCCAAAAGATATTATGGGTAAAAAAATCTAATTTCCATACCAATTGTTAATCTATCCTTATCAAAAGATGCTATTCCTGTAAGGTATGAAACTTGCATGGATGACCCATAGGTTGCTCTTTCAAAGCTCAAGAGATGTACTGGAAATGTTATGTTTCATCTATGTATGCTAAAATTTCTCTTAAAAATCTCCTGAAGAAAAAAAAAATCAATTTTAACCATATTTTCCAGAAATAAAATGTTATTTAAATCAGGGGAATGTCATGTGAACAAACTCCTCTGTAAAAACCTTCAGAATATAGATCAGAATAAAACTAAGGTTTGGTTTTCTGACAGCTTTTAAAGATATGAATTGTAAATTGAAATCTACTGGTGCAAATAGATAATGTATGTGTAATCAAATAAACACAAAAGGGATGGTTCACCCAAAAATGCGAATTCTGTCATCATTTACTCACCCTCAAACCTGTATGAATTACTTTCGTCTGCTGAACAAAAGAAGAAGAATATGGGTAACCAGACAGTTGATGGACCCCAGTCTTCATTTTTGGGTGAACTATCCCTTTAAGTGTTTATTTCAGATGTTTTCTTTCCAGTAGCCTGAAATAAGACATGTTGTTGAAGCCCAAAATCTCAAATTTGAGCAATGCATGGAAAAAAAACAGTGTTTTTACCTACCAATTTAATGAGAAATGTTCATATCGAGATCTTTTTACATTTGATTTCAGACTTTTTCTGATACAAAACATCTGAGAAGCAGCAGACTACAGCAAAGGTCTCACATTTCTCTCACTCCTGTTTAACACTATTGAGGTAGTAAATAAATGTAATTTAATGATTAAAAACTTGTTTTTTGGGGGGGGTGTCTGCTTTCAAACATCAATCCCTAGCCTTTTCCTTTTTCCGCTTTTGATTCAATGCATACTAGCCTACATGAAATTCCCAATACATTCTTCAGGACATAAGGAGGTCTTTAATATTTCCTGTTTTTTGAGTTTACATCCGCGAACAGTCACAGAAGCTGATGGTAAAGTCAGAGATCAGCACTCTATATTGCGTCTTTGGACCGTAAGGGCATTTCAAAATGAGAGTGTACAGGAAGGGTACGACAGGGGACGCCTTAAATAAACCCATTAGTTAAAAATGGAAGGCTTGGCTTTTTTCCTTTGAAGTTACAGGGATTGCTCGCTCTTCACCGCTCGCTGTCTCTAAGCTCACCGGTCCACGCTGGCGTATTTTTTAACTTGGTGGAAAGAAGAAACACATTTCTGATTTGCAACACTCTAGGAACGTGTTTATTGTCTTTCTGCACAGCCTTAAAAAACGAGCGGCCACACGTTACATGAAAATAATGAAGAATCCATTTGCGAAGCAGGTCAAAAGCATAAAATGGGCGATGTTATGGCCGTAAGTAGCATGAGCTAATGGTGATTTTAAAGCAGTCGAGCATGGTGTGAATGGCTCTAATTCATCAGCTCTGCGACTGGGCACACGGCTCGAAACTTAATTAGTGTTGCACATTATGTGGGGCATTTTCTCCATTGTAATAAAATTAGAGAGAATGCTTGCTGTACTTTCTAACACGCCTTGCTGTAACGGGGGATGACAATAATCTGCCGGTGTCCGTGCCAACTGTCAAAAACTTTGACATCTATGGCAGACGGGGAGAAACACAGGGGGGGTTTAGACATAGACATTTTTTTAGGCATTTAGCTCTATTATGATCCTGTGTTTTCTTCTAACATGGGTAGTGAAGAAAACAGAAACTCTTTAACACAGAATAACCAGTGTTATGTCTGTCACTGAACATGGCATGCATTTCAAGCGAATCCCCTCTGATATATCAGTCAAGAAATCACAACGTGCCGAATGTTTTCACAAGCAGTGGTTGAATATAAATATACCACAAATATAATAGACCACACAGATCTTAAGAGACACCAGATCCAATCAAAACAAAGCCAACTATTTAAATCTGCTGCTTTGTTTATAAGGGTAAAAACGATCTGATGTTGACAGATGGAGGATGGGTGAAAAGATCTTAGATGTTCTTGGTCTAGTTTTCTAAAAATACAGGACACTGATACATTTATCATTTTTTTGCAGACTTATTTACGCTGTTTGGTATGAGTAGATGCTTCATTGTTTTAATAATACAGCAAATTTCAAAGACTTTTAGTGCATTGAAACTTACTTTCAATTATAAGGTCTATAATGTGCATGAAGTCATGCTTTCAAATCACACCAGACTATGCCAATAAATGACCAAGTTTTGAAAATTACACATTATGCTTTCAGATGCATTATTACAAAACAATGAGAAAATGTCTCTTTTTGTGAAAACAATGAACATCATGCATTGTATCATCTGTGATGAATGTAAAGCTCTGCGTTCAGTATCATTACATCCAACAAGAAGCATTTTTTCGAGCCAGACAATTCAATCACAATCCTCACAATGTGCTTCACATAAAACCCTGGAGAAAACAAGAGACACTTTTCCTTTCTATTTGTTTTCGGAGAGCTATCCTGAGTGTGTGACAAGAAAGGAGTCTAAAACAACCAATTAAAGCAAAATTGCCTTCACTCTAGGAAAAACATCGAGTCAAAGCCCCATGGGAACTACTATAGAGCGCTGAGCACTCTTGTCCTTCCCAATGGCACGGTCAAGATCCACCAGACTAGCACAGATAGATAGATAGATAGGAAGATAGATAAATGACTTTTGGAAACATAGTTTTTCTTGTCAACACAAGCACTTACATGAGAATGCAACCCTGATGTCAACTCATTCCTTAACCAATATCTCCTCCCGCCTTTGAGTAAAACCTTTGTAAAATGAAACAACACTTTCTTGACACCGACCGAGACCGATCGCCCCTATGATTACAGAATTTCTCCAATCTTAAAGTTTTCAAAAAGTCCTGTGCTCTACAAAAATTGCCATTGCAGTAGGGTGAATACACAATAGGAATAGGAAAAATATGAGATCTCTTTAATATGTTGTCGGTTGTTTTTCCTAGACAGCAATTAGATTACATGGACAGCTAATAGAAACCCTAGTGAAAAATAAACATACTAAAATGTATTTGAAATACATTTATTTTACCCCAAGTATACTACATATACATTTACATATTTATGTACTTAAATACCCTGCAATTTGTTGGTGTACTAGATTGATATACTTTAAGTCTGCTAAATTGGAAGTAAAGTAATTTTGTACTTAATGCACTTTAGTTATCCTGAAATAGTGCTGAAGTTCAACTAAAGATATACTTTTGATTGTGCTAAAGTGAAACTATTGCAAGTACACTTTTGGTACACTTTAAATATCGTGCATTTAAAGACTGATATTATACAGAGATCATATACTAATAGTGATATTAAAACACATTTTAGGCTTAATATTAAGAAATGTGCATTGTGAAATAAAGAAGTACTCCAAATAACGTTTAATTATAATATTTATATCAGTAAGTCTCAAGCCATATGTCAGCAAATATGTTAATGGGTTTGTAGTATCGTAGTAGTATCGTTTTTCCACTAGGGAATTTCAGTATGAACTCATTTTCTCATCACATTTTTTTCTCAGGAATAAATTACATGAGCTTCTATTCACATTTATTTTATAGTTCTCTTACTGTAAATTGACTTCTTTGTGTATATTATAGAGAAACTAAGTTAACTGAGAATGTTTCTGAGCTATGAAAGAGCAAACTCTGAAAAAAAAAAAAAAAATGTATTCAAGTGTTATAAACGTGCGTTCAAATAATCAGCTGAATATATCAAATATGATTTGCGCCCAAATTGGATTGTCAATAACAATAATATCAAGAACTACATCTCTAATGAGAATGAAAAAAATAATAATAAAAAAGAAAAAATGGGTACTTGAGATCCATCATAGCTTAGCCTAGAAAACTAACACATTATTGATCTTTTCTTGGGTTTCTTTCTCTCCGCTGTTTGTTTAGAAAAGCCTCATCCCCACTAATAGCTGTCTCAAAGCATAATCTCCCTCCTCCCCTCCGTAACCTCTTCACGCTCCTCTTTTCACACAGTTAAAGTTAGCCGCCTCGCTGCGGTGATTGTGTTGCTAATGTTGACACCTGCCAGAGCGAGGGCTGTTTGTGCTTCACTGCAGTCTGATGCAGATCATCTCTACACTGGGATCTCTTTACCAGTGCCAACCACACACTTAACTCTACAGTCAGATAGAGAAAGAAATTAAGTAAAATAATCTTGCTTCTAATAAAGCATAAGATGTTCTTAGGAAAATCTCAACTAATACTGGAGAACAAGATCATCAGGTTTTCTAATGCTCTGAATGCTGCCACAGAAAATAAGTATAACTCGTACAAATAGTGCGCATTTTCACTAGTAGTCTCAGACTTCATGAATAGCTTTCTTTGTCATCATGACATAAACATGTATGCATCATAAGACTGTAACGCTCAAAATAATTAATTGCTTTGAGTAGAGCCAACTCAAATTAAACATATTATTTTTATGAGCATGTAGAACTTTCTTTTTCTTTTGAGTTCACAAAACTGACACATTTTTAGTAATCTGAATTGTTTCCTTGTTTTGAGTTTTATGAACTTAAATTTAACTGACACTGGGCTGGGATTTCTATTTCCCAGCATGCTTTGCCATGACACTCAAAAGGGAGAGTAAATGCAAAAAATAAGTGTTATATAATGTTTTTGGTACATGATTAATGTTAAATGGGAGATTTAGTAGTGTTTAATGTTTTGTTGTGCTAGTTTAGAAGAGTGTCTGTTAAGTTGGTTCTTTGTAGGGTTACCATCAACGGTGACGAGTGGATAAAGTTTTACTCATTTAGAAAGCGCTCTGCTATGCTAATGATATCAAAGCATTGTGCTACAAATTAGCAAGGTGGCATTTATTGAATTAGCTTCTTAAGTACTAAAAATATTTAAGTTGAGATTACATGATAATTTTAAGCTAAACGTATGAATGAGCTTACTCAAATATTTCAAGTTACAAGTACAAAATAAAAATCAGCAAGTTCTGCTAACTTGATTGTTTTTTTTTTTGAGTAAAAAATGAACATGAACCAAAATTGATCAGTACAACAAATGTAACCATCAGAAAACATCTATGACATTTAAGACATTTATGACTTTACTCACACTGAAATAAAAGGTATAGCAGCAAAACATTCCCTGGACGAGGCCTGGAAGGAAAAACAGCTCTTGGTGGCTTCCATCTCAGTGTGTTGGAGTGGGGATTCACCCCCAGTCCCTACAGATGTACATTAATGCAGACAACACACTGAGCTCGTCTCTTCCACAAGCCCTCTTCACCAAACAGGCTGCTGTCCAGCCCCATCGTGTCAGTTTGAAGCCCCCATTCAAAAGTATTCATGCATCTGCCTTCGAGGCACAATGGCCGCTAGTTTATAAACTGTCTGCCTGCGAACCCAAAAGCTTTAGTCCACATTGTTTTCATACCCTTAATAAACTTTTTGAAGGAGTTCATCAACTGGCCTGAATAGCCTGTGCACTGAATCTCAAGACAGAAAATAACAGAGATCTTTTTTTCTTCTGCTCTTTTCTTTCTTTCTTTCCTTTTTAGGAGCAGTTTCTCTGACAATGGAGAGAGAAGGCTGTTAGACTTCAGAGGAGTCTTAGGCCCAACACACACAAAAAGAAGAAGGCAGCATTCAATTAAAAGAACAAAATGCTTTCCATAAAGGGGAAGGAGACAATTGATTTTTTTTTTCCTCCATTCAAAAGTGAGAGGATGATCCGAGCATCACTTCATATCTTATTCCAAAAGAGAAAAACACACATTCAAATGCACACAAAGTGTGAGAATGCAAACAGAGAGTAAATATGTTCACAATGCACAAATAGCAGACTTGAGTTCATTTCAAATCAACCTGCGATATTTGAACAGAGATCATTTCAAATTTCATTAGGCTATAAAAAAATATTAAAAAGGATGCATAAACCATTACTTGCTTAATTTCATTCTAAGCTTGAGGAATCTGTTTTATTTGTTCATTTTTTGTTCAGTGCTTCCTGTGACACCCGTTAGACAGGCAGGACAAATTTCAAAGAGGCAATAAATTTCAGCATTGGCTATAAGCCATTAATCCATTCTCATACCTTTAAAATGTGTGGAAAACTTAAAGGTCTTAAATGGGTGTCTTCTCTAATGAATTTCATCCCCAATTAAAACGGATCGCCAGAGTCCAAGTTGCGTCTCGCCGTTTCGCCTGTGGGGTCCGGAACGACTCCAAAAAACTCACAAACTTGCTAAATGAACAGGGCGAACAACCATAAAAAATAAGGCGGAAATCTGCTGTCTATACTCCACCTTTCGTGCTTCACTAGTAAAATAAATAATTATATTTATTAATAATAATAATCATCATTCATAATAAAAATATTACTAAAGTATAGTAGCCTATAACAATAAATGCATTCACATATATAGGAATAATAATAGCATGATAATAATAATAATACAGGAGAGAAAATAAAATACTCAAATACATAATCGTTCGTGTCTGTTAGTGAAGGAAGCGTTAAATTAGATTTAACAAGTTCAACGCGTTTGTTTCGGTCTCTCTGAAAGCCTGGTCAAACAGTGTGCCGACTTCAGGTTATCAAATAATAATAATAATTATTATTATTATTATTATTATTATTATAAAGCAATGTATTACACAATATGGTAACACTTTATTTGAATGTGCCCTTGTTACACGTGTTACATGTATTTACTATATAATACCTATAAATTATGCATAATTACATGCAACCAACCCTAAACCAAGCCCTAACTCTATAATTACATGAATAATTACTCTGTAACAGGGACACATTACAATAAAGTAACCTACAATATATTAATAATGAACATGAAAAATGTATTAATATTTCTTATTTGGACATATATGTTGCAGCGGCTTCATTTAAACCGAACGATTATTCAGTAATCGTTCTGCAAATAACTATGCTCATCAATCAGTGCGATTTGACTTTCGGATGTAGAACTCTATGAGTTCAGCGCATCACTTGTTGCTGAATGACTTTCTCAGCGGTGATCCTGAGCTCTATCCGCTGCGCGTACTGAAGCGCGATGACCTGCCCGAGTGTGAGAGAGGTCACCGGTCACTGCCATTTACCGCATCCCGGGATCCTCCATTGTTCCTGAAATCCACTTGAACGGATCTCTAAAACACCGACCAACGGGACTGAAACGCTCCATTAGTTAAATCCACACGCGCGCGCTGGAAAAGAGTGCGTAAATGATTGCTAAGACAAATGCGTAAAATACAACGGAACAGATCACGTTTCTGCCATATTAACGATCCAGACTATTGAACAATTATTGCACTATTTTATATTCTCGAATGCATAAACAAAAATATAATACATGTTTTAATGATAATCCTAAAACTAACATGCCTTTCATCGATGTGGGCATTCAATTATATCCTCAGCAGGCATGTCTTCTGACACACCATTTGGCATAAAGACCTTATTTTTATCACATAAATAAGCATTTTTACACTGCGCATAAGAATGTTGCGCTCTGATTCTGGAACACAAAACTATTGTGTGTTCTGAAGCACAATCCATATAATTTCCATGAGCTATTGACAACAATACAACTGCAAAGAAATAAAATATCTCTGTGAAATATTTTAGCAACGCACGAATCTTAATGATTCATTTGTTCAAAACGACAGCAAAATTAACACGATTGCGCACTATAAGTTTTGGATTCATCTTCAGGCCCCCTCCTCTCTCTCACTCACACACACACACACACACACACACACACACACACACACACACTTTAATGAGGCATGCTCTCATCTGTATCGCAGCTTGTGTGTGTCAAGTGTGACCCGCCCTCGCAAATCAAATGGCTAAAACGGAAATGACAATTTACATGTCAGAATCAATTGTGTATTTAAGCCCCCATTACAAACATTAACCAGATACGAACGCACCAAATACAATATCCATTAGAATTGCTCGAACGAAGAGGGAATTACGCACAAAGATCCAAGCAGATACAGTATTATGTGCGATTCATGTAGACCTATTACATTTGGGGTTCAAAGCACTTAAAAAGTTGAAAAATGAAATCCTCTCTGGTTATTAGCACGAGCAGATAATAGCGTTTATGCGCGTAAAGTCTTCTGCGCGCTCCAGAATAGCCCCGTTAACAACGGAGGAGTGAAAACAGCACCATTACAAGACTTCTCTCAGATATAAGAGAATGATATTCTCCATAACATCTGCGCAGAGATTTGCACTGTCCCAGATGGCAAACCGCATTTAATGAACAGTCAGGCAGACTTGTCAAGCAGTAATGTGAAGTCGCTTTGTACTGCAGTAGTCTCAAGTGTTTCTGATAAGCAAAAGACATCCACGGATCAAAGATCATAAGCTTCTCAATTTCCCTTGAACTGCCTGAGCCCTCATTCACATCATCTTTACCCACGTTTGGTTATTTTAAAACATCAACACATCAAAACTCACGCCCTGTCTGGAGTTCACAGGTCACCGGCAATCTAAAAACGACATTGTTAACTGGTCTATAATCCCTGTATGGAGACCAATTACAGCGGAGTCAATAAAAGACACATTAAAATACCAGCCATGTTTGCATTTTTTCCATTCAACAGTAGCTGGATCACTAGCAAGAATAATTAAGGACTGTATATTGTTCATTTCCTCGCATCTCGTTAAATTTATAGCCGTGCCATGCAGTGATAAGGTCAGTGCTCTGAATTGTTAAAGGGGTTTGTAAACTGTTACCTTCCCAAATACTGCAATCAATCCAAAGCCTCAAGACAAGGCTTTCAAATAGAAACAATTACATTAAAGATAATAGGTTACACTTTATTTTAAGGTGTCATTGTTACAAAGTAATTATATATTTAAGTACTGAGTAATATTAAGTACTTCATGTACTTCCGGGTTAGGGTAATTAGGGTTTGGTTGAGGGTTTGTTGCATGTAATTATGCATAATTTTCTGTCATTACTATAATAAGTACATGTAACGTGTAACAATGACACTGTGAAACAAAGTGTTTCCAGATAATATATTAAGAAACGGTTACACATTTTTTAATGTGTCGCTGTTACAGTGTAATTATACATGTAACTACTGAGTAAAAATAATTAACTACATACTTACTATAGGGTTAAGGTAGGATTAGGGTTTGGTTTAGGGTTAGGTGCATGTAATTATGCTAATTTATAAATAACGTGTAACAAGGACACATTAAAATAAAGTGTTACCCAAGAGAAACAATATACGATAATCAGATATGAATGGTTGTTGTAATTATTATTAGTTATATTAGTAGTAGTAGTAGCCTATGTCAAATTAATAACTAAATAATTATAAAATTCAAACATCTAATGCCTAATAAAATTCAAACATCTAATGTAAAAAAAAAAAAAAAAAAAAAAAAATGATGTCACCATCACAAATGCTCGAATCCAAATCGTAGTCAATTGCATCTGGTTCGGTACATTTTTCGCAATTAGAACTGCCTTTATCTGAATTTTAAGTAATGAGCAGCACTGTAATGGCGAAATCAGCTGCAGTGTAATATTATTATGAGCTTATATCTGTTCTTATTAATACGCCTGTCAACAAAAAGTGGTTAATACCAGAGTATCACACGCGCGCGCGCGCGCACACACACACACACACACACCCTCGTGATATATATATATATATATATATATATATATATATATATATATATATATATATATATATATATATAGGCCTATGAAACCCTGGAGTCTATACACTAAAGAAAATCCCTCGCCAGTCAAATTCTCGAGCTGTGTTGAGACAGGGTGACGGGAGAGAAGAGGTTAATCCGTGTTTAATGCAGTGATGGTCCACACTCTGATGGTTATGTTATCTCTGCCCAACATTTGGGTCTCCTACAATTTCAGCCCAGCCAAAATAGCTGCAAGAAAGTGCAGATGGAGTCACTCTCGACGCCTGAGGAGAAAAAATATTAATAGCTAAATAACTTCCGCTTACTTTCACTT
Organism: Squalius cephalus; assembly: GCF_949319135.1. Taxonomy (NCBI): domain Eukaryota; kingdom Metazoa; phylum Chordata; class Actinopteri; order Cypriniformes; family Leuciscidae; genus Squalius; species Squalius cephalus. The sequence goes on along the minus strand of NC_137143.1, from coordinate 30,273,651 downwards.
AATCTTCCTCTCTCGCTCTGTGTCCCTGTAACATATTCTATTCCAGATGGATTTGTTTAAAATGTCTCCCTATGCTTCTCTTTCAGCGCGGCTTTAGGCTCGAAAGTATCTGCTTTATTTTCATATAAATGTGAAGCAAGAAAGAAAATGCCCTGCTGGTGCGCGTGTAGGGCGCATAAACCGAAACTATGTGAAACCGCTCTTTTCCAGAATATTCTCGCCGTGCTTTAGCATAGGAAAATGTTGCATTTTAAAAATATTTTTTTCTGTTTTCTTCTAAATATCGCTGAGTTCGTGCACACTGTCTAGCCTACAATAGGCATCAGACTGAGTGAGTCCCCGGCATCAGACTGCGCAACGCTCACAGCCATCTCGCCTACAGGTTTTTGATCACCATTATCCCATAACAACACTCCTAAACCCCTGACTGAAGTCTGTTTGATTAGTCTGAAAACCTCAGGTAATCCACAGATTTGCTGAAGTGTCCAGTGCCACTCTCACAAATGGACGCGCGCTCGCGTTTAACTGATGCTCCTCCAGACAAAAAGAGCACCAGGTGAGCTGTCAGACGCGGGGCTGTAACCCATTAAAGACTAATTAAGTTTGGCAGGTTTGTGCTAACTCTGCTGTCGCTCATCATATTTTTTTATTTCCGTAACGAGGATGGCAGGTGCACAAGATTATTATTATTGTAATAGCCACTAAACCAAATGTGGAAGTCATGGTTAAGGCTATTAAGGTTAGGCACTTGGAGATCTGCTCAGGGTGGAGGCAATTTAGACAAAATAAATAAATAAATAAAATAGACAAAATATGTTTGTTTTTTTAAAGTTTGTCATATGGCAAAAAAAAAAAAAAAACAATCCTACAAGATTTTTTAACTAACTAGCCTACTGCGTAATCAAACTAACGCATAATAAACACAAGCCACTATATAAGTAAATAAAAAGTTTCATGTATTTTATATGCACCAAAAAGTCAAATAAAATAAAAAAATGCGAGTTCTGACTTTTTTGATTAACTAGATTGTCCAATGCATAATTAATTTAAGACCCTATAACGCATGAAATAAATAAATAAATAATGTATATTGTATACACCAACATGTTTACGAGATTCCATCAATGTAATAATATTTGCATGCATTTTGTATGCCAAAAATGTCAGCAAAAATGAAAAATTTGAGTCTGACTTTTTCTATTTAGTCTGTGTAATCAATTTAACACCTTATAAATGAATGAATAAATAATGTATTTTGTACACCCAGAAATGTTTACAAGAACCTATCAATGTAAACATGAAACATAAATAAATAAATAAATAAACAAACAAATAAACAAACAAACAAATAAATAAATGTTTGCATCTATTATGTATGCCACAAATGTCAACAAAAATAAAAAATGTGAAAAAAGTTTGCAAGAATCCATCAATGTAAATAAATAAATACCAGATCATATAAAATAAACACAAAATCTCCTGAATTTACGCCCTGGGCGAGTCACTGTGAGCCGTTTAGAGATGAAAGTGAAAAGAAATAAAGGGGCTCAGTTTAATCAGGGCTTAAAAGCTCTTCTACATTAGGGTTTGTGCGCGAAGAGCTGCTGGAGGATCAGTGTGTTTCTCACCGGTGCCTGCGAGCTCTTACACTCCTCAGCGACACAGACGCCCATTCAACACACCGCAGCTCTAATAAGTCTTAACATTATTAAATGTTATCCGGATGGTAAACTTAAAGAATCCCTTCAAAGAATTTAACAGTGAATTCAGTGTTTGTGCCGAAGATGAGACACTGGAAATGACAGATTTATGGAATCATTAACCCAGAGATGACGCACTCACAGCATTCCCAACAAATTAACAACTACAACCAGTGGACAGCAAAAGAAACATCGGAGTTGGTGTTCATGCATTTGTTTAAAAACGAATACCAGTTTCGCCCTGTGTATAAACGCATAAAAATATGTATGATTGAAGTATAACTTTGTCATAATTAAGATCATGCAATTAGGAGAAAACAGAAATAATCCGATAAATATTTGTATTTAACAAATTAATTGATTGATCATTCTATAGCAATTAAAGAAACTCAATCCGTCAGATATGTGCAAACGAAGCTTTACTTTGTCTTAAACCAACTGCGCAGTTACGCGCAACTAAACCCGCACAAAAGCCGTCGTTTTGCACCATGAAATGTTGAGCTTACAATTCTAAACGCTCCTTCATATTACAAAACTATCTAACAGCAGGGAGCACTGAATAATTTATCTGCCTTTCTTTTCTTATGCCCTTTGTACAAAGTTTTCCCCTCTTTTCTGGGATCTTTGAATGGGGGGTCACCGGTCCAGTTACTCTTTTTGCTGCCCGGCTCCAGTGCTTTTTCTCTTTTTGTATCTCAGTCTAAAGGTTACAAAGGCTTAAAACGAGATTGTTCATAACCACGTTTAGGGGGGAAAAAAAGGCAAAAGCGTATTGTGACCTGTTATAAATATAATATTAAATACATTAGTGCACTATTAGTACAAATATGTCCTTTTAGAATTATAATATTATATTTAGAATTAAAATAGTATGTTTAATTATAGCTACATATATTAAATATATGGACTAAAAATAAAATATAAATATAATATTATAGTAATATGTCCTAAAATATTAAGTCTATAATATATTTTCAGTTTGCTATAGTTGTGCAATTCAATTAAAATGTTTTCAAATAAATATTTTCAATTCACAATATGAAGGTCATGATATAATATAATATAATATAATATAATATAATATAATATAATATAATTCGTATAAATTCAAAATGTTGCCAAAACAAGTCCCTCCATGGCTCCACCGGGTCCACATGTCCCGCGTAATGTAGTTGCTTAAACTGACATCGATTCTCAAATGGGTCAAACTGTCAGTTGTCGTTTAGGGGGTCGTTAAAACGCAAGGGAAATGGAATGTGCCACACAAATTAATTTACCAGGCTAAATACCTGACGTCAGGGCTCACATAAATAATTGAGTAAGTACTGAACAGCTAGCAGCATGAATAATGAGAGCTATTTGTGCCTTTTTTTTCCAAGGGGGCGCACAGATTCCCCCTGGCGAGAATGAAGGACTGCAGCATCTGTCCCTTTCAAATAACTACTTAATGAAATATCAATTGCAACAGCAGCACCAATTATAGCACCAGTCCATCATGATCTGTCAGTACAACTGATCCACACCTCAAAAAGCAGAGTTCGAGTTTTAATACACAACTTTTACGCACCACGTTTCCTCGCATATGTTCACACACAATGAGAAATTTAAAGGCCTCTGACCTTTGTCCCCGAGAATCCCATCGATGCTGTGTTTGGTTTTCTTTTCTCCGTCTTCATCTTTTTTATCACAGTCGTCATCATCATCTTTCTTGCCAAAACGAGCTCTCAAAACCCGACTAATGGAGCTAACTATAAAGAGAGATAATAATCACTGTAACGCCGTGTAACAATCATAACACTAATATTGTGATCTCATTTTTTTTTTTAAATTTATGTATTAAAGCACACTAAAATCCGAAATCCAAAATTACAAATTCAATCAGAACCGAATATACAGAATGTTCCATTATTTAAACATGCAGTGAAGTGCGTAAAGTGCCTCTAAATGTCCGTAAGAAGGAAATGGTGCTTACCGGAAGAGGCCTCACCTGAAGGAACCGTGCCTCTGTCACACACCCCGTCCTTCAGCAACTTATCCCGGATTTCCCAGCTGAACATCCCTGGATTCTCGCGTTTGTATTCCTCGATTCTCTTTTCAACGTCGGGTGTTGCAACTTGCTTTAGTATAGAACAAAAAAAAATTGTGGAGGCGGAGAAAACACAGGGAGAAGAAAGAAATGCGCATTCTGTTTACTATAAATCCTTCGTTTCCATTTAGATTTGAGAACTTTTTTAATAAACTCTCCATTTCGAAATGTTTTAGGGAAGCATTTGTTTTGGTGAAATCGTTCACTCACCCTGGGTTTGCTTCCACCTATTGCTCCCGGACGAATGGAGCCGGTCTCCTGGTACCGACAGAGGATTTTGGACACGCAGCCGTGTGAGACACGCAGTTGTCTGGAAATCACGCAGGGTCGGATGCCGTGATGCGCCATTTCCACTATTTTGTGTCGGATATGATTCGGCAGTGGCCTTCCGTTGATGAAAACTCCACCGAGCTGGTTCACTCGACCTTGACCCAGAGGCGTTGAGACTGCGGGAAAACATTCAGGCCCAAAAAGGGCGATTGAAAGAAGGAAACAATAGCATACTCTGTAAGTTAAAGAAAGTTACACTTTACAATACCCGTGTTAACTGTGCAATTAAATTTGTGATATTGATTACCCAAAACTAATTTTTGTTGAAAATATTACAATTACGCATTAGTTTTGTGCAACGTAAAATTACACGTAATGTTGTCAAAACACAATAGTAGGCTACTTGTGGATCTATTTATCTCAGAGTTTTGAAAATAAACTTACAAATTCTGTGAGTCAGCCAGGATTTGCACCGAATTTATCACAAAAACATCTACATGCTGTCATTCTGATTAATCATATCATATCAGCTAATATAATTTATCACGTAATCGTGCGTATCGCCTTGTGTTTATTGGAAGATGCGAATAACGATTAATCAAAGCCTGCAGAATCAATCCAAAAAAAATATCTCATTCTCACACATTTTCTTTCCTGAAAGAATCCTTCTATACTATCAGCCTATCTGATGTTAGGAGAGGATGTAACACTTGAGGACACTAATTGCCATTCAAGAGGCACTAAAGATGTGCCACTTTAAACCTCGATTATTCCCAGTCATGCAACACAAATATTAGTGTGATGCTTTGAGCCAGTTTTATTTCCCTTCACTGCTGCGAGATACTTCTGCAAATCCCACAGATTGCAGGATTCGTGGGTTAGAAGGCTTTCGTCAAACTGCTCTTAAGCACGAATTCACTCGATCTAGGAAAGACGTTCCCATTTAATGCGCGAGCTGCGCATGGAAATCATATGTCCAGACTGGAGCATTTTACTCACAATGCTGCGAGAAAAATCTCTTTGTCAATTATTAAATCACTGATTTAAAAAAAATAAAAAAAAATCTTTTTTCGGTTTCTTATTTCGTTTCTTTAATTGTATCACTATCGCGTAAAAGAGTGCTTGACATACCTTTTTTTTATTCTAAAAAACCTAAAACGTATTTTAAAATTACAAATATGTGATTTTTTAAAAAATAAAAGTTTATTAATAATAATAATAAGTAGTAGTAGTTTTCGTACCTTCTAATGGGAATCCGGTTCTGGGGTAGTTCTGGCCTGGAGCTGGCCGCATCATTCGAGGAACTGTTCCTGGTAAAGTAGCCATTCCAGCTACTCCCAAAACTATTGAAACTCTCACTAATAAATGAAAGAAATCAATCACACAGAAAGCTCCAGTGTTGTTTGCGCCGTGGAAACTGTAACGGATCCAAATAATTTAAAAAGAAATCCAAACACACACACACACACGCACCAGTGGACAATGCCCAGGGTGCAGAAGAAAAAGTCAGATTTGTTCTTACAGTGAATACCCAAAAACAAGAGCAGAGTAAAGCATGCAATGTGCTCTGAAGCAACTGTGAGTAAATATCAGTGAGAGGATCTGCTAGTTTTGATTACAGCTGCTGTTTGCTGCCTGAGAGGAGTTTAAGTGGCCAACTTTGGCGCACATAGTGGGAGGAGGAAGCGCGCGCTGCCATAGGCTCTTCGGCACTCTTTTACAGCATGGAGAGGAAGGGTAATGCCCGAGATCTGCCGTCCAATCGGGAGGAACTTTGCAGAAAACACACAAGCACACTGCCCTCCCACTCCCTCTCTAAATCAACACAGGAAATGTTACAATGAGTTTTCATTCATCTCTCATTTGAACTGAAACGTCAGTTCAACGCGTTCGACTCTCTCTGTACTAGAGACAGACACACACACACACACACACACACACACACACACACACACACACACACACACACACACACACACACACGCACACATACACAAACAATATAATATAATATAATATAATATAATATAATATAATATAATATAATTTAATATAATATAATACAAAAAAATACTCTTGTACAGGAAAACGATTGTAATCGTGTATTTTAGCTTGACTTTTGTGAATATATCATAACTTACTATTTTTATCAATAGATTCATAGAGTTATGTTTATCAGCATTATTATCTAAGAGAAAGTGATTTGGAGTAGACAAGGGGAAAAGAGAAACACGGCAGATATCCATCAATTTGCAGTGTTATCATGAAGAATCTGATTCTAATGCTATTGTTTTGTGTGAATAAAGAACAGAAGGAACAAGAGTGTTTTGAAAACTTCAGCACACTTACCTGAGGTCAGAGAGGGTCATGATGATGCAAAATAACTGATGAAGATGAAGAAACATTTGACATATTCAATATAGATAGAATAGCCCACTGAATAGTTAATAATAATACATATGCTATATTAGAAAAATAAAAGGTAAGACAAGAATACCTTTTACCTGGATAGAGTTGTTGAGTTGACTGTATGGTTCTTTAGAGATTGAAAAAGTTGGTTACACTTTATTTAAGGTGTCTGTGTAACAGTGTAATAATACATTTAAGTACTGAGTAATATTAATTAACGATATGCACTTATATGGTTAGGAATAGGGTTTCGTTTAGGGTTAGTTTAAACAGTTTAAAGTAATTACTACAGAAATTAAATGTAACTTGTGTAACAAGGACACTGTTAAATTTAAGTGTTACCAATATTTCAAAGGTTCTTCCGTACAGATGCTTTTTCTGAACAACTAGAAAACGTTCATTATGATCGAAAAACCCTCGTGACTCTAGCTGAAACTTCATTTTAAGAGTGTGAGTCACTTCACCTGTTTTTCTGCGAGACCTGGGAGTCGTATAACAGCACATATGATAAAATCCTCCAGAATCTTTAGGTTGAATGGCTGTGCGCGTGTCCGGCTCCGTGGGGCCGCCGCGCGCTGAGATTGTGTGGAAATTGCCGTGGCGAACACTCCTGGTGGAAAGCAATTTCACAAATAATTTTTACAACAATTAGGGAGTGTGGCGGGGTGAAATGGCGATTTCACATGCAGATGTTCCGGTAGGGAAGGACCTGGTGCCCGGCAGCGGAGCTCTAACCCTCAGTGTCCGGCTCTGGTGAGCAGCGCGCGGGTCAGAGACGCACCGGTGATAATAGGTAACTATCAAAACAGAACTTTAGGATTTAGTCAGAAAAAGAAAAAAAATCTTTTCACCATTACTCAACTGCACACTAACCTTTCTCTACCCATACATCATTTTGTTACAACATTGACTTTCCAAAGTGCATATAATTAAAGGTGTTCATAAATTGATTATTGAGTTTTTAGTGTGTGCACTCAAATTTGTTAAAAATCATCTATTTTATTTCTTTACACTGTGTAGATCTTAAGATCGTTCTGCAAACAAGTTAGAATAAAAGGACATGCCGGAGAAAAAAAAAAAAATGCTCAGATTTCTTTCCAGAGACACTCAAAAGTGATGTCATGGATAATGTTATGAAAACATGAAACTTTAAAGTTAATATCCGGCTGACTTGAGCGTGGATAATTTATAGGTTACCTTTGAGTCGATTATTTATAGAGCATATATTTCAGCTTTAAATGTCTGTTTTTTATTTAAACATATTTGTCTAACTACCATCCTGCAATATCGTCTAAAATTGTTCGTTTAAAAGTGTACAAAAAAGTTTTTTCTCCATCTGAACATTTAAAAACCAGCGTTATCTAATGAGTGCATGAACTGGTTTCAAAATCAGTATCAAAAAATTAATATCAATTTAAGTAGATTGAGTCATTGCAAATAAGTCCAAAGACGAACAATGTTAATTTAAAGAAAAATAATGTATGAAAAATAAAATAATGTCCAACACATCTCATTGCAATCGCATGGAGAGTATTGCCACTAGAACTAAAGCCTAAAGAATATATGGATTAATAGTGCATTAATTATTTAATTATTCAAAACCTGAAATAAAGCAAAAACACCTGCACAATATTCTTACAGCCCTTGACAATATTGAAGAGGAATTCACTCCATGTGTAAATGAATGTGTGTCCACTAGCAGGCGATATAGGTTAACTATGCCACATAAGATGTTGTAAATCGGGTTTTACATCCTTCTTGCAATGGAAACATTTTATAAGAACAACACATGAAGCATGATACTATTAGTGCACTGGTTACTGGTGCATTAGACGTTCCTTGAACGTAAAACCCCTTTCTTAAAGGGACAGTTCACCCAAAAATGACAATTCTGTCATCATTTACTATCCCTCATGTTTTTCCAAACCGGTTGAAGAAAAGAAGATATTTTGAAGATTATTGGTAATCAGACAGCTGATGGACACCATTGACTTCCATATAGGAAGAAAAAAAAATACTATGGAAGTCAATGGCTGCAGTCAACTTTTTGATTACCAACATTCTTTATGATATCTTCTTTTGTAAATCAAACAAATTGAGGGTGAGTGAGTGATGACAACATTTTCATTTGTGTGTGAACTGTCCCTTTAAAGGCAAAATAAATGTGGGAAAGAATTGTGGCTCTAGTTTACTTTACTTAACAGTGTAAACTGTTTTGTAATCATTTTCTCAATCCCAGTAATATTTGGTCTTTGTTAAAATTGGGTAACCTGCTGGATCTGTAGTGTGTGTGTGTGTGTGTATAGACACTGGACGAGCTCCAGACTTTGCTGGCAGGATTGAGAAACGCTGGGGAACCCGGTACACAAACCACAGCCTGGTAGGCCTCTTCCTCTCTCCTTCACGCTGTCCACACTCCCCACGGACTCTTGTTAACTTGCTAAGGCATGTTCACATCTGCTGAGAATTATCACAATATGTTATTGCTTACCAAGCAGAATTATTTTATCAGACGGAGAGAGTGGAAGTGTGTTGAGTTGCGTGTGTGAACAGGGTCGCTGCTCGTTTAACTTCACAGTTTCTCTCGCTATGAGAAATGACACGTGACATGCACGTGGAAATATTCAAATCTTACAGAGATAACTATATCAAAAAACTAAACTCAATCTCAACTTGTGCTACCCACCCCACTCCAGTGTTTTCAAAAACAGCTATTTCTACTGGTTATACCTTGGATTTAATACTGTAAATTTACTGATCGCTACCAATGCTGAATAAAAAAAATCCACTTTAAGCAAAGCAAAGTAGAGAGAGAGTGGACCAAAAGGGTGTGTTAAACTGCAATTTAAACACAAAACTGCTTCAGTTGATAATGCATAACCTAAAAAAATATATAAAAATAAATAAAAAAAAGAGTAGATTTTTCAAAATACAATTAGAATTTTCTGTAAAAATTTGTATGCTTGGCCATGCAAAACCATGCTAATTTATGGCTGATATGGGCTGCGTCTGAAATCACAAACTCTCTTGAGTATGCACTATTATTGCTTCATGGCTAAAAAAAAGTATGTTCTATATAGTATGAATTTAATCCGGACACTCACCGTGTTGTCACTGTCATGTGTCACTTCACTACCTTTCACAAATCCTCTCCCCTGGCCTCATGGGATACTAAAGTGTCCATCGTATGCACACTCAGAATATTTCCAGAAGTAGTAGGTACTTTTTGCCTACTCTTTTATGAGCACTGTAAATTCAGACATACTCTTGTCACATACTGATTTTTTGCCAACTATATAGTAGGGAAGTATGTGGTATTTCGGATGCAGCCATGGTCTCTTGATAAGTCCCTCCTTCAATCTAAGTATTTTTTTACCCATGCATGTTTTCATCCACCATAAGTTTGCTCACTTCTTGGTGAAAGGTGAAATCAAAACCAAAAATTGTGAAACCTTTTGTGTTGCAACATGCATTCATCGCATCTCATGTTCACATCGTTTTGAAGTTTCACTTTTCCCAAGTGAAGTTTTGAAAAGTAGATGTTGCAATTCCTGTATATGGAAGGCACTAGTATACACTCATGCCTGGAAGCACATGCATCTGGAGACTCCCCCCTCTGACAGGCTTTAGAGGAGCGCAGTAGGAGGCCTGCTGGATTGCAGAGATGGATTGGAGTGGAGGAGAAGAACCCCTCGTGTTTGAGGGGACTCCTTAAGGAACACAGGAATGTGGGGGCCGATCAAGGCGAGCTGCAGACGTCTTAGACACTTATTGGTAAACAGCAGTTGAAAAGATAGTCCTCTGCATTGCCAAAATGCCTTATCACCTAAACGCAGACGTGTCACCTGTCTTTGTCATTTAAATACAAAGATATTTCAAACGAATCTTGCTTTAATATGTATAAATATGAATGGAATGTCATGGCGCTTCTTTAGACCATGATTAGAGTGAGCAATGAAAAAGTAGCATCATTTTGCTATAAGTGATTGTAGAAATTCACCCGCAGAATCCAATATGGCTTTAAAAAGTCAAGAAGCCAATGCCCTGCACTAATAATCCTCAAAATGTGCTAAGACATGAAGCGCAGATATTGACCTATTGGCCCATGGCAACATTAAACTCTATCAAAAGCAACTTCCATTACCAGAAGTGCCCAACAGAAGAACAATTTAGCTTTGTCTGGTAGCTTCTTTTCTTCTTCTTTTTTTTTTTTTGTAATATCATTCATCAGGTTATTTTTTAAATAATATTTACACTGACTAAAATGACCTGAGATCAACCCAAGTGCATGTTTCAATTACAACATGCTCATGAATATTTTAATTACATTTTATCTTGCAAATGAAGAGCCAATTATGAATTCTGTCAAACACATATTTCAGTGCCAGAGAGAAACTAACAATATGAAAAGCATGAAACATTTGGTTCAGTTTCATTCATTCATTAACATTGCATCCGACTCTTGGTGATTCTATAAGCCATCTCTTGCCATGAGAGATTGTCCATGAATTTTCTTGGCGATGATTTTTCCGGGGTAGGTCGGCAGGAATTTCCCTGACCCTTCCCATTACATAGCTTGGGACTCACACACACACACACGTGTTCACACCTACGGACAATTTAGTGTCTCCAATTCACCTATACTGCATGTTTTTTGGTTTTTATGTGGGAAACCGGAGCACCGGGAGAAAACCCATGCAGACACAGGGAGAACATGCAAACTCCACACAGAAAGGAAATATTTCTTTGAATACAGCAATCTAAATCTATCTAAAGTTAGTCTTTAGGGTTAGAAAAACATATTTCAGCATGCAGGCAAATCCTCTGTAAAGGAGTCATTGCTCTGCCCAGAACACCATGGACATTAAACTCATATCAAGATCTATTGACCCAAATTAAGATCCTGCTGTGCTCCTGATTACCCCTTTTGACATCCTTGAGGTGGGATAAAATTGCAATTTTCTTAAAAATGAGCCCATTCTGTTCAGTTTCTTTATTTTTAACAACAACAACAAACAAAACAAAATCAGATAAGAACACTGTTGTGTCACATATATAAAAATCTAAGATTCAAAATTCAAATAAAAAAAAATCAAAATCAAGTTTTAGAATTTCTAAATAAGAAATGTTATAAATGAATAGATTTAATTCAGTTAAAAAAAAAATCCTGCTGTATTTGAAGTTTACTACTGAAAAAAGCACATTTGTGACATTACAAAGAAAAACCCATACATAAAAAAATTATTCATAAACAGCCTTAAAAAATAAAGGTTCCTAAAGGTGGTTTTCGCAGCGATGCCATAGAAGAACCATTGTTTCAGTCAACCGTTCTTAAAATAACCATTTTTTCTTAGTGTGAATATAATTTGAACAATCTAAAGAACCTTTTGTGGAATGGAAAGGTTCCATGGAAGGTTCATGAACGCAGACAAAGAACCTTTATTTTCAAGAACGTAGATGCTCTTTTCAACTTTTTTATCATGGTAGTTTATTTGTCATTCAAATGTGAAGAATGTCTCAGATGTATTGCACTCCATTCGCTAGATTTATGTATGTTTTTGAAGAATACGACCTTGGTTTTCTACAAAACTGTCTTTGTGATCTCAGGGAAACTTCAGACGAACAGACACATATCCTCTTGCGTCCTGCAAACTGAGGTCTGACCTCTTGAACTTGCGCGCTCAAACAGGGTCTGGACACTCCAGAGTGTGATCAGGTCGCGACCCAGCAGGGAGGTCACAGTGAGTTAAGTATCTTTCTTAAACGTAGGGGTGAGAGCTCTTATCTTTAATGAAGTGTGACTATCCTGCGCTGCCACTGTCTGGCCTGACCGCCCTCTCGGCTAAAGGCACGCCATGAAGAGGAGACGAAATCTCATCTAATCTGCCCAACTCAAAAAAAAAAGAAGGCTTTTACATCCATAAAGCCCTTCAATGGGAATGATTTGTTTCCATCATCCTCCAGGACAAATCTACGTATATAAGGCCACTCAAACTGATCTGATCGTGGCATCTCTGGAAACGTTCTCTCATTTTTTTCATTTACAGAAGCCACATTTACATGCAAATTAGATGAAGGCCATTTACTAAAGTTTTTATTAAGATAAATGTAAGATTACATCAAGAAACAAAGAGAAATGGTTTGAAGTCGCAATGCTACAACTCTTGGATTGTTGCCATTTGTGTGAATAATAGAATAGAACCTAATATTTTACTTATAATTGCAATAAATTTAAATGGTTTGACAGTGGTTTGCTAAATAAACTTGCATATGCATAAATGTAATATCAATGTCGATGTTTGGTTTACATGCCATTAATGCATATTTAATATTTACTTACCCAATTAAGAGTTTTGAAAAATGCGCTATAACAGTTTCTGTTTACACCCTCTGATATAGAATCCTGTAAATCAAACATTCATTTAAAGTTGTATAAGCTTACGCTTTGCTCTTAAATAAAAGAGTCATGAGACTCTTCCAAACCTTAATAACATGTGATAAACATACCGAGATGTCTTAATCAGTTAAGACATCCCTCTTTTCACCAGAATGAAGGAAACTCTCTGTTTACCCATGATGAAAGTGGCAGGATCCATTTTGCATGCAGTCCGAATTAGTTTCAGTGAATCCGTCCACAAGCCCATGACAGATAAAGCAGATCATTTGATCCATGACTCTCTTCACCCTATAAGATAACAGATCACATGCTCACACGTAAAACAGTCAAATCTGGAAAACAGACGGTGAATGAAGGTATATAATATCAGTTATGTTAATGAGGAGCGCCACAACAGTTCCCTATCTGGATATCCTTAGTTTGAATCAAAGCAAATGTCCAAAGAAGGCCTTCAAAATAAGTATCAAGCTACTGAACATGTTGGTCCATATGTGACAACTTGCCCCATGTAGCTGGTCTCTTGTGTAGAAACACAATTATGAAACACAGCAACTCATGAAACAGCAAAAATAAGAAAGCTTGCATAAAAAAATAAAATAATCCATTGTTTTGGATGACAGATATTGTAAGTATTAATTGTATAAAATTGCAAGAAAACACATGACAACTTGCCCCAACCAGACCTTGTCAGTTCAATCATTTGTTTAAAATCTATCTTCATTATACAGTACTGTTACAGTACATTGATTTAATGTATGTCAATGTGGTTACTACTATATTAGCACAAACATGATTGAATCCAACATTTAAAACAGCTACTAAACAACAAAAAGTTACCAATGCTTGAGTCAAAATCTTATCGTTACCAAAATATAGTCCATAACCAGCTTCTGTCTCCACCACAACATAATGTTAAAAAAGCAGATTAAAACCATTACGATGAAATGGTGGCATATAATAAGTCAATCATCTTCAGTTTGGATTGTATTCGTGATGATGGGCATAATAAATTAAATAGGTGGATTTGGTTATTTTCTACTCATTCTGGGGTTTATTTTTCACTTAAATAAATATTAAATTGATATTTGGTACAGGAACAGTGGATTAAAGTTGGCTTGAAAACTAAAACTGAAGGTCTAACATTTATTTATACATTATCAGCCGATTTAAGATGCATGCACAGTTTCCATCTCTGCGGTGGATTATTAAATTGAACAAATCACTTATCCATAATTACAAAACTCAGCCACTTATCATATAAACATAGTAGTAGAGGGAATATCAAAATCTTGTTTCCTGCTTGTTGTTTTAAACAGACCTTGTCCTTAAGTGAGGAATTCTCTTTTTCCTGGTGCGTTATCTGGTCACCCGAACAAGCTGGAAAGGACAGTCACGGATGATTACGGCCTTAAAAGCTTGTCTTATGGTCCACAGGAGCATGAGATCTTCACAAGAGCATCAGCCACACGTGAAAAGAATGGGAGTTTTCAGCTCAACTTTCTCTGCTGATCCACCATAAAAGATGCATTTGGTTTGCCCTGCATCTGTATCTGTTCATTCACTATTTATTCATCTAAATACTTACTTCAACTTTCCAGGGCAAGTTTAATGATGATGAACTTTATAAACCAGTGATGTGGCAGTACACCAACTTAGAGCTGGGCTTTTCCATGCTGGTGTGATGCTTCTTTAGTTGTCTGGCAGCCAAAATAATATACAGTACCGGTCAAAATTTTATTGTTTTTATTAATTATTTATCTTATGCTCATTCAGCCTGCATTTATTTGATCAAAAATACAGATACTATTGTGAAATATTATTAAAATAATGGTTTTCTTGTTTAATACACTTTAAAATATAATTTATTCCTGTGATCAAAGCTGAATTTTCAGCATCATTACTCCAGTCTTCAGTGTCACATGATCCTTCAGAAATCATTCTAATATGATGATTTATTATCAATGTTGAAACAGTTGTGCTGCCTAATATTTTTTTTATAACCTGTGAAACCTACTTTTTTTCAGGATTCATTGATGAATAAAAAGTTCAAAGAACATCATTTATTCAAAAGAGAAATTTTTTGTAACAATACACTGTTCAAAAGTTTGGGGTCAGTCATTTTTTTCTTTCTTTTTTGAAAGAAATTAATATTTTTATTCAGCAAAGATGTGTTAAATTGATTTTGTAAAAAGATTTGAAAAAAGATTGAAAAAGATTTATGTTAGAAAATATTTCTATTTTGAATAAATGCTGTTCTTATTCATCAATTAATCCTGAAAAAAGTATCACAGGTTCCAAATAAAATAAAAAAAGCAGCACTTAATGTTTCCAACATTGATAATAAATCATCATATTAGAATGATTTCTGGAGGAGTAATGATGCTGAAAATTCTGCTTTGATCACAGAGTAGCCTGTATTAAAATGGAAAATTATATTTATAATAATATTCAATTTAATATTTATAATAATATTTTTTCCTGTATTTTGATCAAATAAACTTATGAGCATAAAATATTTATTTTAAAACATTAAAAATAGTAATGTTTCCAAACCTTTGACCGTCTGAATCATAGGTCTAAATAAATAAACTATTTGCTAATTCGTGTTTTCAAAAAGCAAAACAGCTCTTCGTAGAACAATACCGCCACCTAGTGTCTATACTTATCACATTACACCGACGCAGCGTAGAAACATGAATATTAATGACGTTACGCTGCGGTTGCATTATTACTTGAACGTACTGACGTCACGTAACGTACTTAATATTCATAAGCAAAGCCTTTGAAACACTTCCGGTCCGCAAGAAAAACATGTCGGCGCCCTTGCGAATGTCATGTTGTTGACTGTCTTGATTTTGTATGTGTTCAAGCGCTACCACAAACACGTTAAGCTTATATTTCATAATATTACAGACGTTTCTACATGCAGTTACCGGATTTATAAGGTATGTGGGGACAACCGGTTCATATAACGCATGCTCTCAATTATTTTAATAAGTTGGTCAAATGGTATTTTATAAATATGTTCTATACTTACTATCTTTTGTTGTCAACAGGGAATCTGTCAATCATGGTCCATTTGTGTAAGTACTGTTAATGCTATGACTCTCTATTTTTGGTCCTGGAGACTCACGTTTGGGATGTTTCCCTAATCTAATGCTGCCTTCTCGTGCTGTCGGAAATATCCCACTTCGCACTTCTGAAGTCGTGATCTTATCGCACTCAAATTTTGACTTGAGAGGGCGTTCGTGTCCTATTTATTACTAGTATTTACGATAATTCCGATAACATGTGAAGGCAGCTTAACATTCAAGATTCAACTTAACATCTGAAGTTGAGACTCCATATTCTGAAATGTGTGTCAAATAAAAAAGGCACCTAAAATGTAGCATCAAGGACCAGGAGTCTTACTACTTCAGAATTAAAGCCTCATGTTTCTGATACAAATCACTGACGAGTAAAAATAAATAGCATAAAATAAATGTATTTCAAATTAATTTTGGTGTAAGTATTCCAGAAATACATTTTCATATTTACGTACTTAATATAAATACCCTGCAATCGTACTAAATTGATATACTTAAAGTCTGCTAAATTGGAACAACTAATTTTGTACTTAAAGGGACATTGTAGCAAAAAATGAAAATGATCCCATGATTTACTCATCCTCAAGCCATCCTAGGTGTATATGACTTTCTTCTTTCAGCCAAACACAATCTGAGTTATATTAAAAAAATATCCTGGCTCTTCCAAGCTTTGTAATGGGAGTGAATGGTAAAACAAATTTGAAGCCCAAAAAAAAAAAAAAACGCATCCATCGATCATAAAAGAAATCCATACGGCTCCAGGGGTTAATAAAGGCCTTCTAAAGCTGAAGTACTTTAGTAAGAAAAATATCGATATTTATTACAACTTCATAAACTATAGTAACTGGCTTCCGGTAACAGCCGTATGCGAGTCTAGTTGAGTCTTCTGGCGGAAGAGTGACCCGACGCATGACGAGTGACCTCTGACCCGACGCATGACGAGTGACCTCTGACCCGACGCATGACGTACGATGTAAGATAGAGCTGGGCAACAAACTCAAGCTTCTCCAACATTTCTCTTAAAAAAAATTCTCGTTCTAGACTTCTAATACATGACGATATCTTTTTTTGCTATATCCTCTGCACTTCCGTGTTCGTCAATACGTAATGCGTCGGGTCAGAGGTCACTCTTCCGCCGGAACTAGACTCGCGTTTGTCCGTTATCGGAAGCCAGTGATTACAGTTTATAAAGTTATAAATTTGGACATTTTTCTTACAAAAAAACGCATCGCTTCTCTTCAGAAGGCCTTTATTAACCCCTGGAGCCGTATGGATTACTTTAATGATGGATGGATGCGCTTTTTGGAACTTCATTACCATTCACTCCCATTATAAATCTTGGAAGAGCCAGGATATTTTTTTAATATAACTCTGATTGTGTTCGGCTGAAAGAAGAAAGACATTCACCTAGGATGGCTTGAGGGTGAGTAAATTATGGGATAATTTTCATTTTTGGGTGAACTATCCCTTTAAGTACAAAATTAGTTGTTCCAATTTTTTTACATCTTATCCCCATGTAACTATCCCTTTAAAGGGATACTCCACTTTTTTTGGAAATAGGCTCATTTTACAACTCCCCCAGAGTTAAAGTTTTACCGTTTTCGAATCCATTCAGCCGAACTCCGGGTCTGGCGGTACCACTTTTAGCATAGCTTAGCATAGATCATTGAATCGGACAAGACCATTAGCATCTCTCTCAAAAAAATGACCAAAGAGTTTCGATATTTTTCTTATTTAAAACTTGACTCTTCTGTAGTTACATTGTGTAAAGACCGACGGAAAATGTTCTAGGCTGATATGGCTAGGAACTATACTCTCATTCCTGCGTAATAATCAAGAAACTTTGCTGCCGTACCATGAGTCCAGCAGGCGTAATGATATGACGCACTAATAGGTTAGACAAACTTAGTCCCGGTCATGTTGGAAGTTACCGAGCTGGGGACTATTTTCAGGCGCTGCGTCATATCCTTACGCCTGCTGGACTCATGGAGTTTCTTGATTATTACGCAGGAATGAGAGTATAGTTCCTAGCCATATCAGCCTAGAAAATCACAACTTTACATTTTCCGTCGGTCTCAGTACACGATGTAACTACAGAAGAGTCAAGTTTTAAATAGGAAAAATATCGAAACTCTTTGGTCATTTTTTTGAGAGAGATGCTAATGGTCTTGTCCGATTCAATGATCTATGCTAAGCTATGCTAAAAGTGGTACCGCCAGACCCGGAGTTCGGCTGAATGGATTCGAAAACGGTAAAACTTTAACTCTGGGGGAGTTGTAAAATGAGCCTAAAAAAAAGTGGAGTATCCCTTTAAGGCAAAAATAGTACTGAGGTCCAACTAAAGATATACTTGAGTATATTTGATTGTGCCAAAGTGGAACTATTGCAAGTATAGTTTAGGTACACTTTAAATATCGTGCATTTAAAGACTGATATTATACAGTGATCATACTACTCTTATACTAATAGTGGTATTAAAACATTTTAAATAGGCTTAATATTAACAAATGTGCATTGTGCAGTAAAGAAGTTCTCCAAATAAAGTTTAATTATAATATTTATACCAGTTAGTCTCAAGCAATATGTTAGATATGTTAATGAATTTGTAGTATACTTAGTATGAAGTAATATTTTAAATATATTTTTTCACTAGGGTGTTTATGCATTGTCTTCTGTCTTAGCATCGTTCCTGCTCAAGAAATATCACGGTGGGCATGTGGTCATCAGGCTGGCATTAGGAGGCGTCACTAACAGACCTTTCTACCGCATTGTGGCCGCTTATAATAAACGGGCGAGAGACGGTAAATATATCGAGCAGCTGGGCTCATATGACCCTCTCCCGAACATTCATAATGAAAAACTTGTCGCCTTCAATTACGAAAGGATCAAGTACTGGATTGGATGCGGCGCCCATACGACAACACCAGTGGCCAAACTTCTAGGTAAGGAGAATTCTTCCTTATTATTTAATTTAAAAACAATGCTTAGTGATTACAGCAAAAGCCAAGTCACCTGATAACCGCATTTCCTTCGAGTAGGATTGGCTGGATTTTTCCCACTGCATCCAATGACAATAACGGAAGCAGAGCGGAGACAGAAAGCCGCTTCGACAGAAGAAGTTAAAACAGACAGTCAAGACCAAGTGGAGCAGTAAAACCAAAATAAAGTGTTAATGATTGCTTTGCATTACAGTAGTGATGCACAGTAGTAGTGCTTTTTGTTAATATTCACATGATTCAAATTTCCTTGTAACCCAATAAAACCTAAATGTTTGGAAGATAAGAGACTGAAAGTGAATTCTGTAATCATTAAACAGTTGTAAACACTTTCTCTCGTCACTGAGAACCGATGATCAGTCAACAAAAGAAATTAATAAATGATCTGGCCCGGGGAAACTAAACTGAAAGTTGAAACGAACATTGTTCTTTGTTTCATTTCAGGTCAACTGATCTGAACCTATAAATGTCTACACACAATTGTGTAACTCCTTTATAGCAAGCCGTGTACTGATGTACGTAACTGTATACACCCATGTACTGCTATTAAATCATTTTTATAATTTGTCAGAGGGCACAAATTCTTTCTGAGGTCAGCTTATTAAATACAAGAGTAATAAATATAAGCTATAAGCCCAGCAATTGCATTATGAGCTGAGGGATGCTGGACGGTGCTTGTTAAAGGACACACACGCCCGGCTCTTACACTCTGTACGTGCTTTTTAATGAGTCATCTGACGTAGTCTGCTCATTCTTCTGCCATATACTATCTTAGTGAACATTTTTGAGTTATATTTTTACACTCCAATGACTTTAAATATGTAAATGGTTTAGAAGAACATTCTGTTGAGATCTATGTGTCATTTGGGTTTCAGTGTGAATGAATCTGATTTCTGTTGGAAAGATAAGATGCAATACTGTTTGATTACTATTTTCTTATCTTTTATGATGGTTGTAAAACGCTTGTATAGTGTAATTCAGTTTACCAATTGTGTGGCGAATAAAAAAATCAAAAGATTTTATGAATGGCTGTGTATTCTGGCTTGCCAGCATGAGTAAAACAGCTGAAATAGAATAGTGTTTTATTTTTATAGAGTCTGAATGTAATAGTATTATCTGAGACTCTATTGCAGCCGCAGCTCTACTCTGCTGGCAAGCCAGAATACATACGTTACACAAATGAATTAGATTGTTCTCTTTAGAAATGCACAATTGTTATTTTTATTTTTTAATTTAGTGTTGCCTATAATAGAGCATTAGACAGAAGGTTAAAATGTGAAAACTATCAAAAAAAAAAGATTTTCTTCAATCTTGGACACTCAGTTGTTGTTACCTAAAACAAAAAAAGATTTCTTTATTGAAATAAAGTTGAAGTCAAATGATGAAAATCTTAAACAAAAACTTTTATTAAAAAATAAGATAAGTTGAAGTACTAAAATTAACTACAACTGGGATAAAAACAGCTAAATAGAAATATATTTAAAAGAACAAAATGAATGTAAAAAAAGACAAAAGCACATCACTAAATCAAACTAAAATGAAATATAATATATAAAAATAAAAGCTAATTCAAATAAATTCATAAATACTATAATAGTATAGCTCTAAGAACATAACTCCAAGGCACTCGAATGATGTTGAAAAAAGTTAAAAAGCCTTTATTTTATTCATGTTGGTGACAGATACACCTACGCGTTGCGGCTTTACATGCCTATAATAGTATATAAATCATTGTAAAATAACACTGGTATTGGCCAAGCATGGAAAGTGATAAGAACCCCTGTCAGTGAATACAAAATACTCTTTAAAAAGCAAGAAACATAAAGGTGAGTCCACACCCTGAGATAGACCACACAACGTGTCCACATGGAACGAGGAAACGTGAATCAGGTTTACCTATGTCAATCTGCCGATTTTTACAGCCATTGATGTCAGCTTGTCTTACTCAATATTTATACACAATTTTGTTACTTATTGCTGCAGTCTTAAATATAAATATCTCGTAATCATAACAGTTCTCAATTCATCAGCCACACGATGCAAACTACAAATTAAATGAATCGCACTACTTCAAAAATACATTCATATAAATGTAAGGAATTATTATTTATTCCAAAAAGATTATTTAAATTATTTTTAAAAAATGTCTGGGAGATTTAAGCAAGGCTTGACTTCAATTGAAATGTAAAATTAAAATTGTATCAAACTATTTGTATGTATAATCATAAACTGGAGTTAAAAGAAGAAGAAGAAAAAAGAAAGCCTGTGACAAAAAAAGGACGTGGGAAACAATACACTTTCTACAAACTCCTTAAATAAATTTAAATCTACAAATCTGTAACTAAAATAAGCACAGTACTGAAACTTACACAAGAACATCAGTCAGTTTGATCCAACCATCCCTGTGGTTCAGGGCTTTGCTCAGGCCAGTCTAGCTCTTCCACACAGACCAAACTGTTCTTGCCACTGTCGCTTTTGTCTTGCGTAATTGAGGACACTTTCCCCCGGTTTCACAGACAAGGCTTAAGTCTAGTCCTATGTTTGAGCTGTGTCAACTGAAAGTAACTTGCACAGATATATCTTAAAACATGTCAGTGCCATTGTTTTCTCTTACACACCTGTAATGTATTTTTTTTCACACAGTTGTTTCAAAGTTGTTTCAAACCTGTAAGAATTTCTTTTTTTCTGCTGAACACAAAAGAAGATATTTTGAAAAATGTCAGTAACCAAACAGTTGATGGACCCCATTGATTAACATAATTTTGTTTTTTTTTCCTACTATGGAAGTCAATGGGGTCCATCAACTGTTTGGTTACAGACATTTTTCAAAATATCTTCTTTTGTGTTCAGCAGAAAAAAAAGAAATTCTTACAGGTTTGAAACAACTTGAGGGTGAGTAAATGATGACAGAATTTTCATTTTTGGGTGAACTATCCCTTTAAGGTCTAATCCTAATATTCAGATATGGTATAATCCTAATATATGACTTCAGAGCTGCTTTATAGATGAATTGAACTTATTCCATAATTGATTAACTTTACGCAGTTACAGAACCAAACTGAATAATGACTGACCATTGTCCATTGTCTTTCTCAGAGCTGCTTTACAGCAGAATTGAATCCTGTTTGCATCATTTAATCATTATTTTTCTGTTTATCACTGTAAAGCTTTGAAACAATCTTGGTTGCATTTCCCAAAAGCAGACTCAGACTGGGAACCAGTTGACTGCTCAGCTAAACACCAGTTTGGCCAGGCTAGGAGAACATCTTAAACCAGCTACGACTAGCAATCCAGCTGAGACTGGTAAAAGCAGGGTGTGTGTGTGTGGGTGTGGGTGTGTGTGTGTGTGTGTGTGTGTGTGTGTGTGTGTGTGTGTGTGTGTGTGTGTGTGTGTGTGTGTGTTAAATATGTTTTTGTATTTCTTGAAAATGATTACAGTTCAAATTGACTGAGAATCCCGAACGCTTTAATCCATTGTTTGAGCTCACCTCCCGTGTGATGGACAGACAATGTGATGTCTCTAAACCATCAATTATAGCACTCTAATGCAGTGCAGATTTAAAGGTGTTTCCTCTGGTATCTGTTTGTCATTTCCGTGGAAATGGCCTTTGGTTTTATGCAATATGACTAAGGATATTCTCAATGACTCAAAAACGTTTTTAGATAGCAAATAGGTGTGGAAGACATGAGCATAGGTCAAGGACCTCCACATACTGTAGTCATTCATTGTTTTCCAGTGGTTGCCATGAGAAATTGATAATCACAAAGTGAATGTTGCTATTTATAGAATGTCACAAGGAGGAAGGAACCAATGTTACCAACATCAAGAATTACATTTCACGCATAACTCATCCTACACTTTTTGTGCGATAGACATAAATTATATTTGAATCATGTGGCTGGTTGAGGAGAGGTGTTGCAAATTTATGACTTAATTTTTTTTGGCAGACGATAAAACGGGTGGAAAAAATCACTGAAGGACTGACGTAAGCCATATTTATGCACAGCCTAGCAACCTCATATCAACTTCTCAAGTTAACTGTTAAACTGATTAGTTTCTGAAGAGTGTAACATGATAATGTGAAACGGTCATTCAACCTTCGGTTGCCTATAAGGCTATAACAAAAATTGTTGAATGTAAAACAAAGCATCAACTCAAAAGACAGCTTCCAGTCCACTATATCTCCTGTCCGATTAGTTTTGGGAAACAATTCATTTGGATCTTTGAATGCCAAACTTTCAGGTAATCTTTGGCTCTGTTTAGAGTGATTATATTCACTTTAGTATTTATTATTCACCTTAAAGGATTTATAATGACCGACACAATGTTAAATAACTAAGGTTGTTTTAAACTGAATTGCAATGTGTGAACTGAACTACACTTCATCTTACCATCTTATGAAATTCCCTTCCCCAGTCTCTCTGCTGCATTAATAATATTTCTGAATTCAAATTCAAATCCTAACTCAAAACCCATTTATTTTCTGAATGTATTCTTAATTTGTGTTCTGTATTTCTTTGTGCATGATTATCTGCTGCTGTGCGCTACCCTGTCTACGTAATGCCCTTTTACTATCTCTATTATCTATTATCTCTTTAATTATTATCTATTATCTTTAATCTTCTATTTGTAATATTCTTCTCTGCGTACTACTGTCTGTCATTATTATCTGTAGTCTGTTATCTTTTTCTCATTGCATCTACTTTATAAAGCGTACTTGAGCAATGCAAAGGCACTATATAAATAAAACATTATTATTATTATTATTATTAATATTACCATGTGTTTTAACAGTTTCTCTTGTCTTTAAGTGTATATAAAAGGAAACAAGTACAATTGAGAACAAAATACAATATTTAAAAAGATACACAAATGTAAAGGAGAAAGTTTCGTTTTTCTCCTCCTGAGAATTTCTTGGAAAGGGCTTAGCAGGTGAAGGTCATATGGCTGTTCGAGCATTTCAAAAGCACACGCGCTCCCAATCAGTGCGGTTTACATAAGGCGTGAACTTACCTTTTTTAACACAAAAGTGCCCATACCTGATGACATTTATTGCTTGCAGGGAACACGCACACATCATCTTCATCAGGCTGATGGTGAAAATTTAACTGACACTGATGGCAAGTGCATTTGGCTGACAATTTTCACATGAATTTTGCTGGATACAGCAAACCTCAAAGCAGAGATATTTTATAAATATTTATTCATTTTAAACCAACAACCGTATCACAGAAACTATCTCAACATGACTTTCTGGAAAAACGCTTTCTTTGCTGCCTCAATCCTGCTGGTATATTTCAGCCTTGGAGCAACATCAGGTAAGTTTCAAAAGCCTCTCATAATTGTTTTTCTTTATTTAACTAAATTGATTGATTAAAACCAAAATGTTGTAATTTTAGTGGGGGGAAAAGAAGCTAGAAAAAACTATGGAAGCTTGTTTCCACCACGGGATAAAACAATTTAAAAGATAATTGTGACTTTTTAATCTCACATTTCTGACTTTTTTCCTCACAATTGTGGGGAAAAAAGTTTTGCAATTCGGACTTTTTTTCTCGCAATTCTGACTTTATACCTCACAATTCTGATTTTTTTTCTTGCAATTCTGAATTTTTTTCTCGCAATTCTGATTTTTTTTCTTGCAATTCTGAATTTTTTTTTCTTGCCATTACGAATTTATATCTCACAATTCTGACAATTCTTTTCACAGTATTGTGAATTTGCGCAATTGCGAGTTATAAAATCCAATTCTGAAAAAAAAGATGTGTTATAAAGTCTGAATTGTGAAGATATAAAAGTCAGAATTGTGAGTTTATATCTCGCAATTCAGACTTTATAACCCACAATTGCGACTTTATATCATGCAATTCTGACTTTATAACGTGCAGTTGCGAGTTCATATCTCACAATTCTGACTTTATAACTTGCAATTGCGAGTTTTATACCACACAATTCAGAATTTCGAGATGTAAACTCGCAATTGTGAAAAAAAAAGTTTTTTTTTAATTTATTTTAAGTTTTATTTTTTATTCAGTGGCGGAAGCAAGCTTCAATTATAGGCGGCTGCATATATGGAAAAAAAACACATAACCCTAAAAACAAAAGGTTCTAACAAAAGGTTTCTCAGTATTAGGTGTCCTTATTAACATACTAAAAGTTTACCAAAGTTTGACCTCTAGAAAGGTGTAATTTTCAAGATGGCGTCCAAGATGGGCTGAAGCCCTTAAAATGTCCTAACTCCTTCATTATTTGACCTAGCCAAGTAATCTTGGTAACTAACTCCATGTTTTCTGGGTCTATGAATCCACTGGACTTGTCTAAATTGCACTGACATGATTACATACTTATGGAATACATGATTTTGTGAGATTACTGTAAGGTTTTATCTTTGTCTGGGGTGAACCAGAGATGTAAACGATTTAGCCTATGTCATGTAACTCCTACTCAGTACGTGTTTTTGGACACATACGCTTTTTTTGCTAAAACACAGACTTGACATTCAATGTAAAAGTTATTGCACCCAATTGGAGTTGTATAACTTTGATCATAAACAACTCTGAATTAGCCCAAACAGAGGCCTGTGTGTGAACCCTCTAAAATGGTCACTTATTTCAATTTGAATAAGGTAATACATATAATGCATCCTCTATAGATGTTTTCGAGTATAAAGGTGGCATTACACTAAACCTCAGATTAAGTAAAATTCAGGTAAACCTTCAGACTTGAACCACGGTTTCTTCAGCCGCTACTTCCTCGTCCCAAAGAAGGATGGGGTCTGCGCCCCATTTTGGACCTGCGTCGTCTGAATTTTTCCCTTTACAAAGAGAACTTCAAGATGCTGACATTGAAAACTATCCTGCCGATTCAAAAGAATGGTTATGAACCACAGAAACCACCAACACTAGGCAAAACGATATGAGAAAGGAGAAATATGCAATTACTTAAGAGAAATTGTACTTATTTTTCGCATAAATATGCTTTGTAACCAATTGCTTTAATATATAATTGTACTTGTAATCACTTATCCATCATGCAAATATGCTAATTAGAATATTACATGGCCCAAACATGTATCAGGCACCAGTATTCCTGGTCTAGAAGGAATACAAAGGAGTAATGGTCAATTTAAGAACCTGACGGCCGCCATTTTGAAAATGGGGCCTTTCTTGGAGTCAAACTTTAATCAACTTTTAGTATGTTTTTAAGTACATCTGATACTACTGTAAACCACAGAGAAACCTTTTGTTAGAATTTTTTTGGGGTCAAGCCATATTTGCAGCTGACTAATATAAATGTGTCTCTAATCAGCCGATTGAGAGACAAGTCTGAATAAGGGACTGTCTGCAAAGTGCAAATCCCAAAACTCTTCTGCACATTTTATTAAACATATTCAGCTTCACTGTGACACACTGTATGCCTACTGTCACCAAATTCAGTTCACACATCACTGCTCTCCTGCTGGTTATACTACAATACTTAGTTTGATAAAAATGCATAATTTTTATGATTATTTATTATGAAACAAAATCAATAACTTCACCCTTTTTAGAAAAAAATATTCAATAACTTCACACTGTTATACAGTGTAATGCCACCAAATTCAGTAAGCAAATATAATGCAAAAGCTATGGTTGTAACTTATGTCAGCTGCGTACGGTACCAATATAATTTGTGTAAAGAATAGGCCTACTTAGTTTTTATGTGCAATTACTTCCCAAACTAAGTGTTGTATAACCAACATTAGAGCAGTGATGTGTGAACTAAATTTGGTGTGTTACTGTGAAGTTATTGAATATTTTTCATGATATAAAATGTGAAAAAGCAGTGTAGTATGACCAGTGGGTCACCATTGATGTGTAAACTGAATTGGGTGGTACTACAGTTTGTAAAATTGAAGTTAATGACTATTTTTGTAGTCACGTTTTTTGAGTTACATTTGCACTTTGCAGACGGTCCCTTCCGTCTCTCAGCCGCCTGATCATAGAGATCCCTTTAGCCTATATTATAAAGCTCGTTTTGAGGGAAATTTTGTTGTAGCTTTACGTTACTGTGATTGTAAATAAGTATAATTTGTGTTTTAACAACATTTAGCTCACTAGTTATTGATCCGAGAAATTCGAATCTGTGAACACTCCACCTTGAGTTAACTCACCTTGAGTGTCTCAATTAACACTGTAAAAAATATGATCAATAAGTCATGACAACATATGTTTTTACTTCACTTTAACTCATCAAAATAAGTTAAGCAATTTTCAACTTTTTAAAATGGGTGTCCAATCCTGCTCTTGAAGGGCCAGTTTCACTCCAACACACTGGCCTGGAAGTTTCTAGTGAGTCTGAAGATATTGATTATAGTTCAGATGTGTTTAATTGGGGTTGGAGCTAAACAAGGAAAATGGCCCTCCAAGAGCAGGTTTGGTCACCCCTGATCTGAATATTTAAAATTTTGCCTCAAAAATTATTATATATTACATATTGCCAGTAATTTGTTAAATTTATAAGTTGATCAAGTTGGATGCATTTAAACTAGTACACAAATGCTGATGTTCATAGCAGTGGCGGCTGGTGATAATTATTTTTGGGGGGGCGCTTTTTTTTTTTCGGGGGGGGGGGGGGGGGGGGCGGGCAAAATACAAAGCAGAAACAAAAAAGCTATTTTGATCTCTTTTTATTTACATTTCAGACCAACAAAGTAGTAACAAAAAGCATGTTTCCTACTTGAACATAATGTTGCTCTCCTTTATATACACACCCTTTCCAAAAATTAGAATATCATGGAATAGTTAAATTATTTTAGAAATTCAACTTAAAATGTGAAACTAATTTTATAAAAAAGGCTGATTGCTTGCAAAGTGAGATATTTTAAGCCTTGATTTGTTATAATTTTGATGATTATGGCTTACAGCTTATGAAACCCACAAAATCAAAAATTTTGAAAATTAGAATAGCCTATTACATGAAATCACACTGTAGTAGTTACACAGTAATCCCATGGTCATTGAACCAGGTTTTGGTTATTTTGGCAGTGTGGGCACTGGGCAGGTGAAAATCCTGCTGAAAATCATCTTCATCTTCATAAAGCATCTTCATAAAGCTTTTCTGCTGAAGGAAGCATGAAGTGCTCTAAATGTCCTGGTAGACGGCTGCATTGACTCTGGACTTCCAGGACATTAGCCCATTCAGACCCTGCGTCCATTACAATGGACATCACATGTCAACCCCCCTTTTTTTACTTCTGGAGCATTTCACCTAGTTTAAAGCCTGCAGTCCATTAGATTGGACGCTTGTCATCCAATCAAATGGCAGTAAAGCTCTGCATGTAGTAATTATAAAAAAAACACTACTTTGAAGAGAAGCATGTCAGCACTTCACTCCAATCACAGAAGCAAGCAACATTTTCTATGGTTTTATTTACATTTTTTGATATGTTTGTCAGTATTTCATAGTTTGTATGTAAAATAGAAAGATTGAACTTATTAATTAAAGTTAAAAATCGATTGTAGAATTTCAAATTTTAAATCAGGATTTTTTCAAATGTGTCTGTCCATTAGAATGGTTCAAAAGCCTGTTACTGAAATCACATTCCAGTAATTGAAGTCCAGTAATGCTGATTGAAATTTCTTATATAAAAAATAGTTTTTGACCTTGAGAAAAAGCTTTAAGTATATACTAACAATTTTTATGTTTATTATTTAATTTTATGTTGGTACATTTTTGTGAAGTACACCTGCTTTGACCTGACGTCCATTGAAATGGACAAAAAAATTACAATTAAAGCGAAACAATTTTTTTTTTTTTTTGGTCTCATTTATAGAAGCCTCATGAGCTGGGAAAATGTACTTTTATATTTTTCAGAAACTTAAAACATAATTCAGGTCTGAAGGGGTTAGAGCACTTCATGCTTCCTTCAGCAGAAAAGCTTTATGAATTGCATGGCATCTACTTTGTATTCTTTATAAAGCAATGTTCTATGTATTTGTCCCTGTCAAATAAATATTAAATAAATAAAACTCATGCTAACTTAGTGTTTAGCTAACGTTAACTTAGTGAAGATTATTAGTACCAGACAAAAAGACGACGTCTAACGATATGTAAAAAAATTGCACATTGAAACATATGTTTGCGATGTCTGCCATCATATTCCTGTCTCTCTTCAACGTCTCGTAAGTTAGCATGTGTTTGTTGTAGAGAGTTCATCTGCTGTCAGTCAATCCTGCATCACCATGGCGCACACACTTACCATGCTTCGTCCTCTGACCTCTGTCACTTGCCTGCTGCTGGATGTGTAAATCTGGTTGTTCCGGTCCGAGATCCTTAATCTTTTTTTTTTTCTTCAAGCGAAAGTCTTGAGAAAGGGTTTTTTTTTTGTAAATAAATAACAGAATTTGGATTAACTGCTGCCATTGCGTAATAAAAAGTGAGTGATCAGTCTAGTAGCAAGCAAGGTTATTGGTTATTTCCCGCCGCGAACAGTTGAATGACAGGTGACGAGAACCAATCAGATTGGATAAAATAACATGTATCCAATTATGATTGGCCAGGGACGCAACGACTTGCGCCCCGAGGAGGATCTTTAAGAAACCAATCAGAGACCAGCTTCAGGTCACATGCTGCCCGAAAATTTGTGTACTCACATAAACACCCATGTGTCCGGCGTCCCACATAGTAAATAGTTAATCGATTAAAGACAGTTTTTATTAAATTCTGAGGCTCTTACTACCAGCCGGCACATGAGTAAACTATTATTTTTATTTTTTTTATTTCATTTTAATATAATGTTTTTACACATGTTAATTTCTGAAATGTTGATGGGGGCGGCGCCCCAGCGCCCCCTATGGACGAGCCGCCACTGGCATCCATGCTATTCTAACAGTGGTATGTAATGAATATACTTATTGACAAAGCTCTATAATGCAAATTTAGTATACATAAAGAAATGTTAGTCAATACAAAAAAACCTCTTGAAACATGAAGATTAAGAAAGACAATAGTTACAAACTATGTAAAAAAATGCATGCAAGACAAACCTTTTATGAAAATAATATTAAAATATTGCATTTAAAGACTAAAGGGCCTGTTTAAATATTGACGTTGAAATGCACTTTTTGTCTGATTCCCACTTTAGTATTAATAATACAAATAGCAAGTGAAAGCATATATAAACTTTTCATGAATACGGCCTTGATACAACCACAACTAAAAGTTTTTTAAAGTTTAATACATTCAAAGAAAAAATAAACATCCTAATCTTAAACAACATCTAGAAAAAATATTTCAGAATCAGAATCAGTTCATGTGCCAAATAATTATCTTGAATAAATTATCTTGAATTAATTAAAAATAAATAAAAAAATAATACTCTTTTCACAGGCAAACATAGACAAACAACACAATTAACATTTACAACTTCTTCATCCAACAGCTACCTCTCCATCATCACAATCCTCTATGACAGAGAGTACATCAGAATTGACTTCACCTACAACAGAAATATCGTCAGCTAGTGTAGAACAAACAACAAGCAAGCAGACACAAACCACTCCAGATACTTCTAGCACAGAAACAGAACCTACAACGACAGCTTACTCAACATTTACAACAGCTATGTCCCCTATGAGCACAACCACATTAGAATCATCTACAAGTGAAGGTGGTTCAACAATGGAAACTACAATATCCACAACAGGTACCTCTCCATCTTCTACAACAGAAAATACATCAGAATTGACTTCACCTACAACAGAAATATCTTCAGCTAGTGTAGAACAAACAACAAGCAAGCAGACACAAACCACTCCAGATACTTCTAGCACAGAAACAGAACCTACAACGACAGCTTACTCAACATTTACAACAGCTATGTCCCCTATGAGCACAACCACATTAGAATCATCTACAAGTGAAAGTGGTTCAACAATGGAAACTACAATGTCCTCAACAGGTACCTCTCCATCTTCACCATCTTCTACAACAGAAAGTACATCAGAATTGACTTCATCTACAACAGAAATATCTTCAGCTAGTGTAGAACAAACAACAAGCAAGCAGACACAAACCACTCCAGATACTTCTAGCACAGAAACAGAACCTACAACGACAGCTTACTCAACATTTACAACAGCTATGTCCCCTATGAGCACAACCACATTAGAATCATCTACAAGTGAAGGTGGTTCAACAATGGAAACTACAATATCCACAACAGGTACCTCTCCATCTTCTACAACAGAAAGTACATCAGAATTGACTTCATCTACAACAGAAATATCTTCAGCTACTGTAGAACAAACAACAAGCAAGCAGACACAAACCACTCCAGATACTTCTAGCACAGAAACAGAATCTACAACGACAGCTTACTCAACATTTACAACAGCTATGTCCCCTATGAGCACAACCACATTAGAATCATCTACAAGTGAAAGTGGATCAACAATGGAAACTACAATGTCCTCAACAGGTACCTCTCCATCTTCACCATCTTCTACAACAGAAAGTACATCAGAATTGATTTCATCTACTACAGAAATATCTTCAGCTAGTGTAGAACAAACAACAAGCAAGCAGACACAAACAACTCCAGATACTTCTAGCACAGAAACAGAACCTACAACGACAGCTTACTCAACATTTACAACAGCTATGTCCCCTATGAGCACAACCACATTAGAATCATCTACAAGTGAAGGTGGTTCAACAATGGAAACTACAATATCCACAACAGGTACCTCTCCATCTTCTACAACAGAAAGTACATCAGAATTGACTTCATCTACAACAGAAATATATTCAGCTACTGTAGAAAAAACAACAAGCAAGCAGACACAAACCACTCCAGATACTTCTAGCACAGAAACAGAACCTACAACGACAGCTTACTCAACATTTACAACAGCTATGTCCCCTATGAGCACAACCACATTAGAATCATCTACAAGTGAAGGTGGTTCAACAATGGAAACTACAATATCCACAACAGGTACCTCTCCATCTTCTACAACAGAAAGTACATCAGAATTGACTTCATCTACAACAGAAATATCTTCAGCTAGTGTAGAACAAACAACAAGCAAGCAGACACAAACCACTCCAGATACTTCTAGCACAGAAACAGAACCTACAACGACAGCTTACTCAACATTTACTACAGCTATGTCCCCTATGAGCACAACCACATTAGAATCATCTACAAGTGAAAGTGGTTCAACACTGGAAACTACAATATCCACAACAGGTACCTCTCCATCTTCACCATCTTCTACAACTGAAAATACATCAGAATTGACTTCATCTACAACAGAAATATCTTCAGCTACTGTAGAACAAACAACAAGCAAGCAGACACAAACCACTCCAGATACTTCTAGCACAGAAACAGAACCTACAACGACAGCTTACTCAACATTTACAACAGCTATGTCCCCTATGAGCACAACCACATTAGAATCATCTACAAGTGAAAGTGGTTCAACAATGGAAACTACAATGTCCTCAACAGGTACCTCTCCATCGTCTACAACAGAAAGTACATCAGAATTGACTTCATCTACTACAGAAATATCTTCAGCTGGTGTAGAACAAACAACAAGCAAGCAGACACAAACCACTCCAGATACTTCTAGCACAGAAACAGAACCTACAACGACAGCTTACTCAACATTTACAACAGCTATGTCCCCTATGAGCACAACCACATTGGAATCATCTACAAGTGAAAGTCTTTCAACAATGGAAACTACAATATCCACAACAGGTACCTCTCCATCTTCTACAACAAAAAGTACATCAGAATTGACTTCATCTACTACAGAAATATCTTCAGCTACTGTAGAACAAACAACAAGCAAGCAGACACAAACCACTCCAGATACTTCTAGCACAGAAACAGAACCTACAACGACAGCTTACTCAACATTTACTACAGCTATGCCCCCTATGAGCACAACCATATTAGAATCATCTACAAGTGAAAGTGGTTCAACAATGGAAACTACAATGTCCTCAACAGGTACCTCTCCATCTTCACCATCTTCTACAACAGAAAGTACATCAGAATTGACTTCATCTACAACAGAAATATCTTCAGCTAGTGTAGAACAAACAACAAGCAAGCAGACACAAACCACTCCAGATACTTCTAGCACAGAAACAGAACCTACAACGACAGCTTACTCAACATTTACAACAGCTATGTCCCCTATGAGCACAACCATATTAGAATCATCGACAAGTGAAAGTGGTTCAACAATGGAAACTACAATATCCACAACAGGTACCTCTCCATCTTCTACAACAGAAAGTACATCAGAATTGACTTCATCTACTACAGAAATATCTTCAGCTAGTGTAGAACAAACAACAAGCAAGCAGACACAAACCACTCCAGATACTTCTAGCACAGAAACAGAACCTACAACAACAGCTTACTCAACATTTACAACAGCTATGTCCCCTATGAGCACAACCACATTAGAATCATCTACAAGTGAAAGTTTTTCAACAATGGAAACTACAATATCCACAACAGGTACCTCTCCATCTTCTACAACAGAAAGTACATCAGAATTGACTTCATCTACAACAGAAATATCTTCAGCTACTGCAGAACAAACAACAAGCAAGCAGACACAAACCACTCCAGATACTTCTAGCACAGAAACAGAACCTACAACGACAGCTTACTCAACATTTACAACAGCTATGTCCCCTATGAGCACAACCACATTAGAATCATCTACAAGTGAAAGTGGTTCAACACTGGAAACTACAATATCCACAACAGGTACCTCTCCATCTTCACCATCTTCTACAACAGAAAGTACATCAGAACTGACTTCAGCTACAACAGAAATATCTTCAGCTAGTGTAGAACAAACAACAAGCAAGCAGACACAAACCACTCCAGATACTTCTAGCACAGAAACAGAACCTACAACAACAGCTTACTCAACATTTACAACAGCTATGTCCCCTATGAGCACAACCATATTAGAATCATCTACAAGTGAAAGTGGTTCAACAATGGAAACTACAATGTCCTCAACAGGTACCTCTCCATCTTCACCATCTTCTACAACAGAAAGTACATCAGAATTGACTTCATCTACAACAGAAATATCTTCAGCTACTGTAGAACAAACAACAAGCAAGCAGACACAAACCACTCCAGATACTTCTAGCACAGAAACAGAACCTACAACGACAGCTTACTCAACATTTACAACAGCTATGTCCCCTATGAGCACAACCATATTAGAATCATCGACAAGTGAAAGTGGTTCAACAATGGAAACTACAATATCCACAACAGGTACCTCTCCATCTTCTACAACAGAAAGTACATCAGAATTGACTTCATCTACTACAGAAATATCTTCAGCTAGTGTAGAACAAACAACAAGCAAGCAGACACAAACCACTCCAGATACTTCTAGCACAGAAACAGAACCTACAACAACAGCTTACTCAACATTTACAACAGCTATGTCCCCTATGAGCACAACCACATTAGAATCATCTACAAGTGAAAGTTTTTCAACAATGGAAACTACAATATCCACAACAGGTACCTCTCCATCTTCTACAACAGAAAGTACATCAGAATTGACTTCATCTACAACAGAAATATCTTCAGCTACTGCAGAACAAACAACAAGCAAGCAGACACAAACCACTCCAGATACTTCTAGCACAGAAACAGAACCTACAACGACAGCTTACTCAACATTTACAACAGCTATGTCCCCTATGAGCACAACCACATTAGAATCATCTACAAGTGAAAGTGGTTCAACACTGGAAACTACAATATCCACAACAGGTACCTCTCCATCTTCACCATCTTCTACAACAGAAAGTACATCAGAACTGACTTCAGCTACAACAGAAATATCTTCAGCTAGTGTAGAACAAACAACAAGCAAGCAGACACAAACAACTCCAGATACTTCTAGCACAGAAACAGAACCTACAACGACAGCTTACTCAACATTTACAACAGCTATGTCCCCTATGAGCACAACCACATTAGAATCATCTACAAGTGAAGGTGGTTCAACAATGGAAACTACAATATCCACAACAGGTACCTCTCCATCTTCTACAACAGAAAGTACATCAGAATTGACTTCATCTAAAACAGAAATATCTTCAGCTAGTGTAGAACAAACAACAAGCAAGCAGACACAAACCACTCCAGATACTTCTAGCACAGAAACAGAACCTACAACAACAGCTTACTCAACATTTACTACAGCTATGTCCCCTATGAGCACAACCACATTAGAATCATCTACAAGTGAAGGTGGTTCAACAATGGAAACTACAATATCCACAACAGGTACCTCTCCATCTTCTACAACAGAAAGTACATCAGAATTGACTTCATCTACAACAGAAATATCTTCAGCTAGTGTAGAACAAACAACAAGCAAGCAGACACAAACCACTCCAGATACTTCTAGCACAGAAACAGAACCTACAACAACAGCTTACTCAACATTTACAACAGCTATGTCCCCTATGAGCACAACCACATTAGAATCATCTACAGGTGAAAGTCTTTCAACAATGGAAACTACAATATCCACAACAGGTACCTCTCCATCTTCACCATCTTCTACAACTGAAAATACATCAGAATTGACTTCATCTACAACAGAAATATCTTCAGCTAGTGTAGAACAAACAACAAGCAAGCAGACACAAACCACTCCAGATACTTCTAGCACAGAAACAGAACCTACAACGACAGCTTACTCAACATTTACAACAGCTATGTCCCCTATGAGCACAACCACATTAGAATCATCTACAAGTGAAGGTGGTTCAACAATGGAAACTACAATATCCACAACAGGTACCTCTCCATCTTCTACAACAGAAAGTACATCAGAATTGACTTCATCTAAAACAGAAATATCTTCAGCTAGTGTAGAACAAACAACAAGCAAGCAGACACAAACCACTCCAGATACTTCTAGCACAGAAACAGAACCTACAACGACAGCTTACTCAACATTTACAACAGCTATGTCCCCTATGAGCACAACCACATTAGAATCATCTACAAGTGAAGGTGGTTCAACAATGGAAACTACAATATCCACAACAGGTACCTCTCCATCTTCTACAACAGAAAGTACATCAGAATTGACTTCATCTACTACAGAAATATCTTCAGCTACTGTAGAACAAACAACAAGCAAGCAGACACAAACCACTCCAGATACTTCTAGCACAGAAACTACAACGACAGCTTACTCAACATTTACAACAGCTATGTCCCCTATGAGCACAACCACATTAGAATCATCTACAAGTGAAAGTCTTTCAACAATGGAAACTACAATATCCACAACAGGTACCTCTCCATCTTCTACAACAGAAAGTACATCAGAATCGACTTCATCTACTACAGAAATATCTTCAGCTACTGTAGAACAAACAACAAGCAAGCAGACACAAACCACTCCAGATACTTCTAGCACAGAAACAGAACCTACAACGACAGCTTACTCAACATTTACAACAGCTATGTCCCCTATGAGCACAACCACATTAGAATCATCTACAAGTGAAAGTATTTCTACAATGGAAACTACAATATCCACAACAGGTACCTCTCCATCTTCACCATCTTCTACAACAGAAAGTACATCAGAATTGACTTCATCTACAACAGAAATATCTTCAACTACTGTAGAACAAACAACAAGCAAGCAGACACAAACCACTCCAGATACTTCTAGCACAGAAACAGAACCTACAACGACAGCTTACTCAACATTTACAACAGCTATGTCCCCTATGAGCACAACCACATTAGAATCATCTACAAGTGAAAGTGGTTCAACAATGGAAACTACAATATCCACAACAGGTACCTCTCCATCTTCACCATCTTCTACAACAGAAAGTACATCAGAATTGACTTCATCTACAACAGAAATATCTTCAGCTAGTGTAGAACAAACAACAAGCAAGCAGACACAAACCACTCCAGATACTTCTAGCACAGAAACAGAACCTACAACGACAGCTTACTCAACATTTACAACAGCTATGTCCCCTATGAGCACAACCACATTAGAATCATCTACAAGTGAAGGTGGTTCAACAATGGAAACTACAATATCCACAACAGGTACCTCTCCATCTTCTACAACAGAAAGTACATCAGAACTGACTTCATCTACAACAGAAATATCTTCAGCTAGTGTAGAACAAACAACAAGCAAGCAGACACAAACCACTCCAGATACTTCTAGCACAGAAACAGAACCTACAACGACAGCTTACTCAACATTTACAACAGCTATATCCCCTATGAGCACAACCACATTAGAATCATCTACAAGTGAAAGTGGTTCAACACTGGAAACTACAATATCCACAACAGGTACCTCTCCATCTTCACCATCTTCTACAACCGAAAATACATCAGAATTGACTTCATCTACAACAGAAATATCTTCAGCTACTGTAGAACAAACAACAAGCAAGCAGACA
Organism: Squalius cephalus; assembly: GCF_949319135.1. Taxonomy (NCBI): domain Eukaryota; kingdom Metazoa; phylum Chordata; class Actinopteri; order Cypriniformes; family Leuciscidae; genus Squalius; species Squalius cephalus. Next base: position 30,236,199 of record NC_137143.1, on the reverse strand, counting down.
CAAACCACTCCAGATACTTCTAGCACAGAAACAGAACCTACAACGACAGCTTACTCAACATTTACAACAGCTATGTCCCCTATGAGCACAACCACATTAGAATCATCTACAAGTGAAAGTCGTTCAACAATGGAAACTACAATATCCACAACAGGTACCTCTCCATCTTCTACAGCAGAAAGTACATCAGAACTGACTTCATCTACTACAGAAATATCTTCAGCTACTGTAGAACAAACAACAAGCAAGCAGACACAAACCACTCCAGATACTTCTAGCACAGAAACAGAACCTACAACGACAGCTTACTCAACATTTACAACAGCTATGTCCCCTATGAGCACAACCACATTAGAATCATCTACAAGTGAAAGTCTTTCAACAATGGAAACTACAATATCCACAACAGGTACCTCTCCATCTTCTACAACAGAAAGTACATCAGAATTGACTTCATCTACAACAGAAATATCTTCAACTACTGTAGAACAAACAACAAGCAAGCAGACACAAACCACTCCAGATACTTCTAGCACAGAAACAGAACCTACAACGACAGCTTACTCAACATTTACAACAGCTATGTCCCCTATGAGCACAACCACATTAGAATCATCTACAAGTGAAAGTGGTTCAACAATGGAAACTACAATATCCACAACAGGTACCTCTCCATCTTCACCATCTTCTACAACAGAAAGTACATCAGAATTGACTTCATCTACAACAGAAATATCTTCAGCTACTGTAGAACAAACAACAAGCAAGCAGACACAAACCACTCCAGATACTTCTAGCACAGAAACAGAACCTACAACGACAGCTTACTCAACATTTACAACAGCTATGTCCCCTATGAGCACAACCACATTAGAATCATCTACAAGTGAAAGTGGTTCAACACTGGAAACTACAATATCCACAACAGGTACCTCTCCATCTTCACCATCTTCTACAACCGAAAATACATCAGAATTGACTTCATCTACAACAGAAATATCTTCAGCTACTGTAGAACAAACAACAAGCAAGCAGACACAAACCATTCCAGATACTTCTAGCACAGAAACAGAACCTACAACGACAGCTTACTCAACATTTACAACAGCTATGTCCCCTATGAGCACAACCACATTAGAATCATCTACAAGTGAAAGTCGTTCAACAATGGAAACTACAATATCCACAACAGGTACCTCTCCATCTTCACCATCTTCTACAACCGAAAATACATCAGAATTTACTTCATCTACAACAGAAATATCTTCAGCTACTGCAGAACAAACAACAAGCAAGCAGACACAAACCACTCCAGATACTTCTAGCACAGAAACAGAACCTACAACGACAGCTTACTCAACATTTACAACAGCTATGTCCCCTATGAGCACAACCACATTAGAATCATCTACAAGTGAAAGTCGTTCAACAATGGAAACTACAATATCCACAACAGGTACCTCTCCATCTTCTACAGCAGAAAGTACATCAGAACTGACTTCATCTACTACAGAAATATCTTCAGCTACTGTAGAACAAACAACAAGCAAGCAGACACAAACCACTCCAGATACTTCTAGCACAGAAACAGAACCTACAACGACAGCTTACTCAACATTTACAACAGCTATGTCCCCTATGAGCACAACCACATTAGAATCATCTACAAGTGAAAGTGGTTCAACAATGGAAACTACAATATCCACAACAGGTACCTCTCCATCTTCACCATCTTCTACAACAGAAAGTACATCAGAATTGACTTCATCTACAACAGAAATATCTTCAGCTACTGTAGAACAAACAACAAGCAAGCAGACACAACCCACTCCAGATACTTCTAGCACAGAAACAGAACCTACAACGACAGCTTACTCAACATTTACAACAGCTATGTCCCCTATGAGCACAACCACATTAGAATCATCTACAAGTGAAGGTGGTTCAACAATGGAAACTACAATATCCACAACAGGTACCTCTCCATCTTCTACAACAGAAAGTACATCAGAATTGACTTCATCTACTACAGAAATATCTTCAGCTACTGTAGAACAAACAACAAGCAAGCAGACACAAACCACTCCAGATACTTCTAGCACAGAAACAGAACCTACAACGACAGCTTACTCAACATTTACAACAGCTATGTCCCCTATGAGCACAACCACATTAGAATCATCTACAAGTGAAAGTGGTTCAACAATGGAAACTACAATATCCACAACAGGTACCTCTCCATCTTCACCATCTTCTACAACAGAAAGTACATCAGAATTGACTTCATCTACAACAGAAATATCTTCAGCTAGTGTAGAACAAACAACAAGCAAGCAGACACAAACCACTCCAGATACTTCTAGCACAGAAACAGAACCTACAACGACAGCTTACTCAACATTTACAACAGCTATGTCCCCTATGAGCACAACCACATTAGAATCATCTACAAGTGAAGGTGGTTCAACAATGGAAACTACAATATCCACAACAGGTACCTCTCCATCTTCTACAACAGAAAGTACATCAGAATTGACTTCATCTACTACAGAAATATCTTCAGCTACTGTAGAACAAACAACAAGCAAGCAGACACAAACCACTCCAGATACTTCTAGCACAGAAACAGAACCTACAACGACAGCTTACTCAACATTTACAACAGCTATGTCCCCTATGAGCACAACCACATTAGAATCATCTACAAGTGAAAGTCTTTCAACAATGGAAACTACAATATCCACAACAGGTACCTCTCCATCCTCTACAACAGAAAGTACATCAGAATTGACTTCATCTACTACAGAAATATCTTCAACTACTGTAGAACAAACAACAAGCAAGCAGACACAAACCACTCCAGATACTTCTAGCACAGAAACAGAACCTACAACGACAGCTTACTCAACATTTACAACAGCTATGTCCCCTATGAGCACAACCAAATTAGAATCATCTACAAGTGAAGGTGGTTCAACAATGGAAACTACAATATCCACAACAGGTACCTCTCCATCTTCTACAACAGAAAATACATCAGAATTGACTTCATCTACAACAGAAATATCTTCAGCTACTGCAGAACAAACAACAAGCAAGCAGACACAAACCACTCCAGATACTTCTAGCACAGAAACAGAACCTACAACGACAGCTTACTCAACATTTACAACAGCAATGTCCCCTATGAGCACAACCACATTAGAATCATCTACAAGTGAAAGTCGTTCAACAATGGAAACTACAATATCCACAACAGGTACCTCTCCATCTTCTACAGCAGAAAGTACATCAGAACTGACTTCATCTACTACAGAAATATCTTCAGCTACTGTAGAACAAACAACAAGCAAGCAGACACAAACCACTCCAGATACTTCTAGCACAGAAACAGAACCTACAACGACAGCTTACTCAACATTTACAACAGCTATGTCCCCTATGAGCACAACCACATTAGAATCATCTACAAGTGAAAGTGGTTCAACAATGGAAACTACAATATCCACAACAGGTACCTCTCCATCTTCACCATCTTCTACAACAGAAAGTACATCAGAATTGACTTCATCTACAACAGAAATATCTTCAGCTACTGTAGAACAAACAACAAGCAAGCAGACACAACCCACTCCAGATACTTCTAGCACAGAAACAGAACCTACAACGACAGCTTACTCAACATTTACAACAGCTATGTCCCCTATGAGCACAACCACATTAGAATCATCTACAAGTGAAGGTGGTTCAACAATGGAAACTACAATATCCACAACAGGTACCTCTCCATCTTCTACAGCAGAAAGTACATCAGAACTGACTTCATCTACTACAGAAATATCTTCAGCTACTGTAGAACAAACAACAAGCAAGCAGACACAAACCACTCCAGATACTTCTAGCACAGAAACAGAACCTACAACGACAGCTTACTCAACATTTACAACAGCTATGTCCCCTATGAGCACAACCACATTAGAATCATCTACAAGTGAAAGTGGTTCAACAATGGAAACTACAATATCCACAACAGGTACCTCTCCATCTTCACCATCTTCTACAACAGAAAGTACATCAGAATTGACTTCATCTACAACAGAAATATCTTCAGCTACTGTAGAACAAACAACAAGCAAGCAGACACAACCCACTCCAGATACTTCTAGCACAGAAACAGAACCTACAACGACAGCTTACTCAACATTTACAACAGCTATGTCCCCTATGAGCACAACCACATTAGAATCATCTACAAGTGAAGGTGGTTCAACAATGGAAACTACAATATCCACAACAGGTACCTCTCCATCTTCTACAACAGAAAGTACATCAGAATTGACTTCATCTACTACAGAAATATCTTCAGCTACTGTAGAACAAACAACAAGCAAGCAGACACAAACCACTCCAGATACTTCTAGCACAGAAACAGAACCTACAACGACAGCTTACTCAACATTTACAACAGCTATGTCCCCTATGAGCACAACCACATTAGAATCATCTACAAGTGAAAGTGGTTCAACAATGGAAACTACAATATCCACAACAGGTACCTCTCCATCTTCACCATCTTCTACAACAGAAAGTACATCAGAATTGACTTCATCTACAACAGAAATATCTTCAGCTACTGTAGAACAAACAACAAGCAAGCAGACACAACCCACTCCAGATACTTCTAGCACAGAAACAGAACCTACAACGACAGCTTACTCAACATTTACAACAGCTATGTCCCCTATGAGCACAACCACATTAGAATCATCTACAAGTGAAGGTGGTTCAACAATGGAAACTACAATATCCACAACAGGTACCTCTCCATCTTCTACAGCAGAAAGTACATCAGAACTGACTTCATCTACTACAGAAATATCTTCAGCTACTGTAGAACAAACAACAAGCAAGCAGACACAAACCACTCCAGATACTTCTAGCACAGAAACAGAACCTACAACGACAGCTTACTCAACATTTACAACAGCTATGTCCCCTATGAGCACAACCACATTAGAATCATCTACAAGTGAAAGTGGTTCAACAATGGAAACTACAATATCCACAACAGGTACCTCTCCATCTTCACCATCTTCTACAACAGAAAGTACATCAGAATTGACTTCATCTACAACAGAAATATCTTCAGCTACTGTAGAACAAACAACAAGCAAGCAGACACAACCCACTCCAGATACTTCTAGCACAGAAACAGAACCTACAACGACAGCTTACTCAACATTTACAACAGCTATGTCCCCTATGAGCACAACCACATTAGAATCATCTACAAGTGAAGGTGGTTCAACAATGGAAACTACAATATCCACAACAGGTACCTCTCCATCTTCTACAACAGAAAGTACATCAGAATTGACTTCATCTACTACAGAAATATCTTCAGCTACTGTAGAACAAACAACAAGCAAGCAGACACAAACCACTCCAGATACTTCTAGCACAGAAACAGAACCTACAACGACAGCTTACTCAACATTTACAACAGCTATGTCCCCTATGAGCACAACCACATTAGAATCATCTACAAGTGAAAGTGGTTCAACAATGGAAACTACAATATCCACAACAGGTACCTCTCCATCTTCACCATCTTCTACAACAGAAAGTACATCAGAATTGACTTCATCTACAACAGAAATATCTTCAGCTAGTGTAGAACAAACAACAAGCAAGCAGACACAAACCACTCCAGATACTTCTAGCACAGAAACAGAACCTACAACGACAGCTTACTCAACATTTACAACAGCTATGTCCCCTATGAGCACAACCACATTAGAATCATCTACAAGTGAAGGTGGTTCAACAATGGAAACTACAATATCCACAACAGGTACCTCTCCATCTTCTACAACAGAAAGTACATCAGAATTGACTTCATCTACTACAGAAATATCTTCAGCTACTGTAGAACAAACAACAAGCAAGCAGACACAAACCACTCCAGATACTTCTAGCACAGAAACAGAACCTACAACGACAGCTTACTCAACATTTACAACAGCTATGTCCCCTATGAGCACAACCACATTAGAATCATCTACAAGTGAAAGTCTTGCAACAATGGAAACTACAATATCCACAACAGGTACCTCTCCATCTTCTACAACAGAAAGTACATCAGAATTGACTTCATCTACTACAGAAATATCTTCAACTACTGTAGAACAAACAACAAGCAAGCAGACACAAACCACTCCAGATACTTCTAGCACAGAAACAGAACCTACAACGACAGCTTACTCAACATTTACAACAGCTATGTCCCCTATGAGCACAACCAAATTAGAATCATCTACAAGTGAAGGTGGTTCAACAATGGAAACTACAATATCCACAACAGGTACCTCTCCATCTTCTACAACAGAAAATACATCAGAATTGACTTCATCTACAACAGAAATATCTTCAGCTACTGCAGAACAAACAACAAGCAAGCAGACACAAACCACTCCAGATACTTCTAGCACAGAAACAGAACCTACAACGACAGCTTACTCAACATTTACAACAGCAATGTCCCCTATGAGCACAACCACATTAGAATCATCTACAAGTGAAAGTCGTTCAACAATGGAAACTACAATATCCACAACAGGTACCTCTCCATCTTCTACAGCAGAAAGTACATCAGAACTGACTTCATCTACTACAGAAATATCTTCAGCTACTGTAGAACAAACAACAAGCAAGCAGACACAAACCACTCCAGATACTTCTAGCACAGAAACAGAACCTACAACGACAGCTTACTCAACATTTACAACAGCTATGTCCCCTATGAGCACAACCACATTAGAATCATCTACAAGTGAAAGTGGTTCAACAATGGAAACTACAATATCCACAACAGGTACCTCTCCATCTTCACCATCTTCTACAACAGAAAGTACATCAGAATTGACTTCATCTACAACAGAAATATCTTCAGCTACTGTAGAACAAACAACAAGCAAGCAGACACAACCCACTCCAGATACTTCTAGCACAGAAACAGAACCTACAACGACAGCTTACTCAACATTTACAACAGCTATGTCCCCTATGAGCACAACCACATTAGAATCATCTACAAGTGAAGGTGGTTCAACAATGGAAACTACAATATCCACAACAGGTACCTCTCCATCTTCTACAACAGAAAGTACATCAGAATTGACTTCATCTACTACAGAAATATCTTCAGCTACTGTAGAACAAACAACAAGCAAGCAGACACAAACCACTCCAGATACTTCTAGCACAGAAACAGAACCTACAACGACAGCTTACTCAACATTTACAACAGCTATGTCCCCTATGAGCACAACCACATTAGAATCATCTACAAGTGAAAGTGGTTCAACAATGGAAACTACAATATCCACAACAGGTACCTCTCCATCTTCACCATCTTCTACAACAGAAAGTACATCAGAATTGACTTCATCTACAACAGAAATATCTTCAGCTACTGTAGAACAAAGAACAAGCAAGCAGACACAAACCACTCCAGATACTTCTAGCACAGAAACAGAACCTACAACGACAGCTTACTCAACATTTACAACAGCTATGTCCCCAATGAGCACAACCACATTAGAATCATCTACAAGTGAAGGTGGTTCAACAATGGAAACTACAATATCCACAACAGGTACCTCTCCATCTTCTACAACAGAAAGTACATCAGAATTGACTTCATCTACTACAGAAATATCTTCAGCTACTGTAGAACAAACAACAAGCAAGCAGACACAAACCACTCCAGATACTTCTAGTACAGAAACAGAACCTACAACGACAGCTTACTCAACATTTACAACAGCTATGTCCCCTATGAGCACAACCACATTAGAATCATCTACAAGTGAAAGTGGTTCAACACTGGAAACTACAATATCCACAACAGGTACCTCTCCATCTTCACCATCTTCTACAACCGAAAATACATCAGAATTGACTTCATCTACAACAGAAATATCTTCAGCTACTGTAGAACAAACAACAAGCAAGCAGACACAAACCACTCCAGATACTTCTAGCACAGAAACAGAACCTACAACAACAGCTTACTCAACATTTACAACAGCTATGTCCCCTATGAGCACAACCACATTAGAATCATCTACAAGTGAAAGTGGTTCAACAATGGAAACTACAATATCCACAACAGGTACCTCTCCATTTTCACCATCTTCTACAACGGAAAGTACATCGGAACTGACTTCAGCTACAACAGAAATATCTTCAGCTAGTGTAGAACAAACAACAAGCAAGCAGACACAAACCACTCCAGATACTTCTAGCACAGAAACAGAACCTACAACAACAGCTTACTCAACATTTACAACAGCTATGTCCCCTATGAGCACAACCACATTAGAATCATCTACAAGTGAAAGTGGTTCAACAATGGAAACTACAATATCCACAACAGGTACCTCTCCATCTTCACCATCTTCTACAACCGAAAATACATCAGAATTGACTTCATCTACAACAGAAATATCTTCAGCTACTGTAGAACAAACAACAAGCAAGCAGACACAAACCACTCCAGATACATCTAGCACAGAAACAGAACCTACAACGACAGCTTACTCAACATTTACAACAGCTATGTCCCCTATGAGCACAACCACATTAGAATCATCTACAAGTGAAAGTGGTTCAACACTGGAAACTACAATATCCACAACAGGTACCTCTCCATCTTCACCATCTTCTACAACCGAAAATACATCAGAATTGACTTCATCCACAACAGAAATATCTTCAGCTACTGCAGAACAAACAACAAGCAAGCAGACACAAACCACTCCAGATACTTCTAGCACAGAAACAGAACCTACAACGACAGCTTACTCAACATTTACAACAGCTATGTCCCCTATGAGCACAACCACATTAGAATCATCTACAAGTGAAAGTCGTTCAACAATGGAAACTACAATATCCACAACAGGTACCTCTCCATCTTCTACAGCAGAAAGTACATCAGAACTGACTTCATCTACTACAGAAATATCTTCAGCTACTGTAGAACAAACAACAAGCAAGCAGACACAAACCACTCCAGATACTTCTAGCACAGAAACAGAACCTACAACGACAGCTTACTCAACATTTACAACAGCAATGTCCCCTATGAGCACAACCACATTAGAATCATCTACAAGTGAAAGTCGTTCAACAATGGAAACTACAATATCCACAACAGGTACCTCTCCATCTTCTACAGCAGAAAGTACATCAGAACTGACTTCATCTACTACAGAAATATCTTCAGCTACTGTAGAACAAACAACAAGCAAGCAGACACAAACCACTCCAGATACTTCTAGCACAGAAACAGAACCTACAACGACAGCTTACTCAACATTTACAACAGCTATGTCCCCTATGAGCACAACCACATTAGAATCATCTACAAGTGAAAGTGGTTCAACAATGGAAACTACAATATCCACAACAGGTACCTCTCCATCTTCACCATCTTCTACAACAGAAAGTACATCAGAATTGACTTCATCTACAACAGAAATATCTTCAGCTACTGTAGAACAAACAACAAGCAAGCAGACACAACCCACTCCAGATACTTCTAGCACAGAAACAGAACCTACAACGACAGCTTACTCAACATTTACAACAGCTATGTCCCCTATGAGCACAACCACATTAGAATCATCTACAAGTGAAGGTGGTTCAACAATGGAAACTACAATATCCACAACAGGTACCTCTCCATCTTCTACAACAGAAAGTACATCAGAATTGACTTCATCTACTACAGAAATATCTTCAGCTACTGTAGAACAAACAACAAGCAAGCAGACACAAACCACTCCAGATACTTCTAGCACAGAAACAGAACCTACAACGACAGCTTACTCAACATTTACAACAGCTATGTCCCCTATGAGCACAACCACATTAGAATCATCTACAAGTGAAAGTGGTTCAACAATGGAAACTACAATATCCACAACAGGTACCTCTCCATCTTCACCATCTTCTACAACAGAAAGTACATCAGAATTGACTTCATCTACAACAGAAATATCTTCAGCTACTGTAGAACAAAGAACAAGCAAGCAGACACAAACCACTCCAGATACTTCTAGCACAGAAACAGAACCTACAACGACAGCTTACTCAACATTTACAACAGCTATGTCCCCAATGAGCACAACCACATTAGAATCATCTACAAGTGAAGGTGGTTCAACAATGGAAACTACAATATCCACAACAGGTACCTCTCCATCTTCTACAACAGAAAGTACATCAGAATTGACTTCATCTACTACAGAAATATCTTCAGCTACTGTAGAACAAACAACAAGCAAGCAGACACAAACCACTCCAGATACTTCTAGTACAGAAACAGAACCTACAACGACAGCTTACTCAACATTTACAACAGCTATGTCCCCTATGAGCACAACCACATTAGAATCATCTACAAGTGAAAGTGGTTCAACACTGGAAACTACAATATCCACAACAGGTACCTCTCCATCTTCACCATCTTCTACAACCGAAAATACATCAGAATTGACTTCATCTACAACAGAAATATCTTCAGCTACTGTAGAACAAACAACAAGCAAGCAGACACAAACCACTCCAGATACTTCTAGCACAGAAACAGAACCTACAACAACAGCTTACTCAACATTTACAACAGCTATGTCCCCTATGAGCACAACCACATTAGAATCATCTACAAGTGAAAGTGGTTCAACAATGGAAACTACAATATCCACAACAGGTACCTCTCCATTTTCACCATCTTCTACAACGGAAAGTACATCGGAACTGACTTCAGCTACAACAGAAATATCTTCAGCTAGTGTAGAACAAACAACAAGCAAGCAGACACAAACCACTCCAGATACTTCTAGCACAGAAACAGAACCTACAACAACAGCTTACTCAACATTTACAACAGCTATGTCCCCTATGAGCACAACCACATTAGAATCATCTACAAGTGAAAGTGGTTCAACAATGGAAACTACAATATCCACAACAGGTACCTCTCCATCTTCACCATCTTCTACAACCGAAAATACATCAGAATTGACTTCATCTACAACAGAAATATCTTCAGCTACTGTAGAACAAACAACAAGCAAGCAGACACAAACCACTCCAGATACATCTAGCACAGAAACAGAACCTACAACGACAGCTTACTCAACATTTACAACAGCTATGTCCCCTATGAGCACAACCACATTAGAATCATCTACAAGTGAAAGTGGTTCAACACTGGAAACTACAATATCCACAACAGGTACCTCTCCATCTTCACCATCTTCTACAACCGAAAATACATCAGAATTGACTTCATCCACAACAGAAATATCTTCAGCTACTGCAGAACAAACAACAAGCAAGCAGACACAAACCACTCCAGATACTTCTAGCACAGAAACAGAACCTACAACGACAGCTTACTCAACATTTACAACAGCTATGTCCCCTATGAGCACAACCACATTAGAATCATCTACAAGTGAAAGTCGTTCAACAATGGAAACTACAATATCCACAACAGGTACCTCTCCATCTTCTACAGCAGAAAGTACATCAGAACTGACTTCATCTACTACAGAAATATCTTCAGCTACTGTAGAACAAACAACAAGCAAGCAGACACAAACCACTCCAGATACTTCTAGCACAGAAACAGAACCTACAACGACAGCTTACTCAACATTTACAACAGCTATGTCCCCTATGAGCACAACCACATTAGAATCATCTACAAGTGAAAGTCTTTCAACAATGGAAACTACAATATCCACAACAGGTACCTCTCCATCTTCTACAACAGAAAGTACATCAGAATTGACTTCATCTACAACAGAAATATCTTCAACTACTGTAGAACAAACAACAAGCAAGCAGACACAAACCACTCCAGATACTTCTAGCACAGAAACAGAACCTACAACGACAGCTTACTCAACATTTACAACAGCTATGTCCCCTATGAGCACAACCACATTAGAATCATCTACAAGTGAAAGTGGTTCAACAATGGAAACTACAATATCCACAACAGGTACCTCTCCATCTTCACCATCTTCTACAACAGAAAGTACATCAGAATTGACTTCATCTACAACAGAAATATCTTCAGCTAGTGTAGAACAAACAACAAGCAAGCAGACACAAACCACTCCAGATACTTCTAGCACAGAAACAGAACCTACAACGACAGCTTACTCAACATTTACAACAGCTATGTCCCCAATGAGCACAACCACATTAGAATCATCTACAAGTGAAGGTGGTTCAACAATGGAAACTACAATATCCACAACAGGTACCTCTCCATCTTCTACAACAGAAAGTACATCAGAATTGACTTCATCTACTACAGAAATATCTTCAGCTACTGTAGAACAAACAACAAGCAAGCAGACACAAACCACTCCAGATACTTCTAGCACAGAAACAGAACCTACAACGACAGCTTACTCAACATTTACAACAGCTATGTCCCCTATGAGCACAACCACATTAGAATCATCTACAAGTGAAAGTCTTTCAACAATGGAAACTACAATATCCACAACAGGTACCTCTCCATCTTCTACAACAGAAAGTACATCAGAATTGACTTCATCTACTACAGAAATATCTTCAACTACTGTAGAACAAACAACAAGCAAGCAGACACAAACCACTCCAGATACTTCTAGCACAGAAACAGAACCTACAACGACAGCTTACTCAACATTTACAACAGCTATGTCCCCTATGAGCACAACCAAATTAGAATCATCTACAAGTGAAGGTGGTTCAACAATGGAAACTACAATATCCACAACAGGTACCTCTCCATCTTCTACAACAGAAAGTACATCAGAACTGACTTCATCTACAACAGAAATATCTTCAGCTAGTGTAGAACAAACAACAAGCAAGCAGACACAAACCACTCCAGATACTTCTAGCACAGAAACAGAACCTACAACGACAGCTTACTCAACATTTACAACAGCTATGTCCCCTATGAGCACAACCACATTAGAATCATCTACAAGTGAAAGTCGTTCAACAATGGAAACTACAATATCCACAACAGGTACCTCTCCATCTTCACCATCTTCTACAACCGAAAATACATCAGAATTGACTTCATCTACAACAGAAATATCTTCAGCTACTGCAGAACAAACAACAAGCAAGCAGACACAAACCACTCCAGATACTTCTAGCACAGAAACAGAACCTACAACGACAGCTTACTCAACATTTACAACAGCTATGTCCCCTATGAGCACAACCACATTAGAATCATCTACAAGTGAAAGTGGTTCAACAATGGAAACTACAATATCCACAACAGGTACCTCTCCATCTTCACCATCTTCTACAACAGAAAGTACATCAGAATTGACTTCATCTACAACAGAAATATCTTCAGCTACTGTAGAACAAACAACAAGCAAGCAGACACAACCCACTCCAGATACTTCTAGCACAGAAACAGAACCTACAACGACAGCTTACTCAACATTTACAACAGCTATGTCCCCTATGAGCACAACCACATTAGAATCATCTACAAGTGAAGGTGGTTCAACAATGGAAACTACAATATCCACAACAGGTACCTCTCCATCTTCTACAACAGAAAGTACATCAGAATTGACTTCATCTACTACAGAAATATCTTCAGCTACTGTAGAACAAACAACAAGCAAGCAGACACAAACCACTCCAGATACTTCTAGCACAGAAACAGAACCTACAACGACAGCTTACTCAACATTTACAACAGCTATGTCCCCTATGAGCACAACCACATTAGAATCATCTACAAGTGAAAGTGGTTCAACAATGGAAACTACAATATCCACAACAGGTACCTCTCCATCTTCACCATCTTCTACAACAGAAAGTACATCAGAATTGACTTCATCTACAACAGAAATATCTTCAGCTAGTGTAGAACAAACAACAAGCAAGCAGACACAAACCACTCCAGATACTTCTAGCACAGAAACAGAACCTACAACGACAGCTTACTCAACATTTACAACAGCTATGTCCCCTATGAGCACAACCACATTAGAATCATCTACAAGTGAAGGTGGTTCAACAATGGAAACTACAATATCCACAACAGGTACCTCTCCATCTTCTACAACAGAAAGTACATCAGAATTGACTTCATCTACTACAGAAATATCTTCAGCTACTGTAGAACAAACAACAAGCAAGCAGACACAAACCACTCCAGATACTTCTAGCACAGAAACAGAACCTACAACGACAGCTTACTCAACATTTACAACAGCTATGTCCCCTATGAGCACAACCACATTAGAATCATCTACAAGTGAAAGTCTTGCAACAATGGAAACTACAATATCCACAACAGGTACCTCTCCATCTTCTACAACAGAAAGTACATCAGAATTGACTTCATCTACTACAGAAATATCTTCAACTACTGTAGAACAAACAACAAGCAAGCAGACACAAACCACTCCAGATACTTCTAGCACAGAAACAGAACCTACAACGACAGCTTACTCAACATTTACAACAGCTATGTCCCCTATGAGCACAACCAAATTAGAATCATCTACAAGTGAAGGTGGTTCAACAATGGAAACTACAATATCCACAACAGGTACCTCTCCATCTTCTACAACAGAAAATACATCAGAATTGACTTCATCTACAACAGAAATATCTTCAGCTACTGCAGAACAAACAACAAGCAAGCAGACACAAACCACTCCAGATACTTCTAGCACAGAAACAGAACCTACAACGACAGCTTACTCAACATTTACAACAGCAATGTCCCCTATGAGCACAACCACATTAGAATCATCTACAAGTGAAAGTCGTTCAACAATGGAAACTACAATATCCACAACAGGTACCTCTCCATCTTCTACAGCAGAAAGTACATCAGAACTGACTTCATCTACTACAGAAATATCTTCAGCTACTGTAGAACAAACAACAAGCAAGCAGACACAAACCACTCCAGATACTTCTAGCACAGAAACAGAACCTACAACGACAGCTTACTCAACATTTACAACAGCTATGTCCCCTATGAGCACAACCACATTAGAATCATCTACAAGTGAAAGTGGTTCAACAATGGAAACTACAATATCCACAACAGGTACCTCTCCATCTTCACCATCTTCTACAACAGAAAGTACATCAGAATTGACTTCATCTACAACAGAAATATCTTCAGCTACTGTAGAACAAACAACAAGCAAGCAGACACAACCCACTCCAGATACTTCTAGCACAGAAACAGAACCTACAACGACAGCTTACTCAACATTTACAACAGCTATGTCCCCTATGAGCACAACCACATTAGAATCATCTACAAGTGAAAGTGGTTCAACAATGGAAACTACAATATCCACAACAGGTACCTCTCCATCTTCACCATCTTCTACAACAGAAAGTACATCAGAATTGACTTCATCTACAACAGAAATATCTTCAGCTACTGTAGAACAAACAACAAGCAAGCAGACACAAACCACTCCAGATACTTCTAGCACAGAAACAGAACCTACAACGACAGCTTACTCAACATTTACAACAGCTATGTCCCCTATGAGCACAACCACATTAGAATCATCTACAAGTGAAGGTGGTTCAACAATGGAAACTACAATATCCACAACAGGTACCTCTCCATCTTCTACAACAGAAAGTACATCAGAATTGACTTCATCTACTACAGAAATATCTTCAGCTACTGTAGAACAAACAACAAGCAAGCAGACACAAACCACTCCAGATACTTCTAGCACAGAAACAGAACCTACAACGACAGCTTACTCAACATTTACAACAGCTATGTCCCCTATGAGCACAACCACATTAGAATCATCTACAAGTGAAAGTCTTTCAACAATGGAAACTACAATATCCACAACAGGTACCTCTCCATCTTCTACAACAGAAAGTACATCAGAATTGACTTCATCTACTACAGAAATATCTTCAACTACTGTAGAACAAACAACAAGCAAGCAGACACAAACCACTCCAGATACTTCTAGCACAGAAACAGAACCTACAACGACAGCTTACTCAACATTTACAACAGCTATGTCCCCTATGAGCACAACCAAATTAGAATCATCTACAAGTGAAGGTGGTTCAACAATGGAAACTACAATATCCACAACAGGTACCTCTCCATCTTCTACAACAGAAAGTACATCAGAACTGACTTCATCTACAACAGAAATATCTTCAGCTAGTGTAGAACAAACAACAAGCAAGCAGACACAAACCACTCCAGATACTTCTAGCACAGAAACAGAACCTACAATGACAGCTTACTCAACATTTACAACAGCTATGTCCCCTATGAGCACAACCACATTAGAATCATCTACAAGTGAAAGTGGTTCAACACTGGAAACTACAATATCCACAACAGGTACCTCTCCATCTTCACCATCTTCTACAACCGAAAATACATCAGAATTGACTTCATCTACAACAGAAATATCTTCAGCTACTGTAGAACAAACAACAAGCAAGCAGACACAAACCACTCCAGATACTTCTAGCACAGAAACAGAACCTACAACGACAGCTTACTCAACATTTACAACAGCTATGTCCCCTATGAGCACAACCACATTAGAATCATCTACAAGTGAAAGTCGTTCAACAATGGAAACTACAATATCCACAACAGGTACCTCTCCATCTTCTACAGCAGAAAGTACATCAGAACTGACTTTATCTACTACAGAAATATCTTCAGCTACTGTAGAACAAACAACAAGCAAGCAGACACAAACCACTCCAGATACTTCTAGCACAGAAACAGAACCTACAACGACAGCTTACTCAACATTTACAACAGCTATGTCCCCTATGAGCACAACCAAATTAGAATCATCTACAAGTGAAGGTGGTTCAACAATGGAAACTACAATATCCACAACAGGTACCTCTCCATCTTCTACAACAGAAAGTACATCAGAACTGACTTCATCTACAACAGAAATATCTTCAGCTAGTGTAGAACAAACAACAAGCAAGCAGACACAAACCACTCCAGATACTTCTAGCACAGAAACAGAACCTACAACAACAGCTTACTCAACATTTACAACAGCTATGTCCCCTATGAGCACAACCACATTAGAATCATCTACAAGTGAAAGTGGTTCAACACTGGAAACTACAATATCCACAACAGGTACCTCTCCATCTTCACCATCTTCTACAACCGAAAATACATCAGAATTGACTTCATCTACAACAGAAATATCTTCAGCTACTGTAGAACAAACAACAAGCAAGCAGACACAAACCACTCCAGATACTTCTAGCACAGAAACAGAACCTACAACGACAGCTTACTCAACATTTACAACAGCTATGTCCCCTATGAGCACAACCACATTAGAATCATCTACAAGTGAAAGTGGTTCAACAATGGAAACTACAATATCCACAACAGGTACCTCTCCATTTTCACCATCTTCTACAACGGAAAGTACATCAGAACTGACTTCAGCTACAACAGAAATATCTTCAGCTAGTGTAGAACAAACAACAAGCAAGCAGACACAAACCACTCCAGATACTTCTAGCACAGAAACAGAACCTACAACAACAGCTTACTCAACATTTACAACAGCTATGTCCCCTATGAGCACAACCACATTAGAATCATCTACAGGTGAAAGTCTTTCAACAATGGAAACTACAATATCCACAACAGGTACCTCTCCATCTTCTACAACAGAAAGTACATCAGAATTGACTTCATCTACTACAGAAATATCTTCAGCTACTGTAGAACAAACAACAAGCAAACAGGCACAAACCACTCCAGATACTTCTAGCACAGAAACAGAACCTACAACGACAGCTTACTCAACATTTACAACAGCTATGTCCCCTATGAGCACAACCACATTAGAATCATCTACAAGTGAAAGTGGTTCAACAATGGAAACTACAATATCCACAACAGGTACCTCTCCATCTTCACCATCTTCTACAACCGAAAATACATCAGAATTGACTTCATCTACAATAGAAATATCTTCAGCTACTGTAGAACAAACAACAAGCAAGCAGACACAAACCACTCCAGATACATCTAGCACAGAAACAGAACCTACAACGACAGCTTACTCAACATTTACAACAGCTATGTCCCCTATGAGCACAACCACATTAGAATCATCTACAAGTGAAAGTGGTTCAACACTGGAAACTACAATATCCACAACAGGTACCTCTCCATCTTCACCATCTTCTACAACCGAAAATACATCAGAATTGACTTCATCCACAACAGAAATATCTTCAGCTACTGCAGAACAAACAACAAGCAAGCAGACACAAACCACTCCAGATACTTCTAGCACAGAAACAGAACCTACAACGACAGCTTACTCAACATTTACAACAGCTATGTCCCCTATGAGCACAACCACATTAGAATCATCTACAAGTGAAAGTGGTTCAACAATGGAAACTACAATATCCACAACAAGTACCTCTCCATTTTCACCATCTTCTACAACAGAAAGTACATCAGAGTTGACTTCATCTACAACAGAAATATCTTCAGCTAGTGTAGAACAAACAACAAGCAAGCAGACACAAACCACTCCAGATACTTCTAGCACAGAAACAGAACCTACAACGACAGCTTACTCAACATTTACAACAGCTATGTCCCCTATGAGCACAACCACATTAGAATCATCTACAAGTGAAGGTGGTTCAACAATGGAAACTACAATATCCACAACAGGTACCTCTCCATCTTCTACAACAGAAAGTACATCAGAATTGACTTCATCTACAACAGAAATATCTTCAGCTACTGTAGAACAAACAACAAGCAAGCAGACACAAACCACTCCAGATACTTCTAGCACAGAAACAGAACCTACAACGACAGCTTACTCAACATTTACAACAGCTATGTCCCCTATGAGCACAACCACATTAGAATCATCGACAAGTGAAAGTGGTTCAACAATGGAAACTACAATATCCACAACAGCTACCTCTCCATCTTCACAGTTCTCTACAACAGAAAGTACATCAGAATTGACTTCATCTACAACAGAAATATCTTCAGCTACTGTAGAACAAACAACAAGCAAGCAGACACAAACCACTCCAGATACTTCTAGCACAGTAACAGAACCTACAACGACAGCTTACTCAACATTTACAACAGCTATGTCCCCTATGAGCACAACCACATTAGAATCATCTACAAGTGAAAGTGGTTCAACAATGGAAACTACAATATCCACAACAGGTACCTCTCCATCTTCACCATCTTCTACAACAGAAAGTACATCAGAGTTGACTTCATCTACAACAGAAATATCTTCAGCTAGTGTAGAACAAACAACAAGCAAGCAGACACAAACCACTCCAGATACTTCTAGCACAGAAACAGAACCTACAACGACAGCTTACTCAACATTTACAACAGCTATGTCCCCTATGAGCACAACCACATTAGAATCATCTACAAGTGAAGGTGGTTCAACAATGGAAACTACAATATCCACAACAGGTACCTCTCCATCTTCTACAACAGAAAGTACATCAGAACTGACTTCAGCTACAACAGCTACAACAGAAATATCTTCAGCTACTGTAGAACAAACAACAAGCAAGCAGACACAAACCACTCCAGATACTTCTAGCACAGAAACAGAACCTACAACGACAGCTTACTCAACATTTACAACAGCTATGTCCCCTATGAGCACAACCACATTAGAATCATCTACAAGTGAAGGTGGTTCAACAATGGAAACTACAATATCCACAACAGGTACCTCTCCATCTTCTACAACAGAAAGTACATCAGAATTGACTTCATCTACAACAGAAATATCTTCAGCTACTGTAGAACAAACAACAAGCAAGCAGACACAAACCACTCCAGATACTTCTAGCACAGAAACAGAACCTACAACGACAGCTTACTCAACATTTACAACAGCTATGTCCCCTATGAGCACAACCACATTAGAATCATCGACAAGTGAAAGTGGTTCAACAATGGAAACTACAATATCCACAACAGGTACCTCTCCATCTTCACCATCTTCTACAACCGAAAATACATCAGAATTGACTTCATCTACAACAGAAATATCTTCAGCTACTGTAGAACAAACAACAAGCAAGCAGACACAA
The DNA here is from genome assembly GCF_949319135.1 of Squalius cephalus. Classification (NCBI taxonomy): domain Eukaryota; kingdom Metazoa; phylum Chordata; class Actinopteri; order Cypriniformes; family Leuciscidae; genus Squalius; species Squalius cephalus. The sequence goes on along the minus strand of NC_137143.1, from coordinate 30,215,964 downwards.
ACCACTCCAGATACTTCTAGCACAGAAACAGAACCTACAACGACAGCTTACTCAACATTTACAACAGCTATGTCCCCTATGAGCACAACCACATTAGAATCATCGACAAGTGAAAGTGGTTCAACAATGGAAACTACAATATCCACAACAGGTACCTCTCCATCTTCACCATCTTCTACAACCAAAAATACATCAGAATTGACTTCATCTACAACAGAAATATCTTCAGCTACTGTAGAACAAACAACAAGCAAGCAGACACAAACCACTCCAGATACTTCTAGCACAGAAACAGAAACTACAATGACAGCTTACTCAACATTTACTACAGCTATGTCCCCTATGAGCACAACCACATTAGAATCATCTACAAGTGAAAGTCTTTCAACAATGGAAACTACAATATCCACAACAGGTACCTCTCCATCTTCTACAACAGAAAGTACATCAGAACTGACTTCATCTACTACAGAAATATCTTCAGCTACTGTAGAACAAACAACAAGCAAGCAGACACAAACCACTCCAGATACTTCTAGCACAGAAACAGAACCTACAACGACAGCTTACTCAACATTTACAACAGCTATGTCCCCTATGAGCACAACCACATTAGAATCATCTACAAGTGAAGGTGGTTCAACAATGGAAACTACAATATCCACAACAGGTACCTCTCCATCTTCTACAACAGAAAGTATATCAGAATTGACTTCATCTACAACAGAAATATCTTCAGCTACTGTAGAACAAACAACAAGCAAGCAGACACAACCCACTCCAGATACTTCTAGCACAGAAACAGAACCTACAACGACAGCTTACTCAACATTTACAACAGCTATGTCCCCTATGAGCACAACCACATTAGAATCATCTACAAGTGAAAGTCTTTCAACAATGGAAACTACAATATCCACAACAGGTACCTCTCCATCTTCTACAGCAGAAAGTACATCAGAATTGACTTCATCTACAACAGAAATATCTTCAACTACTGTAGAACAAACAACAAGCAAGCAGACACAAACCACTCCAGATACTTCTAGCACAGAAACAGAACCTACAACGACAGCTTACTCAACATTTACAACAGCTATGTCCCCTATGAGCACAACCACATTAGAATCATCTACAAGTGAAAGTGGTTCAACAATGGAAATTACAATATCCACAACAGGTACCTCTCCATCTTCTACAACAGAAAGTATATCAGAATTGACTTCATCTACAACAGAAATATCTTCAGCTACTGTAGAACAAACAACAAGCAAGCAGACACAAACCACTCCAGATACTTCTAGCACAGAAACAGAACCTACAACAACAGCTTACTCAACATTTACAACAGCTATGTCCCCTATGAGCACAACCACATTAGAATCATCTACAAGTGAAGGTGGTTCAACAATGGAAACTACAATATCCACAACAGGTACCTCTCCATCTTCTACAACAGAAAGTATATCAGAATTGACTTCATCTACAACAGAAATATCTTCAGCTACTGTAGAACAAACAACAAGCAAGCAGACACAAACCACTCCAGATACTTCTAGCACAGAAACAGAACCTACAACAACAGCTTACTCAACATTTACAACAGCTATGTCCCCTATGAGCACAACCACATTAGAATCATCTACAAGTGAAAGTCTTTCAACAATGGAAACTACAATATCCACAACAGGTACCTCTCCATCTTCTACAGCAGAAAGTACATCAGAATTGACTTCATCTACAACAGAAATATCTTCAACTACTGTAGAACAAACAACAAGCAAGCAGACACAAACCACTCCAGATACTTCTAGCACAGAAACAGAACCTACAACGACAGCTTACTCAACATTTACAACAGCTATGTCCCCTATGAGCACAACCACATTAGAATCATCTACAAGTGAAAGTCTTTCAACAATGGAAACTACAATATCCACAACAGGTACCTCTCCATCTTCTACAACAGAAAGTACATCAGAATTGACTTCATCTACAACAGAAATATCTTCAGCTACTGTAGAACAAACAACAAGCAAGCAGACACAAACCACTCCAGATACTTCTAGCACAGAAACAGAACCTACAACGACAGCTTACTCAACATTTACAACAGCTATGTCCCCTATGAGCACAACCACATTAGAATCATCTACAAGTGAAAGTGGTTCAACACTGGAAACTACAATATCCACAACAGGTACTTCTCCATCTTCACCATCTTCTACAACAGAAAGTACATCAGAATTGACTTCATCTACAACCAAAATATATTCAGCTGGTGTAGAAAAAACAACAAGCAAGCAGACACAAACAACTCCAGATACTTCTAGCACAGAAACAGAACCTACAACGACAGCTTACTCAACATTTACAACAGCTATGTCCCCTATGAGCACAACCACATTAGAATCATCTACAAGTGAAAGTGGTTCAACACTGGAAACTACAATATCCACAACAGGTACTTCTCCATCTTCACCATCTTCTACAACCGAAAATACATCAGAATTGACTTCATCTACAACAGAAATATCTTCAGCTACTGTAGAACAAACAACAAGCAAGCAGACACAAACCACTCCAGATACTTCTAGCACAGAAACAGAACCTACAACGACAGCTTACTCAACATTTACAACAGCTATGTCCCCTATGAGCACAACCACATTAGAATCATCTACAAGTGAAAGTGGTTCAACACTGGAAACTACAATATCCACAACAGGTACTTCTCCATCTTCACCATCTTCTACAATAGAGAGTACATCACAACTGACTTCATCTACAACAGAAATGTCTTCAGCTACTGTAGAACAAACAACAAGCAAGCAGACACAAACCACTCCAGATACTTCTAGCACAGAAACAGAACCTACAACGACAGCTTACTCAACATTTACAACAGCTATGTCCCCTATGAGCACAACCACATTAGAATCATCTACAAGTGAAAGTGGTTCAACACTGGAAACTACAATATCCACAACAGGTACTTCTCCATCTTCACCATCTTCTACAATAGAGAGTACATCACAACTGACTTCATCTACAACAGAAATATCTTCAGCTACTGTAGAACAAACAACAAGCAAGCAGACACAAACCACTCCAGATACTTCTAGCACAGTAACAGAACCTACAACGACAGCTTACTCAACATTTACAACAGCTATGTCCCCTATGAGCACAACCACATTAGAATCATCTACAGGTGAAAGTGGTTCAACACTGGAAACTACAATATCCACAACAGGTACTTCTCCATCTTCACCATCTTCTACAATAGAGAGTACATCACAACTGACTTCATCTACAACAGAAATGTCTTCAGCTACTGTAGAACAAACAACAAGCAAGCAGACACAAACCACTCCAGATACTTCTAGCACAGAAACAGAACCTACAACGACAGCTTACTCAACATTTACTACAGCTATGTCCCCTATGAGCACAACCACATTAGAATCATCTACAAGTGAAAGTGGTTCAACACTGGAAACTACATTATCTTCAACTGAAAATGGCCCAACAGTAACAAATATGATATCAAGTACATTTGGCTCTTCATCTTCTTCTATCACAGAAGGTCTGAGTGCTTCAGCATTCACCCTATCAATTCCATCTTCAAGCCCTGCAGAAAAAACAAGCCAGCAGACACAAACCACTATTTCAACTTCAAGCATAGAAACACCTTCAACGGCTACAGCCCAAACGTTTAGCATTTCTACCTCATCTCAGTCAAGACCCACACTTGAAACATTGTCCCCTGCTCAATCGAGTACCCAGAAAACTTCAGCTTCAACATCAACATCAACATCAACATCAACATCAACATCAACATCAACAAAACCTCCTTTATCCACAACTTTTGGTACAGTTTCAACAACTCAAAACTGTCAATGCCAATGTAATGGATTTCCATGCATATTCAATATGACATCTGGGAAATGTAAATGTGATTGCCATCTTCCCATTTATGGAGATTCTTGCCAATTTTCTCTAGACTCTAAACCTACTTTGTGTAAGTTTTTATCATACTTTTCTTATATTATAATTATTACACTTGTTGTTGGTGTTCTCTATTTCCTTTCTTATTTTCCACATTCGTTGTAAATAATTATTTCACTGTACTGTGGGTATTGAATCAATAGAAAATCAGCCCCTAAGATACTTCTAGCCAATAAGTTGTTCACCTGACAGTAAAGTTAGTTCTCTAGAAGTCCTGAAGTTCTTTCATTACAAAAGATTTAGCACAATAGTTTAAATTTGCAGCTCACTTATGTCCCTCATGTTCAAATATGTAAGTCTTTCTAATGTTTCTAAATCTATTATTCTATTGCAGCTGGAGGAATACCCACAAGGAATGCAAATATCTCTCTTCGAATTTTGATGGACTATCTTCCTGAGTATGGAAATTTGAACTCTTCCCAATCAAAAAATCTAATTTCCATCTTAAAACAAGAGGTATATTTTCTAGTTCCTTTTCCTGAAGTAATTTAAAGCTCACAAAAAAAAAAAAAAAAAAATTTATTAAATTAAAAAGAATTGTTGATACAGTGGACCTGTTGATACAGTGAAGCCAAACTTAAATAAAAATAAAAAAATAAAAAAATATATGAACATTATTTGCATTTGATTTTTTATTTGACAGAACAGAACAGGTCTGAAATCACATTAGATGGATTCATTTTCTTGCAATACTGCAATAAATCTTTAATAAATTTAGTTAATTGCATAAGTTATTATTTGCTAAATATATTGAATAAATATATATATGCTGGAAAAAAAAACTTATTTTTGTTTTTTTTAACAGCTTACAGTCCTTTGCAAAAGAGCAAATGAAAACTTCAAAGACGTGCGCATTCTTAGGCTAAGGTAAGTTAATTCATCTTGAATTTCATACATTTACAAATATTTGCAAAGCAAAATTATATTAATATGTGGCATGTACTTTTTCAAGGCAAGGAAGTGTCGTTGTTGAAAGTGTTGCAGAATATAACTATCCCAACAACAATTCACAAATAACGTTTCTAAATACAAATCTGGGCCCCACACTGGAAAAAATATTTAATGACTCGGATTCACTGAAAAATCTCAGCGCAGCTCTCGGTAATGTTCCCATCGAAGGTGGCCAAATTGCCATGGAGACACCTGAAGTATCGGGTAAGTTACTTTTTTATTTTAAAAACAGATAAGGAATCATCATTTAACATATTTTAGTAAAAAACAAGGTAGACCTCCTTTAAGGGACACACAGGCTACTATTATTTCTAATGTTTCTGTAATATAGCTCCAGATGTATTTTGTATTCAGTTATTGAGATCTTTAATTTGCATATCACCTTTTTTTTTTATCTTTGTCATGTGCAGATATTTCAGATCTAGAACCATTTGTGAAATGCCCTGAGAATTTTGCAAACTTCACAAAGGAGACTGAAAATGGAGAATGGGTATGTGTGGGACCATGCAAAAAAATGCATGCTAACTTCTGCAATCAACATGGTGAATGCCAAAATGCAATAAATGGACCACAGTGCAAGTAAGTGCTTCAATGCAAATTCTAATAATTACAAACTGCACAGTCTTCAGGTAATCAAAGGATATTTACCTAATTATTTAAAGGTACACTATGTAACTTTATTTTTTGTTCAATATTTATTAAATGAGCGAGTACATCATGAACCCATGTTTTTGTCTTATCCTGAATCACTATTGGCACTTTTCCACTGCATGGTACTGCTCGGTAGGGCTCACTTTTTGGGTTTCCACTGTGTACAGTACCTAGTACCTGGTACTTTTTTAGTACCACCTCGGTAAACAAATTTGTTAACCTCATATTTAAATAAGCAATTAAAAAATTATCACACATTTTAATTTGATGGGCAAAAATGAAATGTCTGCAAAATGCAATGTTTTCAGGAATTTAGGGGGTTTTACACAAACTTTGTATGAGCTGCTTTGGCTGTACTTTTACACAATAACAGCATTTTGGGAGCCTGAAAACATTTGAAAACTAGTTTAAATTGCAGGTTTTTGAAAACGATACCATTATCATCTCCGTGTAAACTACAAAAATGCGAATTTGTGAAAATGGTGACGTCATGCGCATGTGTGTTACATGTTCAGTCTAGCGCAGGGATGGGCAACTTCGATCCTGGAGGGCCAATGTCCTACAGAGTTTAGCTCCAACCCTAATCAAACACACCTGAACAAGCTAATCAAGGTCCTCAGGATTACTAGAAAGTTACAGGCAGGTGATTTTTTCAGGGTTGGAGCTAAACTCTGTAGGACAGTGGCCCTCCAGGACCGAAGTTGCCCATCCCTGGTCTAGCGCGTAGTTTTTTTTTTTTTCTTTTACAAAGTGACATCTACTGGCCTGGCAGCAAAATACAGCGTTTTAAGTCGGTTTCGTATCGTTTTGACAACGAAAAACTTAAAAGCGAAACTTTTCAAAAACGCAAAGAAAAAACTTTTCCGTTTTTAGGTTTACGGAACAACGATGTACTTACAAACAGAAACGGTTTTCCTTTGCGTTTTTTTTAAAGGTTTTGTGTACAGACACGGATCCGTGAAAACGACTAAAAACGCTGTATTATGTATGCCAGGCCAGTAGTTGACATGGTGGGAATTAGAATTAGTTGACGATGTTAGAATTTGGCTTATGTAAATAGTGCGTATCTATTGGTAGAGGTGCAGTAAATCTACACTGGAGAAGAGTTAATAAACTCAGTATCTTGAGCAGCAAAAACACAGTCCTGTAGTCTGCCATTGTCGTATTGGTTATCAAGTAGGCCTACTCGTGCACGCCTATAGACTGAACACATAATACGCATGCACATGACGTCACGTTTTCACAAATTCACGTTTTTGTAGTTTACACAGACATAATTACAGTATTGTTCTCAAAAACTTGCACTTTGAAACACATTATCAAACGTTTGCATTTTCAGGTTTCCAAAATGCCGTTGTGTAAGTGAACGTCAAAAACACACAAAAAAAGTTTTCCATTTTTTAGTTGAAAACAGTGTCATGTAAACGGCCCCCCATGTACATAATTGTGTAAATGTACCCTAAGAAATAATTTCTTAGTGACATCCTCTCCTCATTTTGCCAATTGTCCAGCTGTGACAGGTCTTACTTTGAGAAGTACTATGGAGATCACTGTGAGCTTTACAGCAGAGAGGCTGGTTTCTACGCAGTTCTCTTCGGCAGTTTAGCAGCTTTTGCTCTACTCATCATTGTTGCAGTTGTGATAGTTGTGGTGTTCTACAGGGCAAAGAGGTCTGTATAACTTTTTCTGTGACTTAAGCATTCAAAGATGACAAAAAAAATCAAAACAAATAACTACAATAATCTAATTTCAACAGAACGTCAAGAAAAAGGAGATCATCGTTTTTTGATGATGTCGTCTTTGATTTTACATCCAGAGGTATGATGTGATATTGTTGCTATACGCATGCTTTAGTAGATATGTACAGAAGTACAGACTCCCAAGCATTAGAAATGATGTGACGTATTATAATTGAAAATATGAACTATATTATTGCAGGATCCATAGACAGAGGCTATGGGAATCAAACCTTTTCAGCCACAGAAGACTCAGAATCAGGGTCTTATGGAGCGAACAATTATCATTCATCTGCATGGTAGGATAAGAAATTATATATCATTTTATAAATATATGAGAAAAGGAAGAAATATAGCAAAACCTAAAATCAGCAGTCAAAATGGACAAGGATATGATAAGATTATTAATGACACTAAATATTATGTCTTGCTGTATTTGTCACAATATTCTAATCTTTTTTTCCTCTTTGCAACAGATAAAGACCAGAGCAACTGAAGTGATGGATGTCTGATGAAAAGAGGAGACAGATATATATTATTTTATTTTTTTGCCACGCCGACACAACCAATCACAAAACACGGCCAATCAGCAATCAGAACAATCCTCTCTGTTCGCGCACTTTATCGCTCTAAAAACTAAGCACACATACCTTGTATGTTTATGACTTCTGTGATGCTTCTCTATAGGGTATGCTTTTAATGGTTTATCATGTAATATCCTCTTGTAAACTTTAGGCAATCACTCTCCATGTTTGGTAATTAATATACATTAGGATCTGCACATTGGTCCAATGAGATGTGATGTGGGCGGGGCTTCCTGCTCAACACACACACACACACACACACACACACACACATAAACCATATTGCTCGTCGCTTGTTGATGCTATTTATTTACGTTGTATTATATTTATGCACTTAGCAGACGCTTTTATCCAAAGGATAAATTAAAACCTAGATTAGGAAACGAGAGCTAAAGAGAAATGCAGAGAAGAAGAAAAAGAAAAGAAAAAAAAATATCCTGGTATGAGAGGGTGACACTCTGGGAATAAAAAAAAAGACTATTAATAATAATCATCATAAATAAACATAATCCTAATCAGTGTTGGGTGTAATGCATTATCATCTAATTAATTACTGTAATTTAATTATTTTCCCTTGAAAAAGTAATTTAATGGATTACTCTTTTCTGTAATTTAATTACAGTTCTGATGTAATTGCATTAAATACTGTATAGACTAGAACAATTCTAGGCCTATATAAAACAATAGTGGATTTAACGTCGAACGTTAAAATGTTGCCTATATTTTTATGTAACTTTTTAAATACTTTGGTAAGCTCAAGAATTATACATGCAATTTTATATTATTTATTTGAAATAATTAAAATAGCAGTTTCATATCTATCCTTCATATCTATCCTAAGCAATTTATAGAGAGTAATTAGTAGGTCTATAGTAATTTAATTACATTGTGTAATTAGTAGCTAGTAATTAATTAGTTATGTTGATTGTTGTTTTTAATGATTGTTTTTGTTGTACATTTACATATATTTATATGCCTTTTGATATGATAGCAGGGTAGTGCTTGTGTTTACATTGAGAAGCACATTAAATTAATATTTATAAAGAAAAGAATTGTGTTGAATACATGTTTGCAACTGAAATTCTTAAAATAAAGCATATATTGACTATTGTAGGCCATCATGTTGACTTTCGGTTAAAAAAAAATGTTTGTTGCAATGTCGTTCTAAGGTCACTAGGAGGCGCTGCAGACTTAATCACACGGCAGCCAACCTTCACCTGTAATGTTTCTGCTGCTTCTCATCAAAGGCGTCTTTTTCTTGTAAATATTACTGTAGTCCATTCTCTTAAACCTAAACAAACCATTTCCCTCATTTTGCTAACAGTCCTTGGTTTGCTGTCTTGTCATTTAACGGAGGCTTTAATCCAAAGTTACACTTAATTCAGGGACAGTCCCCTTGGTAAGTTGTGTTGCTCCAGACCGGGACACAGTGGTGGTAGTTCATGGATTGTATTGTTTGAACCAACAACCTTTCAGTTGCCAGCCCAGATCTTTAACCACTTGGCCACACCACCGCTGTATGGCTGCATGCAAATGGGCAATTCATTGTCATTTGGCCACACCTGCAGGATTGCAGAAGACAACAGAGACATGAATGAAAGTCTATGTACTGTACATCATGTTCAGAGAATACCGAATTAAGAATAATTCACATTTAGTCGATTTTCCTCAGCACTGACTAGGAAGTTAATCATTCTTGCAAAACTTAACATTAACTTTTTGATGATTACACTAATCAATCATTTCAATAGCACAACTTATATAAACTATAATCTGTGAGCGTTGGATCACTGGCTATATATTTGTAAGGTGTTCACTGTTAAATGGGTGTAACTGATCATCACTTTAATTCTTTAGACCGCAGGAAGGAACTCATTTACATTTTTTTTTTTTTTTTGTCCTGGAAATGAAATGCATTGGTTTATATGACAAGTAAATGTGTTTATAAATGCAAAATATGTAAACCATTTTCTTTTAGGAACAGGTTAAGGGTGTGGGCTTGGGTTAGTCTGTAATCATCATAATCAGATGTATATAAAACAATAGAAGTCTATGGTATGTCCTCGTTAAGATATGCATGTGTCTGTGTGTATATATAAGTGTAAGTGTGTGTGTGTGTGTGTGTGTGTGAGTAAGTGAATGTTTTCATAGGGTTGATAGATAATAGATTTGAGTCAAGGCCATCTAAACAAGTTGTTTGCTTTTTATAGACCTTAATGTATGTGGTTTAACCATCTTCAGTTCCTCCCTTTTGTCTGCTTTTGATCAGGCTGTGATTAATCAGGAAGCTTATCTTTCTTTAAGAGTTGAATTACTGGTTTGCAAAGAGTCATTTCCATTTCACATGTGATGTGAATCGACTTACATCACTGAAATTACTATTCTGTGTCATTACTGTATATTTTAGTACATATTTAAAAAATTCCATAAGATAAAAATATTTCCTGTTCATTGTTAGCTATGAATTTTTTTTAAAAGCTTAGACAGCATCAACTTCACACAGTTCAATGTTCCTTAGAAGTCCTCAAAAGTGTTGTTATTGTAAACAAAAACAACATTTTGAAAATTATTTTTGTTAGAAATAAAGCTGGCATAAAATAAAATAAAAACATGTAGAAATCTTGCCTTGGCAACTAACTGAAATAACTGATAAGTTCATTAAAAATACTAAAGATGACTAAAATTACACATTAAAGCTGATAAAATGATACCAAAAAAACAAAAAATTAAAATGAAACCTGAAATATAAAATAGGTGAAAAGCATGACTTCATTTCCTGTTACCCGAGCCAAATTTGTTAAATGGATCGGTTTTTGGACATTATAGTTCGCTCATTTCACCTGCTTATCGTTTCATCCAAGGCTTTAGCGCCAAAAAAAGACCAGAGAAACAGCATTTCCCCCAATCATCAAGGCAGAAAATACCAGTCTACGTGAGTAATTCCCAGGTTTGCTAGATAGTGCCCTGTAAAGCAGCTCCAAAGACGCACATCCCTTCAAACCACAGACCTGATCCAAGATCGGTTTTAAAGTGCAAAAGACCAGTTCACCTTCCTCCTGTCTGGAGCCAGGCCAGTAGTAATGAGGCAGAGCGCAGGGGCGTGGGTGTGATAAAACAGGCAAAACAGCTATATCTATGTTCCACAGAGATACGACATACTTCACAGAACGAAATACAACAGAATATCAGATAAAAACAAACTTGATTCATAAATAAGTATTTATTTCTATTACTTTAAAGGATACAATCCACTAAGAACTATTCAGTTTGGGTAAGAGGACAATGTTAAATACTTTTACACATCACAACATACTGTTTTATCAGTGCACTTTGCTTTATATATATTTTTATATATACACACACATACACACAACACAGCAGAGATGTCTATTTCTTCTTGAACTTGCCTTCATTTTTAGGTAAGACTGCAAAAGGAAAATTAAAAACAATGTAAACATTTTTTTGGATACAGAAACTAGTAAAATAAATGGTTAAAACAAAACAAAAAAGCATGGCATCAAATGAGTTCAAATCCCGTTGTGAGGTGGAAAGTTGTACTTGACCTCAGAGCTTCCAAACTGGATGTTTTTATAGTCTTACTCCTCTTTTCTTTTCTTTTTTTTTCAAATTGCATGGAACTTGCTACATTTACTGAGTTATCACGATGGTTCTGGAAACAATATAGAACAATAAAACATCTCATTCACCAGCTGCCAGCAGCCAAAGTCTCAGGTGCCCACACCCATTGTAATCACGTCTAACAGGAATGCACGTACAGTAACAGGAAGATCAGTATGTGTGAGCTTGGCCAAACGCAACACGTATGGACTTTAACTCCACATAGCTCTTAAAAATCGGTCGAAGATGCGTTTTCATTGAGGAAGTGTTAATGACTGACTGTAGGGAATGGGCAAAACAAAAAGAAACACAGATCAGGGGCAATTGTTTCCTCGTGCGGACTTGCATGCATCAAGGGAGATCGTATTCGTTGAGTCTTTGTAATCCGCAGTTGGGTATTTAAGAACGAGAACTATAATGGGAGGTAGTACTCGAGAAAATCCTATTCTAGACAATGGCTCACAGCTTCACGTGGAGACAGCACTTTAAAAGAGGAGATAAAAACATTCACAGGTTTTATAAGTATTGCTTTTTGTGCAACAAAAGAACACACTACACCTTAGCAAGAAGCCAGGGATCGGAAATACTCCGTTCATTCAGAGGGCAACATTTCAGCTGCCGTTTTAAGCAGCTTATAAAAGCAGTGCCAAAATTGGGCAAATGTAACACATTCAGCTCTCGTATCACTCACACACTCAACTCAGAACAGAAAAGCAATACTTAGCCTGCTCCTATGTAACACACACTCAAGACTACAAGTTATACAGACAGGCCACATAAAAGCGCACAAAAGAGTGTCCTGACAAAGGATGAGAGAAATATAACAGAAGAGCTGCGAAATAGTGTGCATGTGTCAGATTTCATGCTTGCATGCAGTATGCAATGCAAAAAGATGGAATAACCTTCACTTAAAATGCCGGCCGCAAAAAAAGCCAGGCTGTTTTTATACTTCATATATGGTAGACGACATAAACGTACAGAAGCATTACTGACCCTATGTCCCCATGATCAGATGAACGTTCCAAGACATAAAGATGATCATCAATGCAATATAAAATGAGACTACGAAAATTTACAACACTGAAGTATGGAGGTACCAGACCAGCTAATACCCAACAACTGCACCATGTCATCATTTCAACACTTACATTTCACATGACAATGAAATAAAAAAAACATAATTTCCGAGCTCGCTCTAAGAGAACTGTTAGAACGGCTTCCGGGTTGAGAGCAAAACAAGAGAAATCCCAGTAACTGCAATTCATACGTAACTCGCTCGAATTTCCGAGCACTACAGCAAAACTACAAAAAAGCAGCGACAAAGTCTTCGGACAAACGTGTCCCAAAAGTGATAGCTCGCTTATTTCATACCAAGTCTATTTGGTGCGTCATTTTCCTTTTGCTTTGACAGTCCCAGTCCGAACTCGAATCGGAGGCATCCGTACCTTGACTCGCTGTGCTGTCCGTTAAATACTTCTCATGTTTGTCCAGGTATGGTGGGCGTTGTGGCAAAAGGAAGTAGTGTGTGTTGCTGGCTTTCCTGCCGTTCTCCATGACGGGCAGAATGCATGGGGAGCCTTCGCTATTCTGTCGTTGCAGACCGCGACTGACGTATTTGGGATCTGGGGCAAAGCTCTGCGTAGGGGGCATGATCCCGTTGAGGTACATTGGGAGGCTCTTTGGGCTCGGGGTGCGGGAACTACTGGCGGAAAAAGGTTCTCTAGGGGGAACTTTGGGAGGTCGGTCATCGTCACTGTTGGCTCCCGATGAGACTTCGGCTGACCAGCGCCGGTAGTCTCCCGTTTTGATAGGTCGTGGGGGAATAGGAACTCTCGGAGGAACTTCTGGTTTATCCAGGCCTTGTGTATTCCAGTGGTGACTGGATAGTCGGAAGGAGGTGGGTTTGTTGAAGCAGCCGGCAGGGCCAGAATGGGAGCGCCGAAGCTTTCTTTGCGTACGTTCCTGCTGTCTGAGACAGTTCTGCTGCTGTTGCTGGTGGTGGTCGCGGAGCTCCTGTTCCCTCTGCTGGGTTTCCCGCTCCTGCCTCAGCTTCTGTGGCTGTGGCTGTGGCTGTTGCTTCTGCTGGGATGTTGGACCTTCAAAGTAGGCGTAGTTAATCTGTCCACAGCCCCTGAAACTCCTCCTACTAGGCATTCCGTACCGGAAAGGAGACTGTTTGGAGCAAGGTTCGGAAACCAGGCAGCGATTGTCATCTCCGTTGAAGAACTCTACTTCACTGTCCACAGCCTGATCCGGGGAAAGCTCAGCTGAACCGGGAATTGGGGGAAGGGGTTTGGTGACTCGGCTGGGCGTCTGGGGAGGACTGATGCAGTCAGATACGGTTAGACGTTGAAAGCAGGGAACCACTTGGTCGTTTTTGGCAGGGCTGGACGTAGAAAGGTCCGTGTGCAAGGTGAGCTGGGAGGGTCTAGGCTTTTTGGGGGGCAAGGGCTGGCCTCCTGGGCTGTTTGGTGATTGAAGATGAGTCCGCTGTTCTGTTTGAAAGGAAAGATGGCAGAGAATGAGAATATAGCCGTTTTTAAGACTGAAATTAATCAATTGTTCTTTAATGCAAACTATACAAATAACCACACTGTCAACAGTGTTAAAGATGTACAAATTACACTTCCCCTTAAAGCTGATGATTTTCTCCAACAGTATTACATGAAGTTATTTTACATTTGGCAGGCACTTTTATCCAAAGAGCATTTCAAGAAATTTTATCAGTTTGTGCATTCCCTGGGAATCAAACCAGTGACCTTGGTGTTGCTAGCACACTCTAGTAGTACACAAGTTTAAGGAATAGTTCACCAAAAAATTTAAATACAATCATTGTTTACTTCAAGTCGTTGCAAACCAATATACTAAAATACAAGAGGATAGTTTTGAAGGACCCTCATGCAGCTCTTTCTATAAACAGACTGTTCACCTCTGTCCATCTCCAAAAAGGACAAAAATTGCAACAAAAGCAGCATAAAAGTATCACACACACTATATTTCACTAAATTAGTCTTCTCGAAGATGTTACATGTTGTATAGTCTACTAATTTAATGGTGTTTTTTTGGTTCTTCTGTTCTTCTTGGAGCCTGACAAACATGGTTGCTATCAATTGTCTTTTTATGTATTAAAAACAGAAATGTTGGAAAAAAATACACCATAAATGTTTAAGGGGGAGTTTGAGTGAACTTTCAATCATGATGAGACTTATGTTACTTACTGTCCGCTCCTGAAAATGACGGCAGCACCTGTTGCTGGGATTGATGGTTAAAATCCCTAGAAGAATCAATGGTGAAGCATAAGCTGCAAATTAAGAACAGGAAAGCTAATCAGATTGATGCACAAATCCAAGGTTCATTAACATCATGAAAAACATGTTGCAGAGCATTTCCTGTTTTTCTGTTCAGTTATGCAGTGCATGTCCAGGGTCTAATAAAACGAATCAATTTTCAACTCTGAAAACATGTGAAAAATTTGCACTCACTTGTGTAGATCATGGTATTTCCAAGAGGGCTTAGCTCCGGCCATGCTATGCCAATGGCTGCCCCGCAGGAAAAGGCTTTGCGCGGGTAAACAGATCTCCTGGGCAGTCAAGCCTGCAGTGGACATGCTCCAGCTGCAGTCGGTTCGCATTCAGGCCAGGAAATGTTCCTCCCGCCAAGCTGGCAGCTGCTGGCCTGTACCTGAAACACAGCCATGAGAGGACAAGAGCATGAATCTCTGTAACACCTCCTACAGAGGAATACGATTAAATGTAGTCTCCTGCTTCTCAGATTTTCTTTCGTAAAAAGAAAAGGACCTACATTGTAATGCCTCTTATCTAGAATTTCACAAGAGCTCTTACACTGAGCTTATGATTGAAATAGGACAAAACTCAAAGGAGATCTTTGTAACATTCATTTTTTGCTCTTATGGAGATCAAATTGAGACTTTCTAAGGAAAAATGCCCTACTAATATCTCACATTGAAGTCTCTTCTGAACCTCAAGAGGAGACACAATGGTTTAAACTCAAAAGATCTCAATATGTACATTTCAAAATCAAACTGATCCACTTCAATTATATAGCCTAACTCTCTACTCTTACTGTACATCAGCTCTTGTCTTTTTGTGTCCATTTTCATTTCTGTTAATGAATTTTAAAGGTACACTATGTAAGATTTGTACCTTAATAAAACAGCTTCGAAATATTTTCGATGGTAAGCGAACTCGTAGTAGGGCGAATCATCCCGATAGCAAAGCAGGTGGGGGACGCCGCTGGCAAAACCAGCTAAGTTTGAGAGGTGGCGTCCCGACAAATCTCGCGAGAATCATGACTTGCTTTACGGCACGACGTCACATACATCAACAACATATGAAGCAGCCTCTGTGGAAGACACTAGCACACATTTCAGACGTGAATCATGGCAGAGTCGACGAAGAAAACGAAGAAAGCGCGGCTCTGCGTGAGTGGTATTTCCGACAGTAACGTTAAATACAAGTACTCCACTGCGACTCTAGGGGTCGCTGTTTGAGAAACACGGAAACTGCATAGTGTGCCTTTAAGAGAAACGTCCAAGATTTACAATTATGCATCTGGCAGATGCTTTTATCCAAACCGACATGTATTGCATTCAAGGTACACATTTTTTATCAGTTCTTGCTTTCCCTGGGAATCAAACCCATGACCTTAGTGTTGCTAGTGCCTTGCTCTACTGATTTAACTACAGATACTTAAAAAAAAAAAAATACAGCCAAGAGCACCATTCAGTCTCCTATGAGAGAGCAACCTTTGAGCAGTGAAATTTTCCAGTGAGATCTCACTATTAACTACAACCTTTGCCTCAAACTCCTAATTACTGCTCATTAATAGTAAGTAAGGTGGTTGTTAAGTTAAGGTATTGGGATGGATTAAGGGATGTAGAATATGGTAATGCAGAATCAAGCATTAATATGTGTTTTATAAGTACTAATAACCAGCCAATATCCTAGTAATATGCATGCTAATAAGCAATGAGAACTGGACCCTAAACTAAAGTGTTACCAAACATTCAAACCTAATTGAGATCATTGCAATGGTTTTGTTGTTGTTGTGGAAAAACCGAGACATTTTGTCTAGTTGTTTATGGAGCACACCATCCATTGCACCTCCTCCTCGCTTCCCCTCGCTTTGCAATGCAGTCAGCCATGTGCACGGGACTCCAGTCGCGCTCTTTCAGAGAACATTGAGCAACTTCTGCTGAGCTTCACAGCCTGTGGTATGACAAGCGTTCAGTTTGACTGCACTAAACGACATGTATGCCCCAAAAGCCTTGAGGATAGTGCCAAACTCAATGCTCTCACACACACATATACAAAACAGCCCACATTTCACTGCAAGACAAATACTGTTGTGCACAATTTGTCAGTTTTCTGTGTTGGATGAAATATTGCACTGTAATTTTGTCTGCAAGCACAATGACATTCTGAGAATCTTGTGCAAATGCTATTCTCACAGAGGAAGTCTAATATCAAATTATATATGCAAATCAGTCTCAAATTTCCTGCCTTGGGAACACATCTTATGTTTAAAGGAAATTGCATCTACTATTACTATTTAGTGTAACACTACAGCAGTTGCTTCTGGAGCAGAATCCAATAAAACACTTTTCACTCTTTGAGAAACCAGCTTTACACCCTTGAGAACTTGAAGAGTGATGGACCTGGAGGCAAGGTTCATCCTGGTTTTAGCTTACAAACACATATCACGCTCACAAGCTATCAAATCACCAACATTACGACAGTCTTCCAGTGATAAAACAACTCATGAACCCTATTACAGAGCAATTAGCATTTTTATAGAACAATTTATTGCAGGGCTGTTTCACAAGGCAATGCATTTCTGCAGAGCGGAGTGTGATATGCAACAAGTGCATTAACAGGATCTTGCAATTTAATCAATATTACCCATTTCAAGAATAACCAATACAGAGTAGTTAGAGAAAGCAATGCAATGCCACTTCATAAATGGTTATGTGCTTAAACCGGGTCAATTGGTTCAACAGGGACGTGCATTTCTGTTGACCGTCCCTGATCCGGTGCATAAATGCAAGCAGTTCTGCCTCCTGAAAGCTTTGGACCTTGGATACGGTCACTATGAGCACACAATGCAACCTGATCTGTGATAAAGAAACCCACGGGACAAGCGCTTCCTCTCACAACAGGTGCAAGACGGACAGACATCCTAGTGTCCGGCACAGACATTTCTCAATGCTTTAGGGAAGACAATGCCAGTGTGTTGCACAGACGTTAAGTAAACAAAGCGTGCCAAATGTTTTTCGCTGTGGCGTAAACCCCGTAAAACCTCCTTCAAAACACTTACAGACACACATTTACTAATTCTATACCCTCTTTTGCATTTAAATCTGAGATTATGGAGATATTTGGTTGCATTGTGCAAGAAATGCATCACATTTCACTCAAAGCTTATTTTAGTATTACTAAGATTGTGACATTATGTTCATGACAATTAAGCACATTTATTTATTTATTTAAATTAAATCAGCATTAGGGCCACATTCAACATACACTCCAATGATACAATAAATATTCTTTTTTTTTTTTTGCATTACAGTAAATAAAATTACAGAAAACAAGACATTTTTACATTTGGATTACTTGATTATTGTGAAAATCATCTCAGAATGAAAATTCAACAAAAGGTTCCCTTTGTTAACATGAACTAACAATGAAAAACAATTCTAAAGCATTTATTCATTTTAGTTTGTTAATTCCAAGATGCACAAACACATTATTAAAAAGAAAATGTGTATCTGTTATTATTATTAATATTAAATTAACCATAGCTAACACGAACAAACAATAATAGGCTGTATTGTTATTAACTAACATTAGCGATGATTAATAAATACTTTGCTTGTTTGTTCGTTTCTATAACATTAACTAATGAGACCTTAGTGTAAAGTGTTAGCAAAAATAGTGTGGTTCTCAAAATAGGCTTCATTTCCTTCATGCAATATATAATGTCTGAATTTTGCAGTGAAATGTGGACATGTTCTTGACAGACTAGCATACAATGGATCTGATGGAAATACCTGAAATACTGCTTATGAACACACAGCACTTCAAAAGCGGTTCTAATGCACATCTACTGTAATCTGTGCATAATCAGAACACAAACACCCATTACGTCCCCTTATTTTAACAAAAAAAAAATATATATTTCAAAAATAAGTCCAATTATAAAGTGTAAAGTCATTGTACATGGACACAAATTACGAAATATCTGCATCCTGACAAACTACCAATATGACAGTGCGAGACGGTATGAAGGAGAGACAGTCTCGTGCGTTCACACCCCGCCGCGGTTTCCAGGCAACCATACCCGATCTACCTGTCCGCTTCCGCAAACTGGCGGGATGAGTCACTTAAACTCTATCACACCTGACGAAACACACCTCACGCATTTCTTTCAGAAAAAAAGACTGATGTTCCACGAGATGAAGCAACATGTATTTCAACGTCACATATTATGCCACTGCAATGGGATTTTTGTCAGCTGATAATCATCAGTTTTGTTGTTATTATGATAACAAACGCTTAAAAATCTAAAAATTAAATGAAAATCTAAATTAAATAATTAATTAATTAATAAATAATAAATCAAAATTGTTTTAGAATGGTTCCTGTGCTTCCCTCCTAATTGAACACACACTCTTTATCGGATGGCCTGTCACAGAATCAGATAATATCGTTACACACGTCACTGTCGTCATCAACACTCATTCACTCACGCACACACACACACACACACACACACACACATAGCGAGACAGACAGACAGACCACAAACACTGTAGCAAACACATTAAAATTCACCTTAATCTCCGGGTAGATTCTAGGTGTCCGGTGTTAAATGTTCATAGTGCCGTAATGATCCCGTTCGGTCCGTTTGAAAGCTGTACTGTATCTCTATGGATGCGCGAGGACTTTCATTACAGCGGTCGAGAGGTTCGTTAAACGGGTCTCAGTGTGCGCGGTGCTTTAAATGCTCACTGCAGTCAGAGGACGCGCAAGCCACGCCCCTTCAGACGGGATTTAAAGACACAGTGCTCACAATGGTGTTATATATGTGAATGTCTCTGCATCATTGTGTTACCCTTTCTGTGTTATGTATTTGTTTAGACTATATGTTTTATATATATATATATATATATATATATATATA